>NC_086282.1:2560798-2919131 GCF_021018805.1 Prinia subflava | reverse complement strand
GAAAACTTAAATAACACAAGTTGAGCAATTTGAATTTTCTCAAAGAATGCAACATGGGAGGTGGGTGTGGGAACCACTGCACAAGTGTGCACTTCGCAAGAGTTGAAAAATGACCATTGCTACTGTGGTGACATCAACACCTCCTGAACTGCAGATGCTGGCTGCAAACCAGCCAAACAAATTTGCTCTTGCTCCAGAGCTTGGGAAACTGTCTTGTTCCCCAGACGTCTTCGGCGCTTTCTCCGCTTCCGACTTTTCAGGCTTGGCAAGGGTTCGCCATCAACATGAACTACTGCTTTGCATATGTCTACAGTATGATCTGGCCTGCCACACTGTGCGCAGAAAAACAAGGGAGTCACATTCTGTGCTTCCTTCCCCTGTTTTCCACTGGCCTGAACGTTCGCCTGTGTCTTATGTTCACTTTTCAGCCCCTTATCAGACGGCTGTGGGGCAGCAGCCAGGGCAGACACCTTAAGGTCAGAGGTGTCCAACACCTCACAGGCCTGGATCATATCCAGAATATTAGTAGTCTCAGGGATGCATCCAAGGAGTTTCTGGCAAGCAGAATTAGCATTGCTCCTTGCTAATTGTTCTAGCAATATTATTTTCAAAGTGCCATCCTCAACTTGCTTCTCCAAAGAATGCATCAGACGCCCTACAAATTCAACAAAGGTCTCGCCTGGCTTCTGGACTATATCCAAGAAGTCTTGCTTTAGAGAGGAGGATAACATAGTTTTTACCAGTGCAGATATACCTATGTGTCTGCACAGATTCAGAACAGTCTGAGAAAGGCCAAATTGCACATCAGGGTAAGCATATTTGCTCCTCCTGGTAAGCAAATTAGCTCCGACCTCAAACAAGGGATCTTCTTGAGACAATTGACTATTTTAGACAGCCACTTCTGTGGCCAGTAAAGAACCGGCGCAGCGGAACAACGTCATGCCTGCACCGAGCCACATTTCCAATTGTCTTCAAAGGTAGAATCCTTAACAGGTCCAGATAACGTCAAAGCCAGGTGTCTAATTTCATATGGAAGGATCAGATCCTCAAATTCAACACTGATCCATTGTATGACACCAGAAAAACCGACATCACTTTTGGCCACGTCCCTTCGGAAGGGAGGCAGATCTGCCCAGGACAGGGCAGCATGGCCGTGAGGCTGTGAAACCACTCCCACAGCTCTTGGGACCGGCTGGGGCACAGCTGCACATTCAGACAGCGGGTCCACGGCTTTGGCACCCAGGCCCCTCTGCTCCGTGCGGGGGAGCCGGCGTGACGTGGGGACGGGCCGCGCGGGAGGGAGGGAGGCAGCGCAGGGAGGGGCCGGGCTGCAGCGCCGGGCTCAGCAGGGGCCGGGCGAACTGGTGGCGCGGGGAGCCTGGGACTGCACTCGGCCGCCGGGCGGCCCCGGGTAGGCAGGGCTGGGGAGGGGCGGGGCGCAGGGCCATCCCGGCACCTCACGCGCAGGGCAGGGTGCGGCGGGGTGGCCTCTACTGCAGGGACCGGGCGAGCCGGCGGCGCGACGGCACCCTGCCCACCCCCCGTGGGCTGCACGAGGAGGGGCCAGGGAGGGTTCGCTCTTGCTGGGCTCGTCCACCGAAGCCCGCGCGGGGTGGGCCGGGCTGGGGAGGGGCGGGCCACAGGGGCGTCCCAGCGCCTCACGAGTGGGGCAGGGCGGGGGGTTCTTCCTCTACGGGCCCCCCCCCAGCATGGCCACCAACGGCGCAGGCGTAGAGAGCACCTCCGTCCCCACTCCATGGCCGAGGGGGAGGGGTGCCTCTGCACCCAGCACCCACGCAGGAGGCGGTGCTGATCCAGGAGCCAGGATGCCCTCCCACGGCCCACTGGCGGCCCCAGTGTGCTCTGATCCAGCAAAAAGACCCAAAAAAGCCTCGCAGCCCTCCCAAAATTTGCGCTGGCCACACTCAACCCCCGACATGGGGGTGGGGATCTCTCACGGTGGCTCGAACCCTGCTTCAGAGCATTCATCGTCGAAAGCGACGGAGCTGGCAGGGGAACCAACTCTACTGTCTGTCAAAAACCCAGTATCCGAAGAATACGATTCCCAATCCTGAACAGTCTCGTTTAGAAGCAAAAATACTGCCCCTCATGATCCTAAAAGCATGCCCGCATTGGGATCTCCATCAAGGACGGATGAAAAAAGGCTTTTCCTGAGGGTTTTCCATGGGGTGATTGAAAGTGCTTTTTCAGCACTATAAAAAATTTCACTTGTCTTTCCCCAAGTGTACAGTTCTCATACGTGTCCACTGGTTCGCTGGACTTCACGGGACATCAGGAATGATCGGAGAAGTTCCATTAGGAGTCGATCTTCTGAGAACATCGTGGGTTTCTGATTGCAGCCGTAGAAGACAGGTTTTTTTTCTTTTTTTTTTCTTTTTTTTTTTTCTTGTCTCACAGCTTGCAATTTGACCATGTGGGAGCCAGATGTCACTTGGAGCCTCGCCAGAAAAGACACACAGAGCCCGGAGTTTGGGGAGATCAGACAGCAGCAGGGAGAATCCCCTGCTTTGTTTATTACTTCCTGTTTTATACTTCTAGCAAGATGACCATGGATTGGAGAGTGAGCATTCCCACCTCTCACCACATTGGTCAAGGGGAATGTCACACAGTCTTGTTTGTCCCAGCAAGGAATGTGAAAACAATGGCTATGTTTATAGAACATAGCTGGTGTTTACATGAAAGGAGCGTGAGAAGGTGCAAACCTTCTACTTTAATATGAACGCTCAGCAACTAGTAAAATCTTGTGGTGACAATAATTCAGATTAACTTCTCTAAGTAGTACATTCAGACCTGGGCCAGGCCCACCAGCTGGGTGTTTCTCTATTCAGGAGAGCCCCAAGGATGCTCAGAAGATTGTCGGATGTAGCAAAGGCAGCAGCTGGAGCTGTGTCTCCCAGCAGGGGTGCCAGGTCCTTTCTCTGCATGAGGAAGCCTAGCAAATATTGGAAAGGCAGGAGCCATCCTCAGGGGTCGCTGTGATTACAGACCACCCCTCTCCCCTTGCAGCAAGGCATGTGGGATCAACACCAGCCAAAGGGGCTTTCAGGTTTGTGGTACTGCAAGGTCAGTGTCTCCCTAGAAGTCTTCCAGAGCTGGCACAGTACTGGAGCAGGCAGCTGTGACACCTGTAGCCACCAGCTGGCCACACATTGCTGCATAACTCACTTTGGGGACTTTGTCTTGCATATCTTCCCCAGAGGATGCCCAGTGGGGGGCTGGCAGTTCCCCATTTTTTCTTTTGCTTCCTCTTTTGTGCACTTTGTCACCACTGCTCTGCCTTTTGGAGAGCCTGTGGGGCTGCACTGTCTGCACCCCTTCCTTCTCCACAGTTCATTTCCTATGTCAGTCTTCATGCCCAGTACCATTACTCACCACACTCTCTCAGCCACTGAGCAATGCTCACACCAGGGATTCTGGAAGAGAGAGAGAGAGAGAGAGAGAGAGAGAGGAAAACCCTATATTTTTCAAAAGAAAACTTTTAAAACCCCAAAGAAACAGGGAAAGTTCACCCAGGGCAAACAGCTATGGCTTCTCCCTGCTAAAATGCAAGGGTGAAAAGAGATGTTGCTGGGAACCTCCTCTGTTCCAGAATCTTGCTGCCTTGCAGCACAAGAGAGATGTGGTGGGAAGCTGGGAGAACCTGCTGCCATGGTGCCCACACATGCCATGCCTTTGGCTGGGGCAGCAGGTGGCTTTCATCTGACATGGCTGAAATTGCTTTTCTTAGCAAGTTTGACTCCAGAGGAGGCAGATTAATTATAGTGGTGAGGTGTGCTGGCAGCACAGACCAGCACAAATGTGCATGGGCTTCCATGTCTTGCCACACACTACAAAAACACAACTTCCTCTCTGGTAATCATATTACACCCCACAAGCTCACTGAGCTGGAGCTCAGAGCCCAAAATGACAGAGCTTGAAAAACCAGCAACCTGGGGAGTCCTCGCTGCCATAAATTATTTCCATCCCCTGAGAGGAACACAGTGCACTACACTGTCAGCCTCAAAGATGATCTGACATAATTATGTAGCAAGTCTCGATGGAGAAGAACAGTCTACAAATGCTGCATTGAAACAGGTCAATACATCCTTTGTGTGACAAAGTGAGATGCCCTGCAAAAAGAGCAATATTTCTCAATCTGTTGGGCAGAATTATACTTTGATTTTATTGGGTAATTTAGTGCAATATTGTTATGTCCCCAAATAGGGCAGCAAGATGCCATTTCTTCTGCTCCCATAGCTGAGAGGAGATGGGTTTGAGATGACCATCTCTTCCCAGACAGAAATGGAGAGGAGCAGTGAAACAAGGGGGTGTCAGGTTCAAAGCAAGCCCAAGGAAACGGCTCTGGTATAATATCTTTGTTTGGAAAGACAGGAATCTGTCAGGGAAAACTGGAGTTTCCTTTGGAATGGAGAATGTAAATCCCCCTCCCTCCAAATTATTACAATTTTGCAATTAGGAGCTTTCAGGAAAAAATACGGGAATAGGAGTAACAGTTCTTTACTAGGAATATTAAAAATGCAAATGCAGTAATACAAAAAAAAAAAAAAAAAAAAAGCAAGCAAACAAACAAGTCCTAGAAAACCCTGACGGAGTCAGGAATAAGACCTGACACCCTGTCGGCCAGGGGGTTGGAGGCAGTCCAAATAAGTCCTCCTGGAGTGACAGATGGGGTTCTGTTGAAGTAGAGATGATGACAGATGTGGTTCTTTTGGAGTAGAGATGATCCTGAAGTGGTGGTGAGATGAGTCTGGTCTTCCTCTGAGAATCCAGTGGAAAAGAGGATGCTCTGCTGTTCTGAATCTCAGGTTTTATCCATGTAGGAATGATTGGCTCTTCCCACTGGGTGGAGCATCTCACAATGGAATGATTTAATTTTATCAGTCATGTGGTGAGCCTTAATGGCTCATTAACAGCAGATATCCTCCCAGAGGGAGGATGGGTAGTGGAAGAGATAAGGAACATTGCTCCCCTGGTTTTAACAGCTGGCCCATTAACACAAGGCATCCACTCCCCTCCCCCCTGGAGTTACAAGAGATAAAGGAAAAAAAAACATCTCCCCAACTTGTTTCAACAGATGAAATAGAATACACATTTTTTGGTTACATAACCCAAGACAATCAAGCAGTGGAACTCCTCGCTGCAGGATGCTGTGGATGTTGAACATTTGCAGGAGTTCAAAAAGCACCCAGTCCTATTCATGGAGGAAATACCTGTTAGGGGTTATTAGGAGTACGGATCCCAGCGCTGGCTCAGAAAGTCCCCCAGGCACATTGCACAGGATAGGAAGAGTTGCCTGGAAAGCACTAGCTAACTTGCCCAGGTTCATGCTGTTTCCAAGTTGCCTGAAGCAAACTGGCTGCCCTTGCAGCCAGGTCATTGATCCAGCTGGACTTTTTACATCTCTACTATGGCTGGAGTATGAACATCCTTTGAGTGCTCCCCATGTTATTGGACTGGATGGGACATCTACTACTGAGCACATAGTTTTACTGTTTTTGCTGTTCCTGCTGTTGTACTACTTACTGTCTTTACTGGTTTTTTTCTGTATTTCTGCTGCTGGTGCTTGACAACACTCCTGGAGTGGCTTAAGCTCTTTGAAAGGGTTGCTCAGAAAGTCACTAGGTCAGTGATGGACTCTGGCTGGCAAGTAGTCTGTCAGAATATTTCCTATTCCTATTCTTGCTGGGGTTTTCTTTTCCCTTTACTGAACACATTGGGCAAAGCTGAATGCAGAAAAAGTGAGCTTCTGGGAGAGATTTTCAAGGGCATAAACTCTTGCCAACAAGGCTGTGGCATGTGCCTATCTGTCCACATGCCAACTGCTGCAGAAGTTGATTTCAGCCTTGAGAGCATGCGTTTGGCAGCAGCCTGAGAGCTCGAGGTCTCTGCTGCTTCCCTCTGTCCCTGATGGAACTACCAAGGCAAAGGTAGCAGGATCAGGCCTTTTTTAGATAAGGTCTTTTTTTTTTTTTTTTTTTTTTTTTAACAAGAGAGACCTCACATTGGCACAGGAAACCACTGAGAAGCAAATTGAAGCAGGCTGGGATGGTTGTCCAGCCTTATTTCACGTTCCTCTGGAGGCACAGAGCATCGCCAGTAAAGGTCTCCCATCTGTTCCACCTCTCAAAGAAGGCCCAGCTTTAAAGTTCAGTGGGGATGCCTGGGGCAAACTCCATGAAGACCTTCATGGACACAATGGTCTGATGTATTTTTGGGTGTGAGTCAATGCCTGATGCACCAAGACACGAGGTGAATCAGTCACAGGGCTCTGCTGGGGGTGTCTAGGAAAAAATCACAGCAGCTGGGGTCACTTCTGATCCCCTGGGCCATCCACACTTGACCCTGTGGCTGCCTCATCTCCGGCAGGAGACAGCAGGACATGACAAGCCAGGGCCACGTGTCCCTGCAAGATTTGTGTGATCAGGTCGCAGCGAGAGCAGACATCATCTGTGGAGCAGAGAAAGGAGATTAACTGGAGGCACAAAGAAGCCCCACAGGGATTTCAGACTTTCTCCTCTTGCCACAACCTCCTGTGGATGGCTGTGATGCTCAGGTCTCTGAGGTCCATGGCTGCTAGCACAGGGCCCGTGAGAGGGATTTGGGATTGTTTGCTGTGCTGAGACAACACTCAAGGCACAGCCCAGATGGGGAGGCAATGGAGAAGGAAAAAGCCTGTCTTTAAACTTGAAGCTGATTTGGGGTTTGGTCTTGTCACGATTACGATGACTGACTCTGTGCCTCAGGAGTAATTTCTGGGTATAAATCTTCCTTTGATTTTTTGATATACAGTTGCATTGTCTTGGTCCCAGGCAGATAGCAGGCCATGCCAACCAAGTTAGACACATGCAGCTAAGGCTGCATTGGGCTTTGTGAGGCCACTTTGGCTCTAACCCCTCTGCTCAGCAACTTTACACTGAGCAACACCAGTATGAGGGACAGATACACAGAAATAGCACAAGTGTGTGCCAGAAGGAGTTCAGCTACACTTCTGACCTCTGAACAGTTCCAGCTCAGCAATCTCCCTGTGTTTAGTAACCACCCCTGTGCTTTACTTCCAGGAATTTATCCTTTTACTTTTGACACTGTAAAATCAGAGCATGCACAGGGCCTGCAGCAAGGTGCTTCCCTGATTAACACCTCATGCAAGCTGGTGCTTCTTATGTGGGCTTGACCTTGCCAGATGACACTTTTGGTTCCCATGTCCTGCCACTTGGGTGACTCCTCAGCATCTCCACACCTCACAACAGGGCACAGTCCTGTTGAAAGAGCCTCTGAGAAGCCCAGCTCCCACCCGGCCCACTGCCGGACAAGAGATCGGGTTTGTCTCAGGAAAAGCATCAGGTTTCCATTCCCCTGGTGCCTGTCACTTGGGCTTTGGGATCAGGAATGGGTACAAGGGAGCTGCCTGAAGCCAAGTGCATCCCCTGTCTGTAAAAGAAGTGTCAGACACAAGTCATCCCTCCCTCACTGTAACTTGGAGGGGTGTCCTAGTTACTGCTGGCACAGAACACCCTGCATTTCCACTGCTGTTTCAAAACTCATACAGGTACCACTGCTACATTCATAAAAATTAGTGAGAGATTTGTCATTCATAGCCTGAGTGTATGAGTCTGACACTATGTATAAATAGGTTATAGTCACACTTGCATAACACTGCCTTATTTATGATCTTAAGCCCAAGAGAGAAATGTCTCTTCCCCAGCCCTTTCTTCCCAGCAAAAAACATCATTCAAAGCTCAGCTTCAATCCTATCACTGAGGCCGGATGCTTAACCAAACACTGGGAAATTCAAGCAAGGCATTTCTCTTTCAACTTGCAAACAGTGATGTCCCCAAAGAAGGCAGCTGCTAGGATCTCTACGCCCATGATTAAGTACTACACCAGTGCTGGAGAGTTTCCAGGAGTGATCCCTGTCTTTACAGCCATGGGGGATATAATGTGTGTTAAAGGCAAAATGTCACAGGCAAAGTTAAAGGTTAAAATGCCACATCCCTTACCAGCTTCAATCTAGTTCTCAAAGCAGATCTCTTACACTGCATTTGTCTTACAGCAAACTGAGAGGAGAGGATCAATTTGTTTTCACTGATTTACTTCTCTGGCTCTGCTGCATCCCCAAATCCTGCAGCCAAAGATAAAAGACTAATCCCCATGGCACTTAAAATTTTGGGATTAAGGGACCCATGTGCCTTTTTTTATCTACCTCACATACATCTGCTTTGTAATCCTTCATTGTAATAACATGACCACAGACCATGTGTGTCCTGACACCTGGAATGGGGAAAGCTTCAGGGTTTTTGTGCAAGGCAGGAGATGGAAGGGAGTAAAAAAAAAAAAAAAAAAAAAAAAGGAGAGCAGTATAGACAGGGCTCTATTAATGGAGGCTGGACTGAGCAACGCAGAGTACAACCAATATGGTCAGATCATACGTTCTCCTCTTTATTCTCCAAATGGCTGGTTATATACAGTTTCAGATAGTTTACAGTTGCAGGTGTTTTCTAATTGGCATTCAGCATGAACAAAAATGTAAACAATCTCAGTTTAAGGCAGCTACCGTGATTCTACTCTAACTGTCCTATCTAATGCATGCACACACCTTAACTTAAATTCTAACTGTGCCACAGGCTTATCTACTTTCACACAGGCCCAAGACTGAGGCCCAGAAGACCCAAACCCTAGGCCTAGTTTGGGATAGCTCAAACTTCATTCCATAACACGTCATGCCCATGTTACAGAAGGGGATGGGCAGAGGATGCTGATGGGGTCTGACATTGGGCACAGTACCACATTTGTATAAAAAAAAGACAAAATGTTAAGCATAGCACGTGCAGATGCTTATGTCAGGAAGAGGCTTCCCAGTGTGGACTACCCTGGTGCACCAAGGCTACAGAAACATTCAGCAATCACCCTGCATCCAATCAAACACCACCCAGTCTGAACCATGTGCTGGAAGATACTGTGCCCAGGGGACAGCCAGGCTGGCTCTGCACCTGCCAGGACCCAAATCAGGGCTGGTCTCTGGATCCTGGTGCAATTGAGGGGTGATATTGAGTGGCAAGTCTGCCACACCTGTGGGAACATTGGGCTCCTAAGTCCTTCAGAGCAGGAGTGATGGATGCATCAGTTCTGCATACCCTTACCTACCATCCAGTCCTCAGGAGTCCTACCAGCAGCGAACCTCCAAACCCTGCAGTTGATGTCCCCTCACATTTCCTGCCAAAATCAGGCAGGTCAAAAAGAAGCAACATGGGATTTTGGAAGGCTCCCTGTTTCTGCAGGCAGCATTTAGGCCTCTTGCAGAAAAACCCTCCTCCAGCAGAAGCCATTGATCTTCTTAAAATCTTGCTCCCATTCACTGATCGTGCTGGATCAGACCTCACATTTCTCACCCAGAGTAACTGGAGTTGCACTGACTTTTATAGGCAGAGATGAAGCAGTGGCAAAAAGCAGAGGGTTGAGAGAGAGAGGGAGGAAACCAAATACACAGCAGAAAATCTGCAGCAGAAAATCTGCAGGCCACTTTGTATCCTGCTGATTTGGGTGGGTCCTGCCCTGATCTCATTTGCATGGGCATAAGCCATTTGTAGCTATTGAGACACATGGAGCACTCATCACTGTTCTGAAGAAGTGCTCCTTTGCTTTCAGGAATAAAGGATGCTTTTTCCATCTTCCAATCGAAATCAGATCAGAGGCCCAGTGATTAGTCTCCTATCTAGTGATTTTATAGTTCTATATGATATTGCAGGGCAAAAACAACAGATTATTTGTTCTTCTTGAGATAAAATCTGTAGGGCAGTTTGCTGGAGTGGGGATTACACACTCAGGCCTCAGCAGCGAGCAGAGAAAGCAGACCTGGCAAAGCTCCTGGCATTTTTCGTGTGCTGCCAAAGGCTTTTGGGCTGGCATGCACACAGCTTTGGGGCTTGAGTCAACAAAGATTGTGGCAGGGTTCAAGCAGCCTGGTGTGGAGGAGCAGGAATGGGATAGGGAAACACTTCAGCCTAGCCTGGGACAAATCCCCTTCCTCTGCTCCCTTGCCTCTTGCTCCAAGCCCACACAGTGTTGTTGAAAAGCCCTGGGAGATTGTCTGTTGAAAGCTAGTTGTGGATGAGCTGCTCTTGTGACTGCCCACCAAGAGCTGCATTTTCTCTGGTTGCCTTGGAGGATGGGGTGATGATTTGGAACATGCTTGCTGAAATGTGCTGTTATGACCCTGGGCTTAAAATAGCATCTGGAACACTGAAGCTTAACTATGAGAAGGCAGTGCAGGAGGGATGCAGGTGGGTCTACATAGCTACCTACCCTCTGGTTCTGCGTTCACTCCTGGGGTGACCCATGCTAGGCAAGGTGCTGCCCTGGAGCCTAGGCTGGTTACATGCTTTTGCAGCTGAGGGGTTGGAAAGCACTGAAAATGAACATTTTCCCCTCCTCCACCTTCTCAGCCAACCTTGCATAATTTCCCCTTTAGCCTCCCTAGACAGGTTCATTAGAATTTCCCTCCATTAATATGTAAATATGCCCTAGAGGAAAAGATAGCCTGGATTTATTAACATGAATCCTTTAACTCTTTCACTGCTGCACTTCCCTTTGTGGACAGGCAGGTGCATTCCCCAGTCAGGAAAACTGTGAGGAAGGGAGATTGCATGAAAGGAGAACCGCAAGGTGCTGCAAGAGGACAGAAGGGAACCATGCCCCTGTGGCACTCCAGGAGGGAGAGGTTTTGTCAGTAAGTGCAAAGTTGCAAGTTGCTGAGACCTTGATTCTGCCTTTCATTTCTGCCAAAGGCTCCCTGCACATGCTGGGGCAAACCACTCAACCCTTTGGCCAACTGCTGGGAGCAGCCAGGGAAAGGTGGCAGCATCTTTACGCTGCAACTTCTGTCATGTGCCAAGAGTATTGAAGATGCACCTCTGTGTTTTGTCCATCCACAGCTGCACTGGCTGACCAGGAGGATGGGAAAGCTCTTGGGAAAACTCCAGAATAACAAAATCCTGGCCAGTGTTCCTGCCTAGTGGAACAGAGGCAGGCACATCTGTCAGGTAGCTGAGACCTGCAGTGTGACATAGCACACCAGGACTCCATGAGTGCACATTGGGGCCAGGAGCCAGGGGAGCAGAGCCAGGAAAGCCTGGAGGAGCCGAGGGCTCACAGAGCTCAGCAACTCAGAGCTGCCCACAGCAGCTACTGTCCACCCAGGGGAACTTATGCTACAGCATTTCTCTGGGCAGAAAAAGCCTTTAGGTAGCCAAAAAAACCTGGTATCTATTGGCTGGCAAATTTACAGTCTGACTCTAATTTGATTTTCATTGCCTCAGTGACATGAGGTGTAAATTCCTTTTTCTTAATTCAAGGTGCATATTGACATTTAATCATCCAAATATGTACCTCCTTTGACAATTCATTTCCCTTTAGCCTCTTTCAACAATTGCCTTTACTGGCCAGGGCTGTATAAAAAATGATTCCTTGACTCTGCTGCAAAGGAAATGAATGTCTCTTGCTCTCTCGCTCTCTTTGCTTTTGGTTGCTTGTTTTCCAGCAAGATATATTTCAGTTTGCACCATACGGATGCTGTTTGACAGGAATATTAGCTTTCACACTTCTCTGGGTTTACAAAGTCAGGACATGGAGCCATGTGGTCTTCTCCAATACCCACCTCCTTTCCCAAGTCTTTTCTATATGCCCTGCACCTCCACTCCACATAACTGTGCTGCTTCTTTTGACTTGTGGCTTCTCCTTGCAAGCATTTTTGGTTACTTCCATCTTAATACCTCTATAAATATAGTTAATTAGATCTCCTCTTGAACTAACTGCAGTGAGGGAGATCCCTCTTCTCCTCCAGTGGTGTATCCTGGGTGGGTGGCTTTGACTTGGTTCATTTTGGGCACTCTTGCCTTTGGGTTCAATTTCTCCACATGTCTGTGAGCCACCATCCCCAGCACAGCACCAGCTCCAGACATGAACAGCCAGGAGCACAGCCGTGACAATGCCCAGTGGGATTCCCAGCAACCTGGCTGGGTGCAGTTTATTTTCCAGGAAGAAAGAGCCAAGAACCTGCCACATCTAGATAGGCAGTAGGAAGGGATGAAGGGTGGGGAAAGGGTTCAGGCAAGTGGAAATACTTGAAAATTTCCACCAGATGCACATGCACACACATCCTTACACACTCCACCCTGAAATAATGTCCTCCATCAGTCCTCTTGCAAACAGCCAGGGACTTCAGCCCAAATGCCCCTTCCTGTGCCCATGAAAATATCACCCTCATCTCCCACCTCAGATCAGTTTGTTCCAGTCACATGCTGGACGAGAGAGGGAAAAATTAGGATGATAGGCCTGCCTCCAAGGACATGCACTTTGTGCCCTTGGTTATCCAATTTTAGTGTAAAAGCTGGATTGAATAGTGCAGAAGGCATTGGAGACACCAGGCTAGCTCATGCTGTGGTGGTGGCCAACATCTGCCCAAGAGGAACAAAGAAAACAATATATTTTGGCATCAGGCCTCGTGCAAAACTTTCTAAGACATTTTGATGATCCAGCTTGAGTTCAAGTATTGTTGGTATGAGAGCGCAATTTTCCATTAGTTTGTAATCAAATTCTCAGTTTGAGTTTTTTGTTTCTGACAGCTTCCTCTAAAGGAAGAAAGAATGTCTCTGGTATGTCACTGGCCACCCAGAGTCTGCTTTACTTCAGCAGAAAGAGGATTTTGCTATTCTTGTGTTTGATGCAGGTTGGAATGGGAGATGATTAGCCTTCCACCTCTGTTATATTAGGCAACAGGCTCTAATGCATTCCTGGAGTGGGGTGTATTACACAAATGGCAGCTGTGTTTCCTCCACAGCTCATCTGATTTGGCTTGGCTGGCAAAGGGTTGGCACAGCACACAAAAGCCACAGGTGCAAAGATCGGGCTGACTCAGGCCGAGGGGAGAATCCAACAGCGGTCAGTGTAAAGGAGAGGCAGCAGGAGGATGCAGGAGTGTCACCAACTGTAGGTCCTGAACGTGCACGGTAGGCTGGATTCCTCCCAGGCAGGCACACACAGCAAGGTGTTACCCTGCCTTGCCCGGGTAAACAGCGACCAGGCATGCAGGGGAGGGGAAGTCAAGCCGCCTCTCCAAGTGCTGCCCTCTGTGAAAAGCAGTGATGGGGCAGATGGGCTTGAATAGCCATTGAGCCTCTGACCTTACACCCACCACATCCAGGTCCACATCGGGATAGCTGAACACCTTCAGGTCTCTGAAGCAGACTCACCTGGGACTGCTCCAGGCATGTGTTTGCAGGAAATGCCCTGAGCACAGTTGCTGGCATTGTCGTTTGTGACACTGCTTGTTTGAAAGCAGTCCAAAAGGGGACTTTGGGGTGAAATGATTGCTTGGTGTTTGGGTGGTGCCTATGCGAAGACCCTCCTGGTACACTTCAGGGCTGTGCATTTACTCCTTGGGCTTTTAGCTGAAAATAGAGTTCCGCTATGCAAGGAATTAAATCAAAGAGTCCCCTCCACAGAGTCGCATCACAGGCAGGTTACTGTAGTGTTTTTAGGGCTCTGCAGCTAATGAGATAGCATTTTCTGACGGGAGAAGCGTGGTCTTGAAAGATATGCAGTCAGAAGGACCCAGAGGGACCTGCTTACTGTTAGAAATGAGATGCTTGACATGGCCAATATATCAAGCAGCAATTTAATAATTAATTAGCCTGGTAAAGTGTGAGCAAAGACAGCGCGCTGGGTACAGTGGAAGGATTTTCCCTTCCAACTGCACACCGATTGCTGGACTTGCTGGTATTTTATTTGTTATATTCATACACATTCATAAGCTTTCTCATCAGTTTCCATTTCTAGTTTTAACGTCACAATTCAATACTTAAAAGTCATAAATCTATACTTGGTCCTGTATAATTCTATAGGCTATTGTGATCTATTTTGATATTTCAATATTCTAGGATGTACATCCAGGATATGTCTCCCAGATGGTGGGGTTCAGTTTTCAGATGTGGGGTTCTAGTTTCTATTTTCCAGGTCCATCAATCTTCAATAGTGATGTCCAGTTTCCTTCTTCAGGAGCCATAAATCAGTGAGCTGAAAACTTTCTTTCGTGTCCAGGATGTTTTCTCACCTTCTGTGAAAGGGCTGGGCCCCCTTCTTATTTCCTTCTTTTGTCTAAAAGCCTTTTTACATTCTAAAACTACAGTTAAATTTTTTTTAATACAAAGCAAGTTTCTAAAGTTATAAGACACTTATTACAGAATAGCTTGAGACTTCTAATAGGTAATTACAAGCAAAAGATTTATTCAAAAGCTTCCTTCCATGCTTTCCTCGGTTGTTTATTAGAACTCATCTTTATAACTGTCCCATGGCCGTGTTCCATAACTACAATTACACAGATTTTCTTCATTTCCCTGACACGAAACACAACTTTGTATTTCACATTACTGCCCCCCGCCGCAGCAAGCAGTCCAAACAAAACAGTAGCCAGGGGACAAAGGAAGAGGAATGTGCGCAGCGTGTGCCTGGCCTGTGTGCGTGTGCCTGTGTGTGTCTGTGTGCCTGTATATGTGTGTGTGTCTGCCTGAGTGTGTGTCTGTGTATAAACAGGCGCGTGCCCCGCAGCATGTGCACGCGCGTGTGCCTCGCAGACGCGGGGGTGACACCGCGCTGCCCCGCGGTGACTTAGGCGCGGCCCGCCGCTCTCCCCCATTCACAACCCGCGGCCGGCCGGCGGCGCGGACGGATTTTCTTTATTTGTGAATGGAGGCAGTGACGTCGCCGCACCCGCGTACCGCCTCCCCTCCATTCATGTGGCCCCCGCGCGCCGTGAATGGGCGGGGCGGGGGCGCGTGCTGGCCGCCGCCGGGTAGTAAAGGCTGCGCGCAGTGCACGCGGGGCTGCACGAGCGACGCGGGCGGCGGGCGCTTTCCCCGCCATGGTGGCTACCGAGGGGCTGCGCGAGATGGAGGGCAGCGCGCTGCGGCGGCTCGTGGGCCACGACGAGGCCGGGGCCGGCGGCGCCGCGCGGTGCCTGGTGCTGGACTGCCGCCCCTTCCTGGCACACAGTGCCGGGCACATCCGCGGGGCGCTCAACGTGCGCTGCAACACGATCGTGCGGCGGCGGGCCAAGGGCGCCGTGAGCCTGGAGCAGATCCTCCCGGCCGAGGGCGAGGTGCGGGCGCGGCTGCGGGCCGGGCTCTACGCCGCCGTCGTGGTGTACGACGAGCGCAGCTCGCGCGCGGAGGCCCTGCGCGAGGACAGCACCGTGGCGCTCGTGGTGCGCGCGCTCCGCCACGACACGGCGCGCGCCGACATCCGCCTCCTGGCAGGTACGGCCGGCGGGGAGTGGTCGGCGCGGACACCGGGAATGGCGGGGGGAAACTGACCGCGGACAGCTGCCCCCGCCCGGGAATGGGGGTCCGGCCTCGCCGCGCCTCGTGCTGGGCGCTGCCTTCTCCCGCCTCCAGCTGTCCTGCCAGAAGTTGGGAGCCGGCGGTAGGGCTGGGGGGCCGCAGGCACCGGGGCTGCGCTACCCCGGAGCTGGAGTCCCGGGACGGTTGCAGCGCGGCCGTCAGCCCCCCGCGTGGGAGCCCGGGCGGTCTGAACCGGCTCAGGGCCATCGAGCGGGGCCCGTGGCCCTGCCTGGGACCTGAGGGAAATGAGTGTGTGTGGGGGAAATCCCCCCCCCCGCTTTGTTTGAGTTCATCCCCAGCCCCACAGCGCAGAGAAGGTATTTGTGCTGGGTCAAATTCCTGCTGTCACGGCGAAGTCCCCTTGCAGCGGGCAGAAAACGCAGGGGTACCTCTGTGCTCCTTTTGTGACTACAGCAGGGATCAGGGCTTCCCCCCTCTGCCGCGTATTAAATGAGAAGCTGTGCACATTTGGAGCTGCTGGTCCTAAGAATTGCTGTGAGATGATTTACGGGCAGGGGATGCTCAGCTGGGGTTCCTGGATGAGCTCTGTGGGGCTTTTTCTTTTTTTGTTTACAGCCTGAGAGTCAATTTATTCCTTGGCTTACTTACAGCAGGGGTGAGGATGTGTATATAGAGTAGCAAATCCATTAAGAGGCTTGATAGATGGAGGAACTAGCACTTCAGTTGTACTAGATACAGTAAAAGCAGCAGGAGCTGCTCCAAGGATGTGATATGATGTGCTGCTGCGGGAGTGCCTGCACAGCAAGGGCTCACTCAGGAGCAGGCTCCTTCACTATGAGCCAGTGTGGTGCTGGAGCCACGCATGTGGCAGGAAATGCTGCTCTGCTTCAAGGGTGGCCTTTGTCAGCTGACAGCTTCTGGTGCCTCTGTGGTTCTCTTGGGAGGTTGGTTGGAATGGGAGCTCTTTTAAGGAATGGGCTCTGAGAGACTCAGTCCCTGCACTACAGTCTTCTTCTTGTGTACTACAGAGCTACTAAAATGATCCTGCTGATTCCATGAGAGCTACACTAACACAGAGCTGTGCATGCCCAAATGCACATTTGTTGGGTGCACGTCATGATGAAGATCCAGTTGTATTTTGTGCAAGTCAGGCTGCTGCCAGGTTCCCTGTGAAACAGCCTGGGTGGGTGTTGCTTGGCCATGGGCACCTGCTCTGCCTGGCTCCTGCACCAGGCAGGACTGGCGTGCACAGCCAGGAGCTGCTAGATCAATGAATCTGATGAGATTGATTGAAGAAAAACATTTGAAAAGGTCTCTTTTTCTTTCCAAGAACCATTCTTTCCAAGATGTTTCTGCCCATCACCCTGGGCAGCTTTTGCCTCTCATGGTGCTATGACTGCTGGAGTGTGATGTAGATCCAGGGATTTTAGGATCCCTGGAAGTTGTTTAACAAGGGCTCTTGTTTTCGGATGCTCTTTCAAATAGAAGCAGTTGGACTGTAAAGGGATGTCAGGCCAGGGAAATGAAGCCTCTGCAAGCTGTCCTGGCTGCATGGGAGGGACAATGCAAATGCAGTGATGCATCTGCATGCTTCTGATTTAAGGTACTAGAGCCCTTCCTTTTTTAGGGGGAGGAAACCACAAAAGACACTGGGATGCTGGCAGTATTGGGTTCTAGCTGCCTAGGGATTCTTGGGCTGCTTGAGATGCTCACATCTATTGTTTTGAATATCCAGCCTTCTTCAGGGCAGTGTCAGAGCTAAGGCTGGATAAGAAAGATGTGTCCTGCTGTATGCCATGGTAAGCCAAAATCTGCAGGCATAGGTCCTGGAGTTGGTTTGAGTCTTCAAGAACCATCCTGGGAGGGAGGGCTTGATCTAGCTGGAGTCCTGTGGTGATAGTAAAATACTAGATTTTCTCATATTTTGAGGCTCATAGCCAGACCCTACAAGGATGTCAGAGTTGTTGATTTGATTTCAATGAGAGAAGGAAATCAACAGAAAAGTTTATTGGCAAATCAACACTGCAGTTTTCCTGTCCTGGGAACTCAGTGGAGTTTGCTCTTGTTTCGCCTGTCATGATGAAGTCCTGACATCCTGTCTTGGGTTATGTAACCAAAAAAAAAAGTGTATTCTATTTCATCTGTAGAAACCAGTTGGGGAGATTTTTTTTTTCCTCTTTATCTCTTGTAACTCCAGGGGGGAGGGGGGGGAGCAGATCCCTTCTGGTAATAGGCCAGCTGTTAAAACCAGGTGGTGCAGTGTTTCTTATCTCTTTCACAACTGTCCACCCTCTGGGGGGGATATCTTCTGTTAATGGGCCATTAAGGCTCACCAGTGACATGACACATTACATCATCCCATTGTGAGATGCTCCACCCAGTGATGGGGAAGCCAACTGTTTCTACCAAAACAAAAACTGAGATGTAGAAACACCAAGCAACCTGTTTTCCACTGGAATCTTGGAGGAAGACCGGACCCATCTTGCCAGCACTGGACCCTTTTTTTTCTACAGGATCATCTCTACTCCACAGAACAACATCTGTTACTCCAGGAAGACTTATTTAGACTGCTTCCAACACCCTGACAACAAGGTGTCAGGTCGTATCTCTGACTCTGTCAGGGTTTTCTAGGACTTTTGTTTGTTTGCTTGTTTGTTTTTTTGTACTACTGCATTTGTATTTTTAATATTCCATGTAAAGAACTGTTATTCCTATTCCCATATTTTTGCCTGAGAGCTCCTAATTGCAAAATTGTAATAATTTGGAGGGAGGGGGTTTTACATTCTCCATTCCAAGGGAAACTCCAGTTTTCCCTGACAGATACCTGTCTTTCCAAATCAAGACACGTCCCATGTACTTATGCCCCTGGCAGCAGGTCAGAGGAGCAAGCTTCTCCATGTGTCCTTGCATGTCAGCTTACACCTGTGTCCATGGGAGGCAGCCGACACCTCTCTCTGAGAGCCGCTTGGCTGTGGGGTCAGCTTGGCTATACCTGGCTAGAGCCAGGGCTTTCCTGGTCTGTTTTTTTGGGAGCTCTGAGTTGGAGGGTCAAGATGGGAACGGGAGACCTGCCTGTCTTTTGTGAGAATATGATGTGTCAAGGGAAGATGAGAACTGAACAGTCTTTGGCTTCAGAGCAGCTTTTCCCATTTAAGTCTGACTATGCTGGAAATAAATCGTCTCTTCATTGTCTCAGAGAGCAACCTTGGCCTCAGTCTGCGGTTTTGGCTGGCGGTATGCAGGGGACCAAACCCTGTACCAGAGACTTCGGGTGGCCAAGATCATTGCTCTTGGTGCTCTTGCTCCAAGGGAATGGTGGGGCCTCAGGGATTCCCCCCTTGCTGCCGAGAGCCTGGCTGCTCCTTTTGGGGCAGGAGGCCACTCTCCTTCGCTGTAGCATCAACTAGTGGCCAAGGGCATCTCCAGCTGTGCTGTTCTGCAGTCCTGTGAACACAGTCTGGGGTAACACTTTGTGCATCTCTTCTTGCAGGGGGCTATGAGCGCTTCTCCTCAGAGTACCCTGAATTCTGTGCAAAAACCAAGTCCCTGAGCAATGTGTCACCCCCCAGCAGTGCTGAGCCCCTGGATTTGAGCTGCAGTTCCTGTGCGACTCCCTTTCATGACCAGGTATGTCTAAAAGCCCAGTGCTTAGCTATTTTGACTGCCCTTCCAGCATTGCAACCTGCTCCAATGGGAGTCTCTGCTCTCCCTCAGCTGGGGCTTGCGGAGCCAGAGCCCTGGTTCCTTTCCTGTCATGGGAAAGTATGGTGGTCCTCCTAATTCTAGGGTATTTGTGTGCCCCAAAGAGTGGACAAGCCCAAATCCTGTTAATCCACACCTGCCTGTTTCTGAACAGGACAGAGAGGGGCAGGAAAGGCTGAAATAGGTTTAGCACCTCAGGAAGGCAGCCTCTGCTCCCTCCCCTGAGGGCCCTGGATCAGGTGCCAGGTTGCTGCACAGCTTGATGTTTCCAAGCCATTTGGATGTGTGTCCTGCCTGCCACTGTCCCCTGGTCAACCCCCGTATCTGTTGTTTTTCTCTGTAACAGGGTGGGCCTGTGGAAATCCTTCCCTTCCTCTACCTTGGCAGCGCCTACCACGCAGCCCGGCAGGACATGCTTGATGCAATGGGCATCACAGCTCTGCTGAATGTCTCCTCAGACTGCCCCAACCACTTTGAGGGGCACTATCAGTACAAGTGTATCCCTGTGGAGGATAACCACAAAGCTGACATCAGCTCCTGGTTCATGGAGGCAATTGAGTATATTGGTGAGTGCCCGTGCAGAGAAGTGTCCACTGGTGGCACTGGGGGGAGGGAGGTCAGCCACCACCTGCAGGTTTGGTGAGGGGTTGGGCCATGGTGGCAGGGTGTGGGTCTCATGTCTCACCCCTGTTGTCCTCCAGACTCAGTGAAGGAGTGCTGTGGCCGGGTCCTGGTGCACTGCCAGGCTGGCATCTCCCGCTCGGCTACCATCTGCTTGGCGTACCTGATGATGAAGCAGCGTGTCAAGCTAGAGGAGGCCTTTGAGTTTGTCAAGCAGCGCCGGAGCATCATCTCCCCCAACTTCAGCTTCATGGGGCAGCTGCTGCAGTTTGAGTCGCAGGTGTTGGCCACTTCATATGCAGTGGAGGCCGTCAGCCCCTCGGGGACACTGCGGGAGCGGGGCAAGGCCACCTCCACCCCCACCTCGCAGTTTGTCTTCAGCTTCCCAGTGTCTGTCGGTGTCCATGCCACCCCCAGCAGCCTCCCCTACCTGCACAGCCCCATCACCACGTCGCCCAGCTGTTAGCTCAGTGCCAAGGCCAGCCAGGCAGGTAGTGCCAGGTGTGCAGGGGGCGTGGAGCCCTGTGATGTTAAGCAATAGTGACAGACACTGCCATTCACCCTGGACTCGACATCTTTTTTGTAGAGAAATTTCTTATCTCATCTTGGTTTGTTTGCTTTTTATTGTTATGTTTTGAAAGCACGAAGTTGTAAAAGCCACAAACCTTGACATTGTCCAGGCTCTTTGGGGGAGGAAAAAATTAGTATACTGGGTTTCCTCAAGTGCCTGGTCTTCATGTGTTTCCATCCCTATTTTACTGTCTTGTTTTTTTACACTTCCGCTTCTCACCATGTTCCTGCCCCCAGCTCATCTAGGCTAACAAGGGAGCATACCCTGATTTCGTTGTGCAGTAGCCTTCCCCCTTGCAGAGAGACCTGTGTGTGTGTGGTGGATGCTGCTTACCTGAGCCAGGTACACTTCAGACAAGCAGAGCTGCAGAGCTTCAGGCGGGGCCTTGGGGCAGGCAGGAGTGGTGGCACGGGGCTGCCTGCACTCAACCTCAGCCCTGCCAGTGGCTGGGGAGATGAGGCAGGAGCTGGCAGGCACCTGCCAAGTCACCTGCTGAGCCTATTCCAGTGGGGGACAGCAATCTCTGCGGTTGGGAAGTGGTTTGAAGGGAGAGATGTAGTCTGAAATGCCTCTTTTCTTGCCTCTGGATTACTGGTTTCTATAAAACTTAGGTCCAATCTCCTGTGGCTTTAAGATGAGAAAGAAGGGGTGGGGAAGCAGTCTGGGGTGCTTTTGATTACTCTGTTCAGTTTCCTCTTCACTAGTCCCACTGCTGCTCTTCTTCCAAAAGAAGCAGGATGGGACATGGGTGGGCTATAATGGAAGAGAGAAGCTGTAGAGTAGAGGACAGGCTGGCCCAGAGGTGTCATTCATCCAGCATTTTCAAGCTTCTCCCACCTCATGACCAGCCCTTTTCCTGTGCTCAGTCTTGTTCACCTGTGCAACATTTCTGCAGCTTTTGGTCCAAGCCTTGAAAATGCCTCATCTTCAACCCACCTGGAGCCTTATTTCCCACCCTACCTCTGTCCTTCCCTCCAGTCCAGTCCAACACACAAGATGCCTATGTGGCTGATGTACATATGTATGGTTTTGGTTTTGTTTGTTTTTGTTTTTTCTAGAAATTAACTTTTTATTTATTGCCTGAGGGAGGGAGAAAACATTGTTTGGAGAAAATAAAAATAAAACCGTTTTCAACGGTTTGGCTGGAGCAAATTTGTCCTAAGACCAAGACAGAACAGCAGGTTGTGCACACATTTCATTTTCACAGAGCAACTGTTAAAAATGTATTTATTGACTTTTAAACTATTACAAATATTGCAGATCAGACATTTAGCCAAGCACATTTATAGATCAAACTCAGTTGTTACTGAGATGTTACCTAAAGTCCACCGTGTAGGTAGGCTGAGAAACTGCCCATTGTCTTCAACTTTGAGAGAGAGGGTAAAAGAATAAATAAATAAATGATATTCCAGCTCCATGTAATTGGCAACCAAGAGAGGACACATACAGGACTAGTTATGAAAACAAGTTACACAAAAAAAGGTCTAGAAATTCAACTCCCAGCTACATTGCCATCTGGGTTGCCAGAGAAAGCAATTAGGAATGACAAAGCACAAGCTCATGGGAGTGCAGCACAAAAAATCCCCATCTCAATTTCCAAAGCTGAAGCAAGTGCTGCAGATTTTAAGAAAGTGTCAAAATCATCTTGTAATAACAGATTCTAATAATCTACATTAGTAATGGGACCAGCACTAAAACTTGCCACCAACAGGTTCAGCAAGACTGATACATCAAAACTGGTCAGGTAATGCAACTTGAAGGGCATATGTGTCAGTGTAATGGAAATGCATCGGCTTCCTATGACCCCTACAGATTGCCATGCTCATTCACCTTGCTTCAGAGATTTTAACACATACAGTGTTCCCCAATCCCCTGAGTCTCACATCTACTCTGTGTTCAGAGAGGTAGGAACACTGCCACTCCATCTCTGCACATCTGTCCTGCCACTCTCGGAAAGACCAGGAGAACATGCTCTGGACTGTGCCAAGCCACCAGCTCTGATCACCAATGGGTTCAAGCTGTGGAGGTTCACAAACCACTTGCTACGTGAGGCAAGAACCAAATATGTGTTTTCTCAGGTCTTCCCTATCCAGGCTGCAGCATAGCTTACAATGCTGCACAAATATTCAGCTCAACATAACTGAAGCATGCATTACATGCATGTCCTTTTAGATTTCTGAGCAAGACTTTCTGTGGCAATGGAAAGCATGGAAATCCAAAGCATGAAAGCAGAGAAATCCCACTGAAAATAAATTCACACATTTCCTGACATTCAACTTCTGAGAATGATTAGCAATGTTCAAAGTAATCTGTTGTGTGGCTGGACCCTTCCTTTTACCCGTGTTGAAAAATCCTGTTCAGGGCAATTTCTGTTAACAGTCCCATATGGAAATTGCAGGCAGTGCATGAACTGTGCAGAAACTCTGATGTCATTGTAGGGATGCAGGAGGCTTTTTTGAGACTTGCCACCATCTTAAGCAGCTCTCTCACAAGCTATGCAGTGGCACAACATGTTCGCATCCCTCAGCACCCTACACATTCATGGGGAGCAGACACCTCTTCTAACCTACAACAAACAGTAGGAACAGTTGGTTTCCAGAGCCAAGAAAGTGCCCTTCTCCAGGAGCTACTCTCTCCCATATATCACATGCCTTTTCTGTGTCTGCTGCCCACCAAAGCCAACAATGCAGAACATTTTGCAGGGTTTTCTCTTTGCTTCAGCATAGAACTTTCTTCTGGGGTATTCCCATAACAAATAAGCAAAGCTTAAGTTTGCAAGCAAAATAAATTCCTGCTACATAATGCATTGGGATTCAAATGCATCACATGCAAACACTCGAAACAGAGGTTAGAAAACCAGTAGTGACTGCAACATGGTAGAACTAGTATAAGAGGTTTGTAACAGTCGCTGTGGAGCTGGGATCAAACACAACTGGTAGATAAAAATAAGAATGAGAAAAAAAAGTAAACCTTATTAAGATACTGTACTATCTGCTTTTAATCCTAACAAAAAATTTGACAGCAATCAGACTGCAGTGTCACTCTGCACCAGGTATCTAAGTCATCAGTCTCATGGAAACAGTTTCAGCAATGGAGAGCAAAACCCACCCTCCTTTGTTAGATGGTGACTTTTCTTTCTGTTTTGCTTATTGAGGTCCTATCGAAAAACTACAAAGACGTTTCAAAGGGACACTGACAAAAATCAACAGGCCTGAGAGACACATTGTCCCTTGTGCCAGCAGACACCAAGTTCTGTCCCTGGTCTCCCAAGCCTATGAGGGCCTAGCCCAGTGTTTTTATGTCCTCAGCTCCTACTGTGCCTCCACTGGTAATCCAATGCTGCAAATGAGCGTCCCAGTATGCAGGGGACTGCTCTTTTCAGGAGATCAAAAACTTCATTCCTCAGGAGGCAGCAACTGCCTGGTTAAGGGGTCATGGCATTTCTAAGATTCCATTGTAGTTAACTCCCCCACCTAAAGCAGCAGTGTCTGTACCGATAACAGCCTGCCAAATGCAGCTCTACTACCACAATGACTGGGTTTTTCCCACATAACTGCTGGGGGTTAGATTTGCCTCTTCTTCACTTACAGAATTTTTTCCCATAACTTGCTAAGAAACCGCTTAACCGAAACAAAGGGGGTAGTTGAAGGACATGGCAGCACAAGGCTACACCTATTGTTTTTAAGTCTCTGGGAGTGTCCCTCAGAGAGGAGAGATAATGAGCTTTGGGAAAGGTAAAATAAAGAGCTAGGGGGCAGTTGCCCTCTCTTGCTCTCAGCATCGAGGAAGACAGTCAAGCTGCCGCTCGCTGCACGAAGAGTTCACGGCCATCACTCCGTCTCGTCCTGGGAAATCTACCGTCATCTGCTCGTGTACCCAGGAATCCTGAGTTCGCTTTCTCTGGCCCTCCCCCCACCGCCGCTGCTTCTTCGGAATTTTGAGGTTTTTCCTGCTACTATGTAGTCCTGCTATGCCCAGCAATGCCGGGACACCCCTGCCGCTCCAGCTACCAGCACAGTGCATTCAATCTCAGCCACCAGCCTGGGACTTTCCACCCTTCCAGCTTGGCCTCTCGGAGTCCTGCAGGGGCACCGAGATCAAACTGCCCCGGGCTTTGTGAAAGAAAGCCCTCAAGGTTCCTAGTTCTGTTTATTATTAATGCTGTAGTTGTTGTTTGTTTGGTCATATATACTAGTAAAGAGCTGTTATTCCTATCCCCATACCTCTGCCTGAAAGCTCCTTTAATTTTCTAAATTAGAATAATTTGGAGGGAGGGGATTCGAATTTTCCATCTCTAGGGAGGTCCTGCCCCCTTCCTAGCAGATACCTGTCTTTCAAACGAAAACAGTAACGTGGATATTGATGGGCAAATCCTCACTTTGTTTTGAACTGTAAGAGGAGCTATGACAACACACGCTACTCCTGCACAGGTGTCTACAACACACACATGCATCATCAGGCCTGGGTATTTATCTGTGTCTGGCCACAAATGGATATGAGATCATGTCATTACGAGACAAAAACCACTGCAAAATGATTTCCTCACACAGCACCTTTACTCTGCACAGAATATCAAGACATTAACATTGGCAGTTCAAAGATACTGGAAAGTAGAATCACAGAATATGCTGAGTTGGAAGGGACCCATCAGCATCTTTGAGTCCAACTCCTGGCTCTGCACAGAACAGCCCCAAGAGTCACACCAGGTGCCTGAGAGTGTTGTCCAAATGCTTCTTGAACTCTGTCAGGCTTGGTGATGTGACCACTTCCCTGGGGAGTCCGTGCCAGTGCCCAACCTCTGGGTGAAAATCCTTTTCCCTAATATCCAACCTAAATCTCCCCTGACTCAGCTTCATGGTGTTTCCTCCAGTCTTGTTACTGGTCACGGGAATTAAGTTATTGGTACCTGCCTCTCCACTTCCTCTCATGAGGATGTTGAAGACCCCAATGAGGTCTCAGTCTCCTCCAGGCTATTTTTATCCTCTAGAAGTTTCAGGCTGTAAAAAGGAATCCAGACTAGCCATTAGTTCAACCAGCACATAGGAAACAACAAAGAACAGCATCTGGTGTGGGCTCAGTGGGGTTTTTCTTTTTACATTTGTTCTTGTTTTTGAAAGATGTAAAGCTTTTAACTTTCACACCCACATTAACCATTTTGCTCACCTAAGCAGCACAGCTGTTTCACCATTTAAAACTATGTCTAACTGGGGACAGAGAGCAGCACTCGCTCTGGTCACTATCTGAAACCCTAGTGCAGATAGGCACATCCCCTCACTCCATTATTAACTAAATGAAACACAAACTGTAAATTTAAATGGTGAATACAAAGCTTCAAAGCCTAGTGGTGATCTTTGCAATCCTAACACTATGAAACAAGTAGCCAAAATACGAGCACCCAATCTTATCAAAGAAACTTGTTTAAAAGGACAACTAGGCTAGAGCCTGGCTGGGACTTCAAAGCTACATATTTAATCAGGTCACAAAATGAAGCGAGAACCATATATCCCCTGTCAGCTCAAGAAAAGTAAAACTCAGAGTTCAAGTTCTGTCAGAGTATTGCTATTTCTTTAGAGATATTACAAACATGATTTTCAGGTAGCCATATTGCATCAAATGACTGATTTTACAGTGGGTGATATTTCTTATGAGGATGATTTGCTTTAACATTAATGTCTCAACGTTAAAAATAAAAATGTTGTGTCTTAATGCTGAAAGTGAAACACTCTTCAGGATTAAATCTGTTTTATACAAACATGTTAGCAAAATCCCACTTGTGGGGAGCACATATATTTTTATGAACTAAGAGCACACTATTCTGTTGCTTTCTTGCTTTAAGGGGGATAAAACCTGAATGCATGAACTGGATCATCAGATACTAAATAGTGCTGGTTGATGGGGTAATGTACAACATGTTGTGTCCAAAGGAACATTTTCTTCCTCCACTTGTTACATGGTCAACACTGACACACATCTCCTGGTATTGGTTGTTAGGAAAAAAATTAACAGGTCTTTATCTTCAACCTTCTCTGAAACTGTAAAACACCACTAAAAAGAAACAGTTTCTACTTTTGTTAAATCCATATCCACCATGAGGGGGACTTTTGAAACTGTTTGATGCTGTGTTATGCAATGCTTAAAAATAACTTTCTCCTAGCCAGCAAAATAAACCTGGGAATTTGGGAAGAAGGGTATTAAGTGAATAAATCCTAACTTTGTTCTCTGGTACACCTGCAAACAAATCCGCTTGCCAACTGATACTTTAAAATTTTCTTCTCATCAAAATGTAAAATCGATATTTAAAAAAAAATATTACTTTTGTAAATCCCTTAAGCTCTTCAACTGTGATGTCACACACAAAGATGTGACAGGAAACTGCTGTAATACACTCTCCCTTACTAGCCTGAAACCCATTTACTGGGTCTCATCTTACTGAGAGACATGAACCAGATACACCCTCCTGTATGAAATCTTATGACTTTTCACCTGCTTCTCCCAGCAAAACCATACACTGCTGTAACTGGAGAACATTTCACAAGCTGCATGTACTTAACAGGAGCCTTATAAAATGTTCTTTTAGAGATGGCAGCAGAGGGCATGGATCTGTTTCATGAAGTTCTTCTAAGCCCAAGAGCTGGTTTTACCCTTGCAAACACTTCTCAGGGCTTCCCCCAGAAAACTCACACAGACAAGGCAGCAAACTGACATAATTTGTTTCCACTCTAAAGTTACATTCACTCATGTCATCGTTTGCTCAAACGTGTGCAAAAAACCCCCTATATTGAAGAACTTGTCCTAGCCCCTCCTCAGATGAAAATTATATTGCATTGTTAACGATTTTAGTTGACTTGACTTTGTGCAAAATATCTACAGGAAGGTTATGGCTCAACTTCAGAATACAAAAGGAGAATAAACAGGATCTCTTGAAAACAGGAAATGAATGGTGTATGCTGAAAAGAAAATGATGGGCTTAATGCAATTTATCTGCAAATAAAATAACTAGAAAAGTAGTGCCTGAAATTTTAACATGTGAGATGGCACCAATAAAGATTTCCATTTGCACAATAATGTTCCCACTGTCTAGATCAAAACAATATTATTTTACACATGGTAACTGCAGAGACTAGGAGCCTGAGATATGGTATTAAAAGGCAGTCCCTTGTAAACTTTCCTCAAGAGGAACAGTAGCAGTTGAGTATGCAAGAGTTACTCATCATATTCATCAAGACAGCAATACTTTATAAAAGGCATACAGATTATTTCCAGGTTGTTAAGAGTTTTATGTGATACTGATTTTTTGAAACAAGTATCCATCCAGTCCAAGATTGAAGTTACATCCTTCTTCACTGCTCTGAAGCTACTAGGTCTTTTCTTCTGCTGCTGTTGCTGTCTGTGAGGGAGCTTCTGGTTTCACAATCTGGTATGTAATGAGATATTCTGGGTATGCCTAAAAGTAAAATAAGAAAAAAAGCCCTGGTTTATGCAAGGGTAACTCAGAAAGTTTGTTTTTGTATTTCAATAAACAGTGACCAGGAAGGACAGCACAAGAATCAGCTCTATGTTCACAGCATGCTGCTGGATGTACTTACCTTGTTTAATGCACAAATAGAAAGAAAGATGTTTCTTCCACACAGTCACTGCCAGAAATTGCGGGCAACAGGAATTCAGACTTACTCTCCTTGTTAGCTAATCCTACAAATTGGCCAGTGCCTATTATGTTATTCAAAAATCTCAGATGACTGATAAAGTCTGACCTCAAAAGGATCAATAACTTGCAATGTAACCTGCAAATGCCTTTACTAGCAGTAAAATACTTGGCCCACCCAAAGCACATGACTCAGTCAGTCATCTGTCCATCTGTCCAGTGTTTCCTGGAGACAGCTGCTAGCCAGTTCACTCCCAGAACAAAGTTGTTGCAGGGCAGGGTCCCATTCAGAGGAACCTCGACAGATGAGAGGAGACTGGGCCTACAAGAAGCTTCATATAATCCAGCAAAGGCACCTGAGATGAATTCCTTGTAACACTGCAGAATGAGAAGCCACTCAGCTGAAAAGGTGGTGGGGTCCTTGGGTGACAGCAAGCTAAAGCAGAATCAATAGTGTGTCCAGGCAGTAATAAAGGCTACAAGCATCCTGTAGTAAATCACCAGGTGTTGCAGCGACTGCTGTTTATTCAGTACTCACTTGATTACATCTAGAAAAACACACACAACTTCTAGGTTCTCCAGTACAAGAAAGATACCAACAAGCTGGAGCCAAGTTCAGCAAAGGACCAATAAGATTGTCAGAGGGAGAGAGCACATGATAAAGAAGAAAATGCTGAGACAGATGGGCTTGTTTGGTCCAGAAAAGAGAAGGCCTTGTGGGACCATCATTGTCACACTATCATAGAAAGTCACCTAACTGGTCAGGCACAAGCTGTGCTTAGAGAAGCTGTGCTGGCTGTCTTGAATCACCTCCTGGTCTTGCATGTGCCTTCCATGAGGATCTATTCCATGATCTTCCCAGGCACAGAGGTGAGGCTCAACTATCTGTAGTTCCCTTGTGTCTACTTTTCTCCCCTTTTAAAAAATATGAGTGATGTCTCCCTTTTCTCATTCACTGGGGTCCTTGCCTGACTGCCATGACTTTTCAAATATCACAGAACCACAGAATATTCTGAGTTGGAAAGGACCTCCAAGGATAGTATAAAGTCCAACTCTTAAGTGAATGACCCACACAAGAATCAAACCCATGATCTTGGTATTATTAGCAGCATGCTCCAACCGAGATAATCTCAGGGTATGATGGAGAGCGACTTGGCAACACCATCAGCCAGCTCCCTCAGGATCTGGGATGTTTGTCATCAGGCTCCACATATTTGTGGTTATTCAGTTTCATCAGGTGATCTGGGAGTGTCTTGGGTTGAAAATGTAACCAAAAATGTGTATTCTATTTTCATCTGTCGAAGTCAGTTGGGAGATATTGTTCCTTATCTCTTGTAACTCTGAGGGTGGATGCCCTCTGTTAATGGGACACCTGAAAACACCAGATATGGCAGTGCCTTCTTATCTCTTCCTCCACCCATCCTCCTCTGAGGGATATCACCTGTGAATGGGCCATTTAAGGCCTCTCACATGACTGATAACATTACTTCATTCCATTGTGAGATGCTCCACCCAGTAGGAGGAGCCAAAGCCTTTCCACTGGGATAAAAACAGCCATCCCAAACACCAAGATAGCCTGTTTCCACTAGATTCCCAGAGGACGACTGAACCCTTTCTTGAGGATCATCTCTACTTCAATGAAGCCACAACAGTCACTCTGGGAGGATTTACTTCGGGCTGCTTCCAACACCCTGACCAACAGGGTGTCAGGTTTGCATTCTGACTCTGTCAGTGGTCCTTTGTACTATTGCATTTATCTTATTTTATTTTTATCTTTCTTGTTGTTTGTTCTCTCTCTATTAAATTGTAATTCTGACTTGCAGTCTCACTGGGTTTGGTTTCAAACCAGTACAGGGAGCCACCCACGGTAGTGTAACAGTCAATCCAAAGGTCCCTCATCTGCCTCACGACTGTCAGAGACTGAGACCCCCAAGGACCCTGGGCTGCAGCACAGGAGTTCTGGCCTGACCGAGGTGGGACCCAAGTTTGTCCCTGCAGGTGCACCCTTTGGACCAAGACACCCTCCTCAGAGACCCGTGCATGAACAATGGACGCTGTTACGGTTCCTGGGCTGTGTTTGTGGAGGCCGTGTTTGCTCTGACTGACTGCGCTGTACCTGCTGCAAAGCCCAGACCTGCTTGTCCCAAACCTGCCTGATCTGAATGGTTGCACCTGATTCCCAGAGCAACGAGCCTCCTCACAGTGACTCTTGGGTGCTCCCCCCATGTTGGCCGGGTGCCCCCCACTTCTGCCTGCATTGGCCAGGTGCCCCCTGCTTCTGAAATGACTATAAAAGCTTCCCCCTACGACTCACACTTTGAGATCTTCCCGGCGGACGCGACGGTCTATTGACGCGCGCCATGAGGACTGCGAAGTTGGTCTTGGTTTCCAGCGTCACGAGGACTCTCATCTGTTAGTCAGTAGCTATGACCCCCCTTCTCCTCTTTTCTCTCTCTTTCTTTCCCTTCTCTTCTGTCGCATAATTGTGTGTATCAATAAAGATACAATTGATTTTACTTGAACTAAGTTCTCATTGCCTCTTTTTGCACTCTGAAATCAAAACGAACCATCACGACCATCCTTTGGCTCGTGACAGGTAGTAAGCAAAACACTTTTCTAGAGTCAAGGTCTAGCTGAGTTATTCAGATTAAAAATCAAGTTTTGAAGACTCCTGTGCTACTTCAGCTGCCATTTAAGAGTAGTCACTGTCACTGCTGTTAATCTACAGGTAAAAAGTCCAAAACCCTCAAGATGTACTAGAGCCCCAGAAATGCATGTGAGCTTGATACTGCAGTAATGCCAGTAAAACGCAATGGGAAAAAGCTTACTGAGAGAAGCTAAAATTCTAAATAGACTCCATCAGTGCTGCACAGGTGAAATCAGGCAATTCTGTATGGTATAAATCAGAACAAATCAGTGGATAGGAGTAACATTTGCTGTCTAGTACAGTTCACTGTTTGTTTCCCCATTGAAATGAAAAAAAAACCCAACAACCTAATCAGCAGCGTTATCACAGCACACTTGGTCTGGAAACCAGCCACACCCCATCTCCAGCTGCCAGCTCTGTTCTTCTATAAAGCCAGTCTTTGCTAACCCACCTACCTGTTCTCCTCTGTAGATAACATACTCGGCGTAAGCAAGTCCATTCACGCTTGGCCTGCCGATAACAGAATGGTGCCCAGGAGGGGCATGAGCCATTTTCATTGTGCTGAACTGAAGAAAGGATTTTCCAAGGGTCACTCTACAGAAGAGCATTTGTCTAAAATGAAAAAAGAGAGTATCATTTTAAAATATCTTACTAGGAGTTGCATGCTTCCAGAATGACTTCAGCCTTTTGAGTTTATTTCATTACAATTATTTTCTCAAGACTTTTTAAAGAAACACTTTCAGAAACCAGCTCTAAGACCATATAAAACCTGTCACTAAAAATCTTTCATGACACACAGAAGGGAAAACACAGTTTGTTCGGCCCTCACAAGGAAGCCTGTTCTACTTTGTTTTATATAAAGCTGTTGAAAGAAGCTGAAACTCTCTGTGTTCCTACCAGCAGGGAATGGACAGGTGTCAAAGTGTGAGAAACACACTGATCTACTCCAGGACAAAACAAAGCTGTAAGTCCTGTTCAAAAATTATCTACCTCCAAAATTATCTGATCCACAGTACAATGCTGTACCGCTGACCACCACTTTCCACTGCATTTTGTTCTGAGAGTGCCTGGAGTTTAATTGCTATTTTCCCCTGACTCTTCATTTTCAAACTTGCTCTTTTAAGCCTCTCTCCTGAGCCACAGCTTACTTTGATTTATACTCACTGCATGCTTAGCTGTAATTTTTGACCTTCCTGTGGGACTTGCTGCATTTATATTTGTTTTTGTTCAGCCTTGACAAATGGAAAACTGCATTTTTCATGCCATGACCAAGCTCAAGTTGCCATTCTTTGCCTGCAGGTCACCCTATGCCAGGATCATAAAAACCAGAACAGCCAGAATTACTTTTGGGGAACTCTGCTGGACTCCTACCTGTGGCAGATGTAACAGGACCTGTCTTTGTGTGTGGGACAGCCAGTTCCTCCTCCTATTCCGTACACATATTGGTTGCTTTTTGAGGAGTTCTCGGCAAAGTAAATTCCAGCTCCAAACATTCCTCCAATGTATGCATGCCTTTCATCAAATCCTTTGTGAATGATAGCATTAATAAAAGGAGACCCTAGAACAGTGACACAAAAAGACACATATTTGTTAAGTTGTATAGCAATACAAGACTCAATGCCAAGAGGAGTTTATCTGCCTCAAACAGACCATTAAATACCAGAAAGTGTGCTCAGTCAGCTGGAAGGGGGCAATACCCAGCAGGATGCAGTTATGTGTGGGATTTATCATTATATACCAAAATCCCACATGTGATTCATTTCTTACTCATTTCACAGATCTCATTAAATGGCTTTCCCCTCACTCACATTTCAGGGCAATTTATCTTGTCAATGCACACTCTCTCCAGGAATCAGCACTGGTTAAGGTGGGGCATGGTGTCAGGACAATCATACCCAAAAACAATTTCCTATACAGAATCATGGAAGAATCTAGGGCAGAAGGACCTTCAGGCAATTGTCATTTGCAGGCATTTCTAGAGAAATCTTGCTGAAACTCATGGTTGGTTTTGATTTCTTTCCCTGATGCTTGCCTGAAGCACCAGGGTAAAATGCTTTTTTTGTGTGCTGCTCCCCTCATTTAGAAGACACCATGTCTTTCTCACAGCAATGTAACATCATCCTAGCAGCTTTACTGGAAATGACTAAGATACGGCTTAGCAAAAATCCTTCCTCTTTCTTAAAAACCTGAAACATGCTAAAAGTATTTCTTATCTAGTGTAGCTTTTTGGATTGCAGTAACCACAGAGCAACTCCACCACCCCCCACTCCCAATGCACCCCCTGTATTTCTAGTGTAGAAACACAATTACTTGCATAGGATGGTGACACAGCAACAATACATTGCCTGTGGGTCCTTGCAAGGTTTGGGTTTTTTTGTTAAATACCAATACATACAAAGAGACACTACTTCCTTACCGTGAAACAACATGCGCTCATTGTGATGATTATGATTCTCCTCCGAGACCTCCTTCTGTCTGTGACAGAATCTCTCCCGCAACTTCTTGTTCACTACCTTTTGAATCTGCAATAGAACAAGAGATACAACCATGCTGTTACCATAACACTTCAACCTCTCACATGTATGTGAATTGCAATTGAAATGAAATATAGTTTCATGAAGTTCACATTAATTTGACAGGGAAACTGACAACAAGACACGTGAATGCTATGAAGAAACCCCACGGCTGTTCTGCACGCAAGGCTGAAGTCTCTCAAACAACTCTGTAGCACACACCTACAGGTGGTTAAAACTACTGTGAAACGGCAGCCTAAATTCTCAGGTTTAATGACAACTTTCAGGCTGCTTCTTACAGAGCCTGCAATACCACAAAGAACTATAAACTGTCTGAAACTCCTTCCCTCTCTGCTTTGAGCTCTGTTGACTGATGTCATCTAGCTCTTTGAAACTTGCTGTCTAGTTTAGGTTCATCTTTTATGAAAAGAACCAAAATTTGGTTCTTTTCATGTAAAATAACAAGGTGTGCTGTTTATTCTATCTATATATTTTCAGTCACATGCTCTAATACCACTGTGGTTTCTGTAAAGGACTTCACCATTGGTTGGGAGTAGAATGGAAGCAGAGTTTACTTCAGGACGCATGATCTATCGGATCAAGTTGCAAAGGCTCTGCACAGGCTTACTTCTCAAAGAGATAGGCAGCACAGGTTTGCTGGAGCTCAGAAACCAAGTTCTGTTCTGATTCCCTCTGTTTCCTTTGCCCCAGAAAAAGAAAGTAGAAAGTGTACTTTCCCTCAGAAAGACATCACTATTTTCTGGAATACCATGGCTTGGAAAATGTATTTTTCTAGTTGGCAAGGGCAAAGGAGGTGATGTCAAGCTGGAAACTTGCATAGGGAGACAAATTTCTTATTAGAGGTCATGATCATCCTTTCACATACACACCCCAAAGTTCTTTTAAAACATCAAGAAAAGACTACACTGAGGAAAAAAACCCCCTGTGTTGCAAGGGTTAAATACAGAAGTTATAGGCTTCTGAAATTCAATCTTGTTCTTCATCTCTGTCTTCAACATCAGTTCTTCAGACTCCTTTAGGAGTCCAAGTGGAAACTTCTCTCTCATTCCCTGTCCAGAGCACACACTCATTTTAGCACTTGCGTTAACTCTGCTCCTGAATATCATTTCAACAAAGAACTTTAAATATAAAAGGGCAAACCATTAAACTGATTCTGCCTGCTAGTGTAAATACTAACATACCACATAAAACTGAGAGGTTTTGAAACTTACCCTGATGACCCTGTATCTGCTGAAGATCCCACCAGCATTTCCACCATCCCGATGCTCCCGGATTGTACTTTGCATCTACATAAAAAACCAAAACTGAATGTTCAGCACATAAGCCTTCCTAGCAAAGTATCCATGCAATGTCTCAGTATATCACTGGCAACAACAGACAGTCTTGATGGAAAATGAATTAGAAGGTCTAAAAAAACCCCAAAGACCTCTCAATTTTAAATTGAGGTATACCTTAATTTCTCAAGCACCCAACACATTATGCTGTTCCACAGTAGGGAAGCTGGATGATGCAATTATCCAATCTTGTAATAAAAATCCACATAAGAAAAAGAAGAATAATGGTACTTGCTATCAAAATGATATACAGCTAGAAAACCTTCTTTAAATTAGAAAAAACAATATTTGAAAATTAATATACAAAAAGACTACTTCATAGTAATAACAAATGTACTTTTAATGAGTTTAGTTTGCATTTCTTAGTATTAGGGAAATACCTGCATTGTAAATTCTCCTATTTCTGATTCTCTCAGAAATATTTTCATTGTCTTTTAGAGAGAAGTATTTATAGCTACAGTAACAATATTTTGCAACAGTTCAAATAAATATTCCAATTTACTATGGCAGACAAGTGACCCTTTATTCCAGAAAAGTTTATAAAAAAGATCTGCAAACTCCAGTTTATGAAGCTACAAATAAAAAATATGCCCATCTAAGCTGGCAGCAATCCTGATTATCTAGATTTTTTAAAAGACTCCAAACACTTCTGTGCTACAGTGTAGGAACATGACACAAACAGGAAATGCACCATAAAATGGAGTTTCTACCAAACACGACTCTTCAGGAAGTCTCTTTTCTGTTATGATTTTTGCTTTCAAATTGATATGTGCCTGTAGTTCACTTAAATAAAAGAGCATGTGTGTGTGTGGGAGGCAAAATTACATTTAATTCTCAATTATCCAAGAGCTGTTTATCTGGGTTACAGATTAACTAAGCCACTGCGACAAGACAAAAGCTGGTTCACAGAAAATGCCTAGAGAATTGCAAGGCCTTGGTGCCTTGGTTTCACACACAGCTTCTAATTTTCAAAGGTCCATCTATCTACAGAAAGCTGAAGCTGTGCAAACCCTCCCTATGAGACAATATGAAGACAAGATTCAAAACACAACAAAATAAAACTGGGATAACATTAGGTGAGCAGAGACTACTTATTAAAAAATTGGCAGGACATAGCAAAATAATTTCTATCATTGTTCTATATGAAAAGACAAATGAAGAACCCTAAACTTCATGTCATATCTATGCAATTCATATGCCAAAGACTATTTTAGCACTTTCAACATATATTGCACACTTTGGCTCTGACAGTTTATCAGTGGAAAGAAAAATATATGGCCCCTGAAGCATTAAGAAAGGGACTTGGATTACCTCCTCTTCTACGGACTGATACTCCTTATTGTCAGGAGCAAGGTCAAGGAGAATGGTCCCCTGACTCACACAGTGGAAAGTCAAATAAGGATTGGCACCTGCTAAGAGAAGAAATGAAAAGGAGAAAAATCAACAGGAAAAAAAATACCAGCTCTATTTGTATCCATCATCATCACTGTTCTTAAACAATCCCAGTACAGCAAGAAATGCAAAATAAACACAAGGCATAAGCACAACCTCAAAAAGATAAAAGTGCTTTCGCTAGCAGCAGAGGCTTTAAAAGAGAGAAGAAAAATGCATGTGGGACATAATTGCCCTTTATTGCTTCCTCTTTCCATAGAAACATCTCAGAAGCGTGGGGCAGCTAAAACCCTATATCAGGCCTATCCTTCAGGTTATAACTGGCCTGTGGGTAGGTATTAGGGCAAATCAATCCAAAAGCTCCTCTCTGGGTGAAACATGGTCCTGAGAAATGGGCACAGTTTCCAAAGCTGCCTCTAGGGTATCAATTCTCTGAAAAAGCAAGTGATCACTTAGTCTGGTATCTCCTTAATATATTCTTTAGCTATCACAACCCACTCAGTCACCACGTCTGCAGCAAATACACTTTCCTGACATTCAGATTCTTTCAAGACCTGGTGACAATGCCTGCATTTAGAGAATGTGACTTATGGGAGCCTGTTGTGTGTTACACTTAGACTAGCCAGTAAGTGTCATACTTACCTTGCTGACCTCCTAAAAGTCTCTCCATACCCTTTATTAATTTGTGGCGGTGTCCATACGCATTGATCCCAATTTCTTTAAGCTCCTCATGCCCCATGTCAGCCAACACATCCAGGGTTATCTGGAAAGGTGAAAGATCACAAAAATCACTTGCCAGACCTGGCTTGACTTTCAAGGCTGGAGACCTATCACTTCAGAAAATGGAAAGTATTCATGGTGCAACCAAGAGCATAAAGGTGGATAATGTTTTGCTTCACTTCTACTTGCTGCCATCTTCTGGCAAACCTCTCCCTATCACAGGACCATACCCAGCTGCTACAGCATGAAGTTGTGCAAAACTTTTACTTCTCTCACACCAATTAACAAGAGCTGGTTCTCATGAACATTTTTACTTAGGTAGAAGGGGGATGCACTGAAATGCTGGCACAAATATGGGAGTTCTTTTGAAGCATTTAATATTTCACAGCATTGTACAAGTCATTATTTTCACTACACAAGCAGAAATTAATATTCTACAAGCTTACTAATAACAAGTCAAGGTGAAAAAGTGCATGTCAAGGTAATGCTTGAAAAAAACAGCTTAAAAGAATAAGCTTAAAGAAGATGAGCTTGTTTTTTCTACTAACAAACAGGAAGAGCTAGATAATTTCAAAATTATGAATATATTGAATCCGATTTGCATTGTTAAATCTCATTAGCAGGGGAAGATCTTATCAGGTTAGGAGTTAAGGAAGCAAAAGTAGAACAAGACCAGCTAGGCAACAGGAAGGTGTAAAAAATAATAAGAAAACCTGAGAAGCATATAAGCTGGTTTGAGGCTGGTTCCTTCTGAATAGAAGCAGTTCCAAATTAATGAGAAGAGCTTATGCCTCATATATCAAAAGGGAAAAAGTTCTATGATATTTTATCTTTGAAGAGGTACCTCCTAGAATATTTTATAGAAACAGCTGGCATTGTAAACAACAGATTACATTTCAAAGCTTAGTTTCCCGATTCCTCAATAAAAGATCAGCAGCAGAGGCCAGAGGAAAAAATAATCATCAAATCCAGTCTCCTGCACTTCAACCGTTCACTTCCACATGTACATCCATCTCAGTCACGTAAACAGATCTTGTTGGGGATTAGATTTGTTTCTTTTTCACTTAGAGAATTTTTTCCCATAAGTTGCTAGGAAACTTAACGACTGAATGCTTAACTAAAACAAAGAAGTGGCCAAAGAAGATGTCAGCACCATGCTACACCTACTGTTTTTGAGTCTCTGGGAGTTTTCCCTCAGAGAGGGGAGATAACACGAGTTTTGGGGGAAGTAAAAAACAGGGTTGGAGGCAGCTTCATGCTCTTGCTCTCAGCATCGGGGAGGACGGTCAGGCGGCTGCTTGCTGTGGGAAGAGTTCATGGTCATCACTCCGTCTCATCCTGGGAAATCTACCGTCATCTACTTGTGTACCCAGGAATCCTGAGCTCGCCTCCTCCTGCCCTGGGGGGCTGGCCCTGCCCCCACCCCTGCTGCTTCCGCGGCGCTTGGGGGCTTTTCTGCTATTCTGTAGCCGTGCCGTGCCCTGCCGGGACATCCCTGCCATTCCAGCTACCAGCGCAGAGCTCCTCATCTCATCCACCAGCCCAGGACTTTCCACCCTTCCAGCTTAGTCTCTCAGAGTCCCACAGGGGAACCGAGATCAAACTGCTCCCGGGCTTTTGTGAAAGAAAGCCCTCAAGGTTCCTGGTTCTGTTTATTATTAATGCTGTAGTTATTGTTGTTTGTCTGTTTGGTCATATATACTAGTAAAGAAGTGTTATTTCTATCCCCATACCTCTGCCTGAAAGCCCCTTGATATTGTAAATTAGAATAATTTGGAGGGAGGGGATTTGGATTCTCCATCTCTAGGGAGGTCCTGCCCCTTCCTAGCAGATACCTGTCTTTCAAACCAAGACAGATCTATTTAACTGCAACATGTTAAATTTAAGAAATGGTACGTGTAATAAATGACATGAAATAATTTGTGTTATTGTGTATATAAAATGTGATTTAAGATATGTTCTTTAAAATAAAATGAACAAGCTGGTCAGGCTTGAAACGAACAAATTTTAGGATGAACAAAAGCCACTATCAGGAATCCAGGATGAACAATACCCCTGTGTCCTGGTTTGAGGGGGAAGTGAGTTTTCCAGGAAGATGTGGTCAAACCAGTCAGTGGTCAGGTTTGAATACTGGCACCTGGAGTGACCACTGAGAGGTTGGACACACCTCTGAGAACACGGGGTTAAAAGCAAGGACTCCCAGAGGGACTTCCTCTTTGTTCCTGGTTGCAGAGGAGCACACATCCTTTCCTGCCCAGCTCACAGGGCTGGGTGGGGGAGGGGGGGGAAGCCATGCGGCCAAGATGAGGTAGACTGGTGCCCCGGAGAGAGAGAAGGGGGTGAAATAGACTGGAGCTGGGCCAGCCCCCATCCAGGATGGAAGGGCAGAGAACTGTGGGGGTGCCTTCCTTCCCCTTTCTCCCCCCGCCCCCCCCCCCCCCCCCCGGAGAGATTGCCGCTTTGGAATTGATATTGGCAGCAGCCGGCAGCGGAGAAGAAGGGGGGGGGGGGGAAGTGCCCAGCTGCGTGGGGGAGTGCCGAGCCTGTGGCCCTGCCGAGGGCCAGGGACCTTTAACCCTTTCTTAGGCAGAAGAAAACTTTTTCCAGACATTGATTCTCTTGGCTGGTGGTTTGAGAGACAAGAGAGAGACAGCCTGGGACTGAGATGTCAGAGGAAGATGAAAGGAATCCCAGGTGGGCAGAGATGAAGAGGAGTGGCTTTTTGGGCTGGCCTTTTTTGCATAATATTAGCCCTAGACTGAACCTGAATCCTCCTGAACACAAGGACTGTATTTGGGTGGATGCAGTTGGCTTGAGCCAAAGACCTTGTTGCAGTGACTGCCAGTGCAGGAGTGGAGAAAACAGAGAAGAGAAGAGGAGGGTGTAGTGGCGCCCTCTGCCTTCAGGGATGAAGATCTCTGTTCTTGAAACCCTCGGCCCCAGGGGAGAAGATGGGGGGGACTGCTGTCCCAAAAATGAGAAAATGGTTGGTCTTTGGTACTTGGCCAAGCGTCCTTAAAGGGTCCCTATATGCAGCTTTAGTCCATGGACGGTGGTGAGAGCACTGGACATGGAAAGGAGGGTGTCAACATGGCAGACTTTTCTGGGTAGTGCCATGGGTGACATGGGAACACGGGAGGGTGGACCTGTGTTTCCTGTGGGGTCTATGGTGTGAGAAAGACTCCTCTCTCCCTTGATGAATTGAAGATTGGTTCTTTTTGAGTGATGATGACTTGATTGGGAACCCAGGGTTTTGTCTGAGCGTGGAAGGGTGGAAATTGGGGGAGGAGAAGAAATGTTCTGGGAGGTTTTCATTTCTGTTTTCTTGTGTGTATAGGGTTTTTTTTTTCATTTCTGTTCTTATGTAGTTTAATAAAGTTTTCTTTCTATTTCCAAGTTTTGGGCCTCCTCTGCTCTGTTCCTGATCACATCTCACAACAGTTGTTAGGAAAACATATATTCATGGGTGCACTGGCATCGCGCCAGTGCTAACCCATGACACCCTGTCGGGAACTCGGGAAACACAAAATTAACAACAGAAAAGAAGGTGGGCCAAGAAACAGATCGGCCCTCTTGGGCGGTGAAACTGTGAACGACACAGCTATCAAGAATGATATGGATCTCACATCAGTATCAGGGAAAATGCTTCTCCATTCACAAATCCACTTCCCCATTCAGGCTTCTGGGAAACCGAATTACTATTAATTTTTCCCTCCCTCGGAAGCCCCATTCGACAGGCCAGATGGCAGAAAAGGGACTCCCATGAATATGAAAAAAAAGACGGAGGACAAAGAACTGTGGAGAAATACTCTGCCCCCGGCTAAATAAACTGTATATAAGGAGACCCCCTAAAAGACTGGATTTTGTGAACAGGAGGAGTTATGGTGTGCTAGAGGCTGTAGCTAAGGATCCCCCAATGCCGATCCCGGGACTCGACACTGAACTTTCGATTGTTGGCTTGTCCTAAATTTTTATTTTCCTAACTCTTTAATTAATAAAAGTATTTATTAATTTGGAATTGGCTGGACATTTATAACAGTTTTGGTGCCCAACATGGGTCCAGTTTTTGGTTTCTGCGGTCCCCCCTTTTTCATCCGAGAGGCGCCTTGCTGATTCAGCGGCTCGGCGGAATGGGGAGATTTTGCAAGACCAGCAGGCCAATGAACCAATCAAAACCTAAGCCACAATCAGAAGGGTTAGAATAAAAGCTAGCTTGGAGGGGCTCTTGGGAACTCAGCGGAGACCCAGGGAAGGGGTCTTCGGGAAAACCGCAGTAAATTTTCACTTGTAAAACTCTAACGTGCACAAAGAATCCGCGCAGGAAAAAGGCACCGTAAGTACTGTGTGGTTGAGTGGTGGTGACCGGGTGTGAGTGAGTGAGATGTGATATTATCACAAGGCAAGTGAGGACCCTGAGGTTGCAGTTCCACTGTCCTGCAAGGGAGGTGGTCAGTGGACGGGGAAGCGAGTGCTGTCCGTTTGTGTAACCCTCGAACCTTAGCGGGTTGGGAAATATTGGTCACAGGAGGCTAAAAGAGAAGGATACGTCCTTAGGAGTTCGGGACTTGTAAACCTTTTAGCCTGTGACCAGGGACGGTCCAAATAACTCTAGGAAAATTGAGAGCCCATCGCCAGACGAAACCTCACTGGTCTGTCCCCTGCTGGGCTAGTAGTCTGGTGATACCAGGTCATGACTTGGGAACTAGGATACTGAATAGAATATAACTGTATTCAATCCAGGGAAGAATTTTTTTTCAGACATGGGGTCCTAACTCAGCAAGGTTCAGGAAAACCCCTCGGGGGGAACTCCTCAGGAGAGTATCCCTGAGATCCCATGGGGAAGCCCACTGGGATGGTTATTGGAGTGTTGGCAGGAGTGCCCGGCAAGGAGAAGAAGATCTAAGGAAGGATGATATATTTCTGCATGGAGGTCTGGGGAGGGAAGGAAATAAGAAAGCATGTGACTTGGCCGGTGTTCGGTACATTTAAACAATGGACTTGTCAAGCTTTATGTACTTATTTGAGAAATAAGGAAAGAAGCGAGTTTGAGGAATATGAGTATGCCCGGCTGTGGGAAAGAGCTCGCATTAGGTTATACCCGATGAGAATCACGCGGCGGGAAGAATGGGATCCCTTAGATAACCTCCCCCCTCCATACTCAGTACTCATGCCCCCACCTGCACAAGCCCCTGTCCCTCCCCCGAGGTCTGCAGAAGACCCAACTCAGTCCCCGCAGTCAGCCCAGGCTCCTCCGGTAGCAGCATCGGCGCCGCCGCTTGAGAGCTAGATTTCACAAGTGGAATTCCAAACTCCGCTAATGCCCCCTCCACAGCCTCGAATTCTCCTGCCCTCCGAGGAACCACCTCCAGGGAGGAATTCGGCTCCTCTTCCCGGCTCCAGCCAGCACACCCGCACTGACTCATCCAAGCCTGCTGCCACGCCCCCAGTTAGGAGAACACGGGAAAAAGGGAGAAAAGCTAGTGAGGAACAAAGTGAGAATTAGGAAGATGGGCATAACCTACTCCCCTTAAGAGAAGTGCCCACCGCCCCTGGCATTATTGGGTACGTGAACACGCCCATTAATACTGCAGAAGTAAGGGCTGTTAAGAAAGAAATGGGAAGAATCATGGATGATCCTATTGGAGTGGCAGACCGGCTTGACGAATTCTTAGGCACAAGTATCTATACCTATGAGGACATAACAGCAATCTTATGATCATTATTCAACCATGAGGAGAGGGAATTAATCAGACAGGCTGGGATGAGGGAATGGGAGTGCAGAAATCCCCAAGATTCGCCAGGAAATATAAAATGGCCTAGCCAAAACCTGGGGTGGAGTGTGCAAACCAATGATTGCCAACGAAGTATGATTGATTTGAGAAATATAGTGAGACAAGGTATCTGGGAGGCAGTACCGAAGGGTAAGAACATTAGTAAAGCATTCAATGAATGTCAAGGGAGGGATGATACCCCTACGGAGTGGCTAGATAGATTAAGAAAAAGCTTACAGATGTATTCAAGGACAGACCCCAATTCCCCGGTAGGAGAGGTGTTCCTGAAAACAAAATTTATGGCAAAATCATGAGAAGATATCCGGAGGAAATTAGAAAACATAGAGGACTGGCAGGAAAAAGGGTTGCAAGAACTGCTCAGGGAGGCACAGAAAGGTTACATGAGAAGGGAAGAGACGCAGCATAAAGCACAAGCAAGAGTGCTGGTGGCCGCTGTCAGGGAAATGCAAAGGAGGGAACAGCCTCCCAACCTGGGGAAAGTGGGAAGGAGTAGTGCCAGGAGAGGGCAGTCACCTCCAGAGAGAAGGGATCCGGGAAAGTTCAAGGAACAACCCAAGTGTTATTATTGTGGGAATAAGGGTCATATTAAGAGAGATTGTCAGAGGAGGATTAAGGATGAAAAGGTCTTTAATGAGGATGCATAGTGGTGTCTTGGGCTCTTTTTCCTGGAGTCTAGACCATCTAAAGAGCCCTTGATAAACTTGAAGATAGGACCCCACAGGGAAGAGACTTCCTTCCTGGTGGACATGGGAGCCAAGCATTCCATGGTCCAGAAGTAGCCAAAAAGTTAAGAGCCGTGACACCATGATAGTGATAGGGGCTAAAGGGGAACCCTTCAAAGTTCCAGTTATTAAAAATATAGTAAATAGAATCAGAAAATAAAATTTGTCTAGGAAGTGTGCTATTAGTAGAGGAAGTGGACTACAATCTGTTAGGAAGAGACCTGATCATAGCCCTAGGAATAAATTTAAAAGTTCAGGGATTGGACATAGTGGTGAGTTTATACCGGCTGACAGAGGAAGATGAGAGCAAGGTAGACCCTATAGTCTGGCACACCCAAAAGGAAGGAGGGAGGATAGAAATGACCCAAATTTCTATAGAAATCCAAAACCCGGAGGAACCCATAAGGATAAAACAATACCCCATTTCCATGGAGGGAAGGAGAAGGCTGAAACCTGTAACTGATGATCTGGTAAAATGGGGAATTTTGGAAGCTTCCCTGTCCAGACATAACACCCCGATCCTGGCAGTAAAGAAACCTGATGGAAGTTTCAGGTTAGTCCAGGATTTGAGGGCTGTGAATCAAAGGACAAAGACTAGTTTCCCTGTAGTGGCCAACCCCTATACCCTTTTGAACCAGATCTCCCCTGAGGACACTTGGTATAGTGTGATAGATCTCAAAGACGCCTTCTAGACCTGCCCCTTAGCTGAGGAGAGCCATGACCTCTTCACCTTCCAGTGGGAGACCCAGAAACGAATAGAAAACAACAGTTCTGCTGGACATCCCTGCCCCAAGGATTCACTGACTCCCCGAACTTATTTGGGCAAGCACTAGGACAGTTGCTACATCAGTTTGTTCCGACAGAAGGGACAAAGCTTCTGCAATATGTGGATGATCTACTGATTGCTGGACCCTGGGAAGAGACCATGAGGGCAAGTACTATAGAATTGTTAAATTTCCTAGGGAAAAAGGGATTGAAAGTATCTAAGTCCAAGTTGCAGTTTGCTGAGCAAGAGGCAAAATATTTAAGACACTGGCTTAAGAGAGGAAAGAAGAAATTAGATCCAGATAGAATCGCGGGAATTGTTGCACTACCACACCCGCGGTAAAGAGGGAAGTCAGGCAGTTGCTAGGGCTTTTGGGCTATTGCTGGCAGTGGATTAAAAGTTATAGTGAAAGGGTAAAGTTTTTGTATGAAAAACTGACCACTGATAGGGTAAAATGGACAGAGCAGGATGAGGCAAAATTTGAAGAATTGAAAGGGACCCTCGTTACCACTCCTATACTAAGTCTTCTGGATGTAAGAAAGCAGTTACAGCTGTTTGTGGACATAAGTAACCACATGGCATATGGAGTGTTAACCCAGGACTGGGCAGGGATCAGAAAACAGGTGGGATATGTCTCGAAGCTTTTAGACCCTGTGAGCTGAGGTTGGCACCTGTCTGCAGGCAATACTGGCAGTGGCACTAATGGTAGACGAAGCTAAGAAAGTTACTTTTAGGGCACCTCTGGTAGTGTACACTCCACATAACGTTAGGAGTATTCTGCAACAGAAGGCAGACAAGTGGCTCACCGATGCCAGACTACTAAAATATGAGGCTATATTAATTAATTTCCCCGAGTTGGAGCTGCGGACTGCCGCAGCCCAAAATCCAGCCCAGTTCCTGTTTGGAGAAATATCAGAAGAATGTAATCATAATTGCTCAGAGGTGGTGGAATTGCAGACAAAGATAAGACCAGACTTAGAGGAGGAGGAGTTGGGAGAGGGTGAGAAGTGGTTTGTAGATGGATCCGCAAGGGTTGTAGAAGGGAAAAGGAAATCAGGATATGCAGTGGTGGATGGAAAATCGGGGGAGGTCATAGAATCGGGACCCTTGAACACGAGCTGGTCGGCACAGGCTTGCAAACTGTATGCGGTTCTGCAAGCGCTGAGAAGACTAAAAGGCAAACAAGGTACAATTTTCACAGACTCCAGATACACCTTTGAGGTGGCACATAACATTTGGAAAGATCTGAGAAAAGCGAGGGTTGGTTAGTACTCAAGGAAAGGGATTGATCCACCAAGAACTAATAAAGCGAATCTTAAAAGCTGTAAGGGGACCCAAGGCCATTGCCATAGCGCATGTAAAAGGACATCAAGTAGGGATGCAATTCAGGACCTGCGGAAATAATTGGGCAGACAAAGAGGCAAAGAGGGCAGCCCTCTTAGTAATAAATATTCCGGAGATCAGAGAGAGAAATGCCCAAAAATATCCTTCCCGGTTGTCCCCGAAAGGGATAGAAGATTATAAGAAATTGGGGGGCAAGTGGGAGGATGGTAAATGGAAACTGCCAGACGGTAGGGAATTAATATCAAAGGAATATACGAGGAAGGTCCTAAATAGATTACATCAACAAACTCACTGGGGAGCACAAGCATTGGCTGAGCATTTTCTAAATTTTTTCGGGTGCAAGGGAATCTATGAATTGGCAAAGCAGGAAGTGCTAGGATGTATGGCATGCCAGAAAATAAACAGAACAAGGTCACGACAGACCCCCTTAGGGGGATGACCCCTGGCATACTGTCCATTTGGAAGAATCCAAATAGATTTTACAGAACTACCCAGGGTGGGGAGGTGCAGGTTCCTACTGATGATAGCAGATCAATTAACACACTGGGTAGAAGCCTTCCCGAGTGCCAGAGCAACAGCCCGAACCATAGCAAGAATTTTGCTAGAAGAAATCATCCCCCACTACGGCATCATAGACCACATAGACCAAGGGACCCATTTTACATCTAAGATTATCAGGCAATTGGCAGACACCCTAGGGATCCGGTGGGACTATTACACACCCTGGCACCCACAGAGCTCAGGGCGGGTAGAGAGAATGAATCAGACCCTGAAAGCTCAGCTATCAAAATTAATGTTGGAAACCAAGATGTCATGGGTTAAGTGCCTCCCTTTAGCCCTGCTGAACATAAGAACTATGTCTAATTCTGATAGTGGACTATCCCCCTTTGAAATGTTGTACAGGATGACCTATGAGCACGGGATGCCTGTGGGACACCCCAGATTAGAGGATGGCCAGATCCAACTATGCTTAATAGCCATAAATAAGAACTTACAAGAATTTAGAAAGAAGGGAATATTAATGCAGAGCACTCCCCTGGGATTTGCAATCCATAAAATACAGCCAGGGGACCAGGTATTAATTAAAACCTGGAAAGAGGTTTCCATAACCCCGCATCGGGAGGGCCCATTTCTTGTTCTTTTAACAACAGACACCGCCGTGAGAACAGCGGAGAAGGAGTGGACGCATGCCTCGAGGGTGAAGAAAATTGAAATCTGAGAAGAGAGACCTGAGTGGAAGGTTACCTCCTATCCCGGGGACCTGAAAATCAAAATCCATTGGAGCAGCAGATTACTGAGGGAAACGCAATAAGTTGCTGAGAGCCGGAGTGTCCCTGTAACCCATACATTCATTTTAAGTGTGAATATTGCAAAGAAATTTGGGTTGTACATTGTAAGTGGGGGTGGAGGCCTTTGGGATTGTGTAGAAAGTGTTTTGAAAAGGAACAAGAACCGACCATTTGGTTCTTAGAGTATGCCACTCGTTTGGGGCTATTGGAATCAGATTCTTCCAGGTGGTATTTCCTATACCAAAACAGGGTACGGGGAAAATTGAATTCCAAGGCCCAGGTTTTAGCCACCGAGTGTCAAAGGACTAACAGGGTGCCCTGTATAGTGGAACCGGTAAAGTTATCCAGGTGGGGCATTTTAAGAGGAGGTATGCCGTTCAGACGAGCCGTAGGATCCGAGAAGAAAATCCCTGCTGCCGCCAAGATGGACTATCTCGCCACTGGCAGCACCCCAGTGGGCAGAGGCATAGGCAGAGGGATGTACCTATGGATAACTCTCTCAGTCCTGAACAGAGCCGTGTGCCCGATAGTGGGTCAGCCTAACGAGACCTGGCTTAGCCTGGGGAGGCAATTAAAGCAACCCACCAGGGAAACAACGGAATACCAAGCCCCGGATAACTATGAATTAGGGTACTATGCCTTTAAAGACACTCAGTGCCGGGAGTTTACACCAGGAAGTCAAAAAGAACAACTAAACAAAAAGGCGTTACCTACAAACAACCGGTCAGGCCTGTTACCAAAATAAAAGGGAGATGTAAAATCCACCAGAAATAATCAGGACAGGGTATGTAAAAGGGAGATCCCTGGTCAATCGGATGACAGGCTAAGAATGTTACAGCTCTATGATCCTGCAACCTGGGTATGGGAGGAAAAAGGGAAATGTGAATCCCTGATTCACTTAGGAGAAAAGCTCTTAAGGTTACAGGTAGCAATAGAGGTAATGGGGAATTTCACCATGGACATCTTAACATTAAAAGCCACAAAAGCAACCAGAAATTGGGGACCTCATATGTCAACACCAGGCCGCAGTAAGATATATACTAACTAAGGAGAAGGAAATCTCTAAAAAGGTAGAAAAGACCAAATGTGTGGAAGAAAGAATTCCTGTCCTGTTGGGAAGGATGAAGTAGAAAGACCTTGCAAATATGGTGGTTTAGATTCTGGAAGTATGAGTTCAGCAAGCGAGATAGAAATGAAAGCAAGCTTTGAGATTTAGGGTGTGGGGTACAGGGCCATCAGCTAGTGAATAATGATGTACCAAGCTGAGGGCCAGCTCCCTTGATTAAACAATACCCTTCTGCTTGCCTTAGGTAATGGGACAGTTCTATTGGCTGTATGTAAATGTTGTTATCTTGTATTAGATTGGTTGGTCCAACTCATAGTATTCAACTTGGAAAGATATTTATTGTACAGTATTCAGAACCTCCTCCTCTTATCCCCTCTTTTCCCCTGCCCTTTTTCCCCTCTCTTTTCCCTCTTCTTTCCCCCCTCTTTCCCTCTCTGTTCTTGCTCTCCTGGCCTGCTTTATCTGTGCCTAGCAGCTACAAGCAAGCCCCCCCCACAATAAACCACGTGCTACCCCAGCTACTTTGCTTAGAGATACTTTGTCGCCGACTCTACCGTCACGGAGTAACTCCCTCACTGTCCAAAAGGAGGGTTTAACTTATAAAATTTCATGGTGGGGATGGATATTTGAAAAAGGGAAAAAGGGGGGGCTGATCGGACTACTTATATTAGGGCCCATAACCGGAATAATAATCTTACAGCACCTAATACACGGTTTCACCGGCCCCTTGCATTAGGTAGTGTAACTGGATTTCTTAGAGATCACGGGCATGATGTGTTGTGGAATGAGATTTGAGCTATCCCAAACTGGGCCTCAGATTTGGGCCTGCTAGGCCCCAGATTTGGGCCCGTGTAGAAGTAGATAAGCTTTTGGCGCAGTTAGAATTTAGGTTAAGGTGTGTGTATGGATTAGATAGGATAGTTAGAGCAAAAGTATGGTAGCTACCTTAAACTAAGATTGTTTACATTTTTGTTCACGCTGAATGCCAATTAGGATGCACCTGCAATTGTAAATTATTTCACACTGTTTATATAAAATAGGCCATTTCGAGAATAAAGAGGAGAACGTATCATCTGACCATATTGGTTGTACTCTGTGTTGCTCGGTCCAGCCTCCATTAATAGAGCCCTGGCAAAAGGGTAGCACAAGGTATACAAGCATTAAAAATAATGAATCTAAAAGGGAGGAAAGAGAACTGGGCAGTGCTAGTATTGGCCAAATTTGAAGCACAGGCAAGAACAGGAAGAGGCAACAATGACCCTCGGTGGAATAATAATTGGGATTAAAAAAAGAAGAAAAAAAAGGGAAACTCGAATTATATGTTAAAATTAGAAAAGGAGGGAATTGCAATAAATGACATGAAATAATTCGTGTTATTGTGTATATAAAATGTGATTAAAGATATGTTCTGTAAAATATAATGAACAAGCTGGTTGAGCTTGAAATGAATGAATTTTAGGATGAACAACAGCCACTGCCAGGAATCCAGGATGAACAATACCCCTGTTGGGAACTCGGGAAACACAAAATTAACAACAGAAAAGAAGGTGGGCCAAGAAACAGATCGGCCCTCTTGGGCGGTGAAACTGTGAACGACACAGCTATCAAGAATGATATGGATCTCACATCAGTATCAGGGAAAATGCTTCTCCATTCACAAATCCACTTCCCCATTCAGGCTTCCGGGAAACCGAATTACTATTAATTTTTCCCTCCCTCGGAAGCCCCATTCGACAGGCCAGATGGCAGAAAAGGGACTCCCATGAATATGAAAAAAAAGACGGAGGACAAAGAACTGTGGAGAAATACTCTGCCCCCGGCTAAATAAACTGTATATAAGGAGACCCCCTAAAAGACTGGATTTTGTGAACAGGGGGAGTTACAGTGTGCTAGAGGCCAAAGATAAGGTTCACCCAGTGCCAATCCCGGGACTCGACACTGAACTTTCGATTACTGGCTTGTCCTAAATTTTTATTTTCCTAACTCTTTAATTAATAAAATTATTTATTAATTTGGAATTGGCTGGACATTTATATAACTACATAAAAGGAATCTACAAATACATTACAGGTACTTTTGCTGTAAAACGTAATGTAAGCTTGAGAAACTTACATTAGTTGTATTCTTTTCATATATTGTGAATTACTGATAAATCTGCAGGTTTTATTCCCTTATTTCTCAATGACATTTGAAAGTTAGCCCAGCAAAACCTAGTTAATTCTATGGTCCTAACTTAATAGGAAATGTATCTTCTACATTCTGTATTGTGACTACTCCCATGCTAGGTTTTTATTTCAGCATATAGTCAAACTGGAGGGTTTCCTAGATCTAACCAAAGTATCACATGTAGCACTACAGGTGGTGAAAGGCTTGTTTGGCTGCCAAGACTGCTGAAGGACAGATGCAGGTGACATACGAACCTAACTTTGTTATAGTCATCATGTTCAAAGTTCACAAGGTCCAAAATAACTCTCAGAATACAAGCCAAATTGGCAGTCACAGTGTATGTGTAAGTGAAAGCTACTTGACACCTGAATCCAACAAGAAAAGATATTTTTATAGGTTTTGCAATTTCATCATATTGTATCTGGCAATTCATTTGCAGAAAACTGAAAGAAAACTTGAACACACTTGTTTATCTGTAGATGTGAAGTCTGGGTTTTTTCCTTCCCCTTTTCAGTTAGAAAAATGAAAATGTCACTCAAATTTATTATGTTAGTTTATCTCCTAAACACAGAAATAGAGATGAGGCTTGCCACTTACCTGTTCTGTCTCAAAGATGTCCCGAAGGTGTTCAAGACCCAGGCTTTTTAAGAACTGGGCAATGTTCATGTCAAGACCAGAAACTATAAGAGAAGAAACAGGTCTTTATATCCTATTTATCTGAAGTAGCAAAAACCAAACCAACCACCTTAAAAAAACAATCAAGCAATACCACTGATCCTCTCAAAATTCCAAACTCTGATTCTTTTTACAATCAAATTGTCTATGTCTGTAATAAAAAAACTACTTCCATTGTGTCAAAGCTCTGTGCAAAGCTCATCACCGTTCCCTCTTCAGAATCAACTATTAAAAGCACGAACCATCTGTGACAAATACAGGCTCATAATGCAAAGAGAAGGAAAAGAAGGGTGAGTATGTTTTTGCTATGTGATCCCCTTAGATTCTGACCTAAAGCATGGACTCCAGGTACTAATCAAAGGGTTTAAAAACCCTTGGCAAAATCCCCCAGCCATCAAAATCATAACTGCTTTATCAAAATAATTCTCATTGGATTTTTCTTACAAAGTCAATGAACATTTGGGGGCCTAATCAGATCTGCATTTGTAGTCAGACCTAACGACTGATAGCAAACAGAGATGAACAGTTAACAAGCATCAGACACTTTAAAACATAGATAACAATTCAAACTGCACAGTATTTTCTGGCTAGTCAGAAATGCTTTTCAGATAAACCAAGGCCCATTTTGATACTAAACTACTGTACTTCTGGCAATGTAAACTTGTCCAGCAGCAAATGCACCTTCTCCTTCCTTCCTGTCACTTCCTGCTGCTCCATCCCCAGCATCTGATACCCCTCCTACAGCCAGTTCTGCCAGTGGCCCTGTGAGGTTATCTATGCTGCTGGCAGCAGAGAGGCAGGACGGTGTAGATGCTGGTGAGATCACAGAGGCACTAACAACAGTAGCTTGAGGCTTGTAGCACGTAGGCAAAGCTTCTGGAGGCATTGCATCTATCAGCAAAGCTCGGATATCATCAGCCTGAAAAAAAGAAAGAACACCCAACATGAGGTCCTAACATTACAACCTATTGATCTCTGGAAATAATTTTTAATTGTTTTATTTGATTGTTCACTTCCCCATTAGAAAGAAAACTGCCAGCTTCTGTTACAGGGGAATTCATGGTTGCAAGAACATTTTGATTCACCACTCAAGGCATAGGTGAATCAGGTTCTCCCCATTTCTAAAGGTATGTGAGAAGCTACATATAATTTTTTCTGGCACAATGACTTTCTATGTGCTAAAGCCAGGGAGAACAATGCAGCAACTTTATTTGAAATCCTTCAGAACCTAGGACAGGAAATGCCACTTCTTAATTTCTTTGTCAGGCTCAGCTTCAGGTGCACTGGAACAAGGTTCCAGTGGAAAGATGACCACTGCCTTTGCTATAATCACATCTCTTGGGTTAGAATAGAAAAAAAAAGGACAGGAGCTCAGGAGAAGTATGATCTTAGCTAACAGTTGGATTTAGCCTTTATTGACTAAATTAAGCAACACCCTCATCTTCAAGAAGTTCCTCCTTAGAAGTTCTTGTAGAACATGATTAAGACATCCTTCTTTTCCCCCAGAGAAATCAAATGATTTTAATATCCTTCATCATAAAGCAAGTTTCTAGAGCTCAGATTACTCTGGAGGATATTTCTTGAATTCTCCATAAATAAATCAAAAACCCTAAAAGATACTTGCACTGAGATCAGACACAGCATCCAATTTAGTTGCATTATTTATTCCATCAAGATTTTTTAATCTGGGGCTTATATGTTCATATAACCTTATTAGGCTTTTAAATAATTTACAACAAAGTTTACAGATGGCAGTTTTAGTAAAAGTTTGATAGCCACCTAAAAATTTTTGAAGTAGAATGAATTCTTTGGAATGTTGTTTTGGAGTTAATTTAAAAAAAAGGAACTGAGGCAATATGGAGGCACTGAGTGTAATAATCCACTAAATGTTCCCATTCCTCTAAAGGCCCATGTGGTGTTCCTCCTAGGTTCAAAGAAATCATCACTAAGAGTACACAGACTGACAATCATCAGAGACATTTCAGAGAGTTTTATTTCTGGGAATGAGGAGATTGATCCCAGGAGTGAATCCTTAGGGAGAAGCAAACCTTAAATCACAAGCCATGCTAAGATTTTAGCCAAGGGAAAATGCCTGGTCCCATGGATAAAAAGCCACAAAGAGGTGGAGATTAAGGAGATGCCTTCTCTCTCCACCTCAGCACAATGGAAGCTGAGGACTGCTGATGCCATGGAGCCACAGAAATTAATTTAATATGCAGAGTACATCCTCCAGAGCAACCTGTGGCTGGCTAACATGAACTTACTGTTGCCAGGTCTAGTGGTGTCTGACCCTCTTGGTTCTTCATGGTTGGATCTGCTCCATGAGCTAATAGCAGAGCACAGAGCTGTGTCCTTCCTTTTTGTGCAGCTTCATGCAAAGGTGTGAACGCCCATTTGTCTGTTGCATTTACACATGTATTATATTTGATCAACAATGCTGCTATATCCACATGCTGGAAAACACAAGAACATCTTAACATGACACTGGTAAAACATACATTCCTTTTTCATGCTGGAAGTAATAGTGCCTAGAGACTTGTGGTTTCTTTCCTGTAACTCATTCTGCCTCCAGTGTCATAGGAGCAGCACACTTCTCCAGATACTAATTTATACTGCAGCTCCACAGTCATCTGTGCCTCTGCACTACCAGATCATTCACGAGCAAATGAAGAATTGGGATCAGGCACAGAAGCAGATTTCTGTTGAATCACCCCAAGTACATAGCATGGAGTTTGTGCCAGCTGCAGGAGCAGACACGATACTTAACCCTACATAAAAAAAATAGTTGTGGACAAATTTGAACTGGTAAATTTACTGGGCTGCAACTTTTGTGACACAACACTAGAAGCTCTGAAGATCAATGTATTGTGCTACTGAGCTACCCCTGTGTGTACACAGAAGTCTTTGTATTACTTTCTTTCTTGCAAGACTTTGAACTCATCTGTGACAGCACAGATCTGTTCTATCTTCAGTCATATTTTATGAGAGCTGTAATTGATAAAATGTATTATGAGTGTCACAAGGAACAGCTGTTTTACACTGGTTATAAAAATAATGAACTTGTAACCCCATGCTTCCATCAATATACTGCCCTTGAAGTCTCCCGAGTAAAAATAAGAGAAAACTGACAAATGCAATTTTGCCTGCCTCTAACCAGTAGATCTTTCTTGTGCGAGACAGAAAAGAAAAAAAAAGCAGGTAGTCAAAATGAGTGGGTAGGAGCATGAAACACTGAAATTGTAAGCAGAAGCATAAAGAATTGCCAGTGGATTTCATTTTTCCCCTCAATGGCAATTAAGTGACTCTGCAGCTCTCATAAAACAGCTTGGTCTCTGAACAAGTGTGGTTTGAAAATACTGCCAACTTTATTTTTCCTCTCTGCCAAACTTTTAAAGTAATTGCTGTTCCTGTGATTTTTCTGCCACAGAAAGCCCTATTGAGGGACACACAAGTGCTGGGTGGGAGAAATGAAGAAACTTTGTGAGGAAAAGGCAGAGCCTGTGAAACTTGCCAGCTATGAACTTGTGAAACCAGTACTCATCTCCTCTCTACCTCCCATCACAGAGATCTGAACAGGCTCATGACAGCTCAGAGAAAAGTGTGGGATGCCAGGAAAGGTATGCCATAACTCTTAACTAAGTAAGCTGATGGAAAAGCATAAACCACTGCCTTTTTAACGTTTCCTAGAGGAAGCAAGGCAACCAGGTTAGATTGGCATTATGATTTTTAGAAATTATAATCAGCTAAAACCAATCTCTGACATTTCTCTATGCCAATAAGAAATCTTTTGGGTTTGTGTAAAATGTTGTTTTGTTTTCTCATGCCAAAGACAAGAACACAGTATTTCCAACAGAATTTATCTCTAGATCTTAGCAACATCTTGGGAATTAATGCTTATGGCAGATGCTGATAAACAATATTACTTGGTATAAGAAACCTGTAACATAAAAGAATTCTGTGCTGCATTTCTAATCTTTCATCAGATTTGGGGCTTTTTGCTCTTTGGGACACTGGGATCCCAGAGTGATGTAAAGAACCAATACAAATGATGTAGATTAAGTTCCATTAATGCTCTTTTTAAAAACAAGGTGAACACTGCACTTTTTATTTCATTTGCTCTCAAACAAAAGCAATCATGGTTCTGTTATGGTCACCTCTCCCAGATTTTGCTGTCCATGTGCCAGGGCCAGGTAAGTAACAGAAAAAGCATATCATGAAACCATCAAACCCATTACTTCCTGAGCTTCAGATCCTCTCTCTGACTGTAAGCACAGTGATAGGAGCTTCTCAAGCACTGTCTCTGTACAGTTATTTACAAGAGACTTCTTTCTCACCCAATCCACAACCAACAACTTCTTATAAGCAATCTATTGGGCATCTGTGAAACCGGGACACAGATGCTTACTTCTATATGGAGGAAAGAAGGCCTGCCTCATTCAAAATGGTTTGAATCTGTCACTGCACCCCTACTGCAGCAGATGGCTTGCCCTGGAGGACAACCACAAAGCAAATGTGAGCCATTCAGGAACGGGAGGTTGGATCTTCCTTTGTTCCTGAGTGACTCATTATAAGAGACCACTGGGGAGCGCGGCGACCTGGAGCGCGGCGAACAGGAGGAGGCAAACAGGGTCACAGCAGTTTGCGCAGGCAGGGCTGCAGGTTCTTGCTAGTTTGGTGTAGTGTTTATATTGGTTGATTAATCTTGGGCCTTCTCCTAAACAATGGTTTTAACCCGGCCAAAATGTGTGGTTGATACAGGTGTATGTGACCAAGTAGAGCCCTCCAAAAAGGATATGTCTGTACAGACCCATTCCTGCCTGGAGTGTTTGAGCTTATCAGTGGCTTCAGGGGATGTTGTGGAGAAGGCCTGCCTACGGTGTGAACAAGTAAATGACCTCCTTTCGCTAGTGGCTGAGCTTAAGGAGGAAGTTGAAAGATTAAGGAGTATCAGGGATAGTGAAAGGGAAATAGACTGGTGGAGTTCAGCCCTTACATCCTTAAAGGAGGCCCACCAGGAGTCAGAGGACTCATATGCCTCACTCTCAGGCAATAGAGGGGCACCTGGTAGATGAAGGGGAATGGGAATGGGTCCCTGCTCGAGGTGGCAATAACAATAATCCTTCCTGCCCTCCATCCCCCAGCCAGGTGCCACTTCAGAATAGGTATGAGGCCCTGGATCTAGAGAGCCAGACAGATAATTTAGAAGAAAATTATCTGCCCAGTGAGACTTCCAGTTATGACTCATCAAAAAAACGGATTATCACCTCTAACATCAAGAAAAAAAGAAGGGTGATCGTAGTGGGTGATTCCCTTCTGAGGGGGACAGAAGGCCCCGTATGTCAACCTGACCCATCCCACAGGGAGGTCTGCTGCCTCCCTGGAGCCCAGGTACGAAACATTACTGAGAGACTTCCTAGGCTGATTCGGTCCTCTGATTATTACCCACTGCTGATACTCCAGGCTGGCAGTGATCAGATTGAAAAAAGGAGTGTCAAGGTGATTAAAAGGGAGTTTAGGGCACTGGGTCAAGTGGTTGATAGGACAGGTGTACAGGTAGTGTTCTGCTCAGTTCCTTTGGTGGCAGAGAAAAATGATGAAAGGAATAGGAGAACCCACATCTTTAACAAATGGCTCAAGGGTTGGTGTTATCGGCAAAATTTTGGATTCTTTGATCATGGAGCAACCTTTATGGCACCTGCTCTACTGGAATCAGATGGGATACATCTCTCTGTTAAGGGCAGGAGGTTTTTAGCTCATGAACTGGCAGACCTTATTGAGAGGGCTTTAAACTAGGTTTGAAGGGGGAAGGGGATGCATCTGGGCTGTCTGGAAGCAGGCCCAAGGATGATAAGACTGTGTTAGGGGAGAAATCAGTAGCCCAGCTGAGGTGCATGTACACCAATGCACGCAGCATGGGTAACAAACAGGCAGAGCTAGAGGCCATGGTGCATCAGCAGAACTATGATATTGTTGCCATCACAGAGATGTGGTGGGATGACTCACATAGTTGGAGCACTGCACTGGATGGCTACAAGCTCTTCAGGAGAGACAGAAAAGGGAGAAGAGGTGGAGGGGTGGCCCTTTATATTAGGGGAGTTTTGGATGTCATAGGTACTGAAACTAATGATGATGAAGTAGAGTCCCTATGGGTAAAAATTAAGGGGAAGGCCAACAAGGCTGACATCCTCCTGGGAGTCTGCTATCGTCCACCCAACCAGGATGAAGAGGTGGACAACTTATTCTATAAGCAACTGAACAATGTTTCAGGATCATCAGCCCTTGTTCTTGTAGGTGACTTCAACCTACCAGACATCTGCTGGGAACTTAATACAGCAGAAAAACAGCAATCTAGAAAGTTTTTAGAGTGTGTGGAGGATAACTTTTTGTCACAACTGGTGGGCAAGCCCACCAGGGGAGGGACTATGTTAGACCTATTGTTCACAAATAGAGATGGACTGGTGGGTGATGTGGAGGTTGGAGGATGCTTGGGGCACAGTGGTCATGAAATTATAGAATTCTCGATAATTGGTGAAATAAGGAGAAATATCAATAAGATCTCTACACTGGACTTCCGGAGGGCAGACTTTGGCCTATTTAAGAGGCTTATTCAGAGAGTTCCTTGGGAAACAGTCCTTGAAAACAAAGGAGTCCAGGAGAGATGGGTGTACTTCAAAACAGAAATCTTGAGGGCACAAGAACAGACTGTCCCTGTGTGCCGAAAGAAGAGTCGACGAGGCAAACGTCCAGTCTGGATGAGCAATGAGGTTTTGAAGGAACTTAGAAATAAGAAAAAGATGTATCATCTTTTTAAGGAGGGACTGATTTCTCAGGAAGTATTTAAGGGAGCTGCTAGGGCATGTAGAAAAAAAATCAGGGAGGCCAAAGCTCAGTTTGAACTTAACTTGGCAACTTCTGGTAAAATCAATAAAAAAAGATTTTTACAAATATATCAGTGATAAAAGGAAGGGTATAACCAGCCTCGGTTCCTTATTGGATGAGGCAGGCAACTTAGTAACTAAAGATGAGGAAAAAGCGGAAATGCTTAATGCCTTCTTTGCCTCAGTCTTTATTGGTAGGACAGCTTATCCTCAAGATAACTGTCCTCAGGGGTTGGTAGGTGGTGCCAGGGAACAGAATGGTCCTCTTGTTATCCAAGAGGAGGCAGTCAGAGAGCTGCTGGGACACTTGGATATTTATAAATCGCTGGGACCAGATGGGATCCACCCTAGGGTGATGAAGGAGCTGGCAGATGAGCTTGCGAAGCCGCTTTCCATCATTTATCAGGAGTCGTGGCTCACTGGTGAGGTTCCAGGCGATTGGAAACTGGCCAATGTGACACCTGTTTATAAAAAAGGTAGGAAGGAGGATCCTGGTAATTACAGGCCAATTAGCCTGACCTCAGTACCAGGTAAGATAATGGAGCAGTTCATACTGAGTGGTATCGCACAGCACTTAGAAGATGGCCAGGGTATCAGACCCAGTCAACATGGGTTTACAAAGGGTAGGTCATGTCTGACCAACCTGGTCTCCTTCTATGACCAGGTAACTTGTCTGGTAGATGCAGGAAAGGCTGTGGATGTTGTCTATTTAGACTTCAGCAAGGCCTTTGATACTGTCTCCCATAGCATACTCCTAGATAAGCTGGCAGCCCACGGCTTGGACAGGAGCACTCTTCGCTGGGTTAGGAACTGGCTGGATGGCCGGGCCCAGAGAGTGATGGTGAATGGTGCAGCATCCAGCTGGCGACCAGTCACCAGTGGTGTCCCTCAGGGGTCTGTACTGGGACCAGTTCTATTTAATATTTTTATAGATGACATGGATGAGGGCATTGAGTCCTTCATTAGTAAATTTGCAGACGACACTAAGCTGGGAGCTTGTGTTGATCTATTGGAAGGGAGGAGGGCTCTGCAGAGAGACTTAGATCGGTTGAATGGATGGGCAGAGTCCAACAGCATGAAGTTTAATAAGTCTAAGTGTCGAGTTCTACATTTCGGCCACAAAAATCCCCTACAGCATTACAGGCTGGGGACAGTGTGGCTGGACAGTGTTCAGGCGGAAAGGGACCTGGGGGTGCTGGTCGACAGCCGGTTGGATATGAGCCAGCAATGTGCCTTGGTGGCCAAGAAGGCCAATGGCATCCTGGCCTGCATTAGGAATTGTGTGACCAGCAGGAGCAGGGAGGTCATTCTTCCCCTGTACTCGGCGCTGGTGAGACCACATCTTGAGTACTGTGTCCAGTTCTGGGCCCCTCAGTTTAGGAAGGATATTTAGATGCTTGAGCGAGTCCAGAGGAGGGCAACAAGGCTGGTGAGGGGCTTGGAACACAAGCCCTATGAGGAACGCTTGAAGGAGCTGGGGTTGTTTAGCCTGGAGAAGAGGAAGCTTAGAGGTGACCTTATTGCTCTCTACAACTTCCTGAAGGGAGATTGTAGACAGGTGGGGGTCGGTCTCTTCCACCGGGCAGCAACTGACAGAACAAGGGAACACAGTCTCAAGCTACGTCAGGGAAGGTACAGGTTAGATATTAGGAAAAAATTTTTCACTGAAAGAATAATAAAGCACTGGAATTGTTTTCCCAGGGAGGTGGTGGAGTCACCATCTCTGGATGTGTTTAAAAAAGTCTGGACATGGCACTTAGTGCTATAGTCTAGTTGAGGTGTTAAGACATAGGTTGGACTTGATGATCTTAGAGGTCTCTTCCAACCTCATTATTCTGTGTGATTCTGTGAAATGGACTAGTCCTTCAACTCTAGCAATAGATTCCCACCAAACACCAGATGTAACACACCTCCACTTCCCTGTCATTTGCACACAATCCCCTGGTATTTTTCTCTTCCTTCCATCTAAGTCTTTCAGAGACAACTTGAAGTCTTTTCTGTTTCAAATATCACCCCAAACTGTTCAATACTGTGCATCTGCTTGCTTGCATAACAGCTACATTGCAGTGATCTTTCCAAACTGCAGCATTTAACTGCTACAGCGCACCTGAATCTGTGTCCTATTTAATGAGTAGGACTGCAAATAGGACTCACAACAGCAACTTAGCCTAACAAATACTTCATCAAAACCTGAACTGTGTTCACAGCAAAACAGCTGCAAAATAACTGGCTTTGGATATGACTTCAAGGAGTCTTGTGCTGTTCTACTCATGGCAAAACTGCCTGCACCTACCCCATAGGATGCTGCATTGTGTAGGGGAATTAATCCTCCTTTGTCCTGGGCATTTACATCAGCAGCATGCTCAAGAAGGTATTCAGCTACTTCCAAATTGTTGTAACCAGCTGTAGAAAAAGCACAGGAAAAGAAATTAGGTATTAGGACAGTTAAACTAAAGAAAAATATTAGACAGAAAGCTAATGCAATTTTTCAACTGCAGAAGTTCCTCTAGTAATTGTATTACCTCCTGAAATACAGGGGCTATAGTTAGCTCTTTGTACAGGACAATTCTCTGTGAAACTCCTCCTATACCAATCCTGATTTTGGCAAATTACATCTGTAGACCTACTATAAATACATAAGCCTTGAAAAGCTGGCACATTACCCACCTGCAAGATGCAGTGGTGTTGAATTTCTTCCCTGGGTGTCTCTGCAATTGATATTTTCTTGAGTACACAGCTTCTGCACTCGTGCCAGGCACCCCTTCTTGGCAGCATCTAGCAAGGCAGCGTCTCCTCGCAATAAGTCCTGGATATCTGTGTCTCCTTCTTTCACCAAATCTAGAGGAGTGTTCCCATCTCGATTCTTTTTTGTTGGATCAGCTCCGTGCTGCAAAGAGCAAACCGAATGCTAGTGTCACAATCCTTGGCAGAGCAGTACACATAAGTGTGTCATTATTTTGTGAAACAAGATGGGATTTTGCAGACCTACCATAATGAAGTAATAATTGTATAGATTAATAGGCACACGCAAATAAATTCAGAAGGCTGAGGCCTAAAAGCACTAGTCTGAAACACAGCTGTGTGAATCTCAATTCCATAGGCAAGAATGGCAGTCCTCTGCAAGAGCTGTTCCCGCTCTATTTGCAACTGAAGAATGTTCAGGAGCATTCCCTGCATATAGCTAGTTCTTACAGCCACAGCAGCGTGAAAGGAGCCAACTGCAAGTGTCTTGCTGCCAGTCGTCCTCTTCTCCTGAAAACTGGCAGGAATCAAATGGCTGGCAGAGGTATTTCCTGAGCACAACCTTCTGAGCTAGTAAAGCCAGGCTCTGAGTTTTACTAAATGTCACCCTGATATTAAAAGGCACTTGTTTCAGAAGGGAACTAGCAAAATAGTCTTCTCAACACTTTCTGATAGATAACAGCACCAACTCAAGCAGTTTACAGGTCTTTGGAAGAAGTGAAAAAAAATTTGGTGGACAAGGGGAGTTGGATGACTGCTGGAGTATATCTGTACTGATAAAACATGTAGATCTGGCAGTGATAAGAACACTACTGGAGCACAGAGGGATGAGAAGGGGAGCATACAACTATGTAGAGCATATGGTGTGAGTCACGTCCACATTCAGTTTTGTGGGAGGACAGCTCCTTCCCTATTCACTCTCAGCAGCAGTGGGAAAAAACAAAGATAGATAAAGCAGAGGCAGCTGGTGGTGCTATAGTTCTTTGGCTGACCTCTTCAGAATAGTCACACAGTGGTCCAATCCCTGCCATTTCCCACTGGACTGGGAATGGGAGAACAGAGGAAATTAACTGCTTTGTATTTGGAAGCAGTACAACTGTGCTCACAGTGTAAAGGGATAAAGAGCAAGGGATAGAAAGGGACAGAGTATTGATTACACAGAACCAGTTTCCACCTATGTGGTTCTTTTAGGAAGAGAGCACTCTTCGTGCAAAGCTTTTTAGACTGCAATGACTTCTCTCAGATATGACCTGAAATACCTTAATTTAAAACTCATCAAAATTGGAACTATTCAAATATGCCCCAAAAGAAATAGCTGAATGAAGAGGCAGTCTTCTGAGACCCCTTCCAAGGCACAGAAAGAAATGAAGTTGGTAATTTCAAAGAAAGGTGATTAAAAAAGACATTGTCTCCAAAATGCCTGTTTATTTTTGTTTCCTTCTTCAAGCAGACCAGGAGAGAAGGAGCACAAGTCAGGAGGAGTCAAGCTCAACATCCACAGCTCAGCAGAACTGACAACACTGCCAGCTGGCATAGGAGACACAGCAGGAGAAACCCTGAGTAAACTGCAGTGTGAGCACATATCCACAGACACCCAGAGACACTACATCTGTATCACCTTAAGGGCGTATTTAGCTCTTATCTTGTGAAAGAGTGATTTAAAAAAATAAATTTCAGCACTTTTCTATTTCCTGTTGTACATCCATTCATAGTCCTCTGAAGACAAAATATTCCCTGTGGAAATTAGAAAAGGCCAGAGATCTCCAGTGTCTATAATGCAACAATGTGCTTGAGAGATTACAAATGTTCTTATAGCTTGAGCTAGCATGTCTATTAGGGTGTTACTTCCAGGCCACCACCATGCCTGCTTCACAGACATCTCTTAATATCTCCTGGTTTCTGCTGTACATGTGCTTCAAACTATCATTCTTCTCTCTCTGACTGCTTTTTTGGTACTCAAGTGAAATAATTAATGATGTAGGAGGGAAATAGTGGGGCTTTGCAGCAGCAAATGAAAAGTGGCTGGGGAAGATCATTATTTTTAGACTATCCATATTCTGACTTTCTCCTATTTTAAATGTGCTTCAGAGGGACTTAAGTAGGCAAGGCTGAAAGAGGAAATAGGATTGGCAAGAAATTCTACTCTAGCATCACCTTTCATCCTCCCAGGGCAGGATCTGACCTTATGTTAAGTTTCTTAAACTCATGTTTCTCACTGGAAACTTCTTTGCATTACCTCATGCTTTTTACACGTTCTTCCTCTAAGTATAATGAATATTTATGCCACAGTATATTAACATGCATTTCCTCCAGGAGCTTGATAAGTTATACATTACATAACAGTTTTAAATTTCTCTTATACCAAACAGCATTTAGGACCCATCTTACGCTATTGCTCTGTAACACACTCTTGCATAAGTATTAACAAAATTTACTTAAATGCAGTAACTATTTCAGAAAGGGATGGATAGGACAAGGTAGGGAGTTCTCATTTTTATACAGCTGGTTTTTCCAGTGTCAGAGTCTTGTCCTACTTGGGTAACAGTATTAATACACATGCTGGAAATAGTACTTGCACTGATGATTCTTTTTAAGTCAATGATATTACACAAGAAACCATATGACAATTGCAAGATGAAAATTGATTCAAAGATACCATGAATAATGAATGCAATTAGCTTTGCATTAATAATCTTCAAAAAAAAAAAAAGCATTTTAAGACAGATCTGAGATCTCCAGCACATACTTTTAAAAGCAATTTGCAGATTTCATATTTTCCTTTTGCTGCTGCTTCATGTAGAGGAGTGAATTTCCACAGGTCTGCCACGTTGACAGAAGCACCATGCCTCACTAAGAGTTCAGCCACTTCGTAGTGTCCATAAGAACAGGCATTGTGCAGGGGTACTAAACCACTAATCAAAGAGAAAGCATTAATAGCTAGAGAATAAAATCCTACATGCAATCAGTAGATAAAACTCTCACTTTCACCAGACATTATCTTTCCATCTTTCCAGTTTTCTTGGGTTTATTTTTCTATTTAAAAAATCAATTAAAACTTAATTATCCTCCTTCCGTTCTCATCCACAAGACTTTTAAATACTTAGTAAGCCACAATGTTACAGCTTCCACAAGCAATATCAGTGCTGTTAATAACAGATAAAAACTAAATTGCAAGATTCACTGTTGTTCTGAGTTTGGATATTTGTGTAAATTTCAAGAAAGACATATATAATGTGTTTGAAGTGCAGTTATTAGTAAGTACCGTACATCTCATAGATACAGAAAGATACTCAAACACTTCTTCCAGGGTAAGCCTGAAAATCCAGTATTGGAAATTCATTATCCCCTGCTCTGAACTAATATATGCAGTAAAAGAGTGAACATAACCATGCTGCTTCACAATTAATGCAAAAATCTGTAAATGGTTCATATAATTTAACTGAATATTAACTGTAAAAATAACTAACTTAATAATAAAGGCTAATAGAATTAGAAAAATGACCAGAGATAACCCTGGTATTTTACCTCATTTTAAAACAAATTTTAGATCACCTAAAACAAGTTAAAGGCTGCTTTTAAGCAAAATAAAGTCTCCAAAATGGGCAAAAAGGGGAAGAGAAGCATCATGTATTACAGTGCCAGGTATGTACTTGATGATGGCTTTTCCAGAAAGCAAATTATGCTATAATTGTCTATAAATCTCCCTACAGCACAGGAACAATGCAGAACAAGAAGGAAAGAGAAACATTTTCAAGACAAAAACACTATGGTCACTGATATCTGAAGCAAAATGAATAGGTAGGATATAAGTCTCACACTAATAGAGAACAGCAGAACATATCATGGAATGAAATGTACCCTTTATCTTTGGCATGCACATCTGCTCCATGATGCAAGAGATACTCCACCACTGATACGCGGTTATATCCTGCAGCAAAGTGCAGTGGTGTTGAATGACGGCCTTCCAGATCTCTGCAATTCACATTCTGAGGGCTGCAAAGTTGCTGTGAAGACAAAAGAACCCAAAATCTAGTACAGAACTAAAACTAACAAATAAGGAACTCCCAAAACCAAACATCAACAACAAAACATGAAACAAACAAACCCAAAAGAAAATAACTAAACTACCACCTTCAAAGACCCCAACACAAAATTTGATCCACTTATAATATACAAAATTTTTGAAGTATCAGGAAATTTCTTTCCACTTATGCAAAGTTAAAAAAATAGCAGCTCTAAATTTACAGCTGAAAATACTTCTATAACAAACAAGACTTAAATGATGGAAGCAGTGTGAAGATGTTCCTAATGTATAAAAAAGGGTGAACCTCTATGTCATCAAGTACCAGGTTCAAGGCCATGTAACTTTCTCCACATATATAACCATTCCTGGCCTATACTGCCCTCAGAAAACCAGAAATATTTAGCTTAGCAGTCAAAGGAGCTGCCAGTGCAGAAAACTGCTGCTGTTTGAATATTTATGTGTATCAGGTTGAAGTTCAAGGTGGGAAACTATGAACAACAGTCCGTCTGCAGGCTGTTTTGTCCACAGACCAAGTATCAAAAACAAGATCAAACCTTCCTGTGATGCTGGAATTCCATGGCCTGACCCTTCACCTTCAGAATAATGATGGTTTAAAATATGAAGTCTGCTACCTATTAATAGTATTTACTTGCCATCTGATTGAATCATGCACCTGAGGGCTTGTTTCTATTAAACTGTGATTCTGGGAAGCACAGGGTCTACATCAAAGAATTATGGCTACATTTGAGTCCATTGAAGACATGACTGTGTGAAGGACTGGCAGAATAAACAAGCAGAAACTCAAGAGAAACACACCTCAGTACATCTTCATGTACTACTTTCTAGAAGAAGAAAAAAAGAACGATCCATGACTTCCCATTTTTTATGGTTTACCATCCACTGGGCACTGCTTCCGCAACCCATGTAGCAGAGGTTCCCACAAGCTTTTCATAGCAATGCAAAGTAGAAAATTCACATGAACTGTTCAAACCTACCTTCACAGTTTCCAAGTCTCCAGCTTTGGATGCTTCTAACAACCGATAATCCACATCAGATGTGCGCACAGGTGTACTTTCTACATAGGGAAAAAGATGGTTTAGGATTACTTAGGATACTTAAGTTGTATTAACTTGTGCTCAACATATTTTCCAAAGTTGGGGAGTGAGGTTGGTCTGTTGTTACTTGTGAAAATGCAGCTGGGGTTATGATGTTTAAGTTCATACTGCCAAAATGTTTGAATAAGGAGTTTTAGTTTTAGAGAAAATGAGTCAGATTTTGACTCTAAAGCTGACATTATTCTGCCAACATTCTTCTCCCTCAATCCACATACATACATTCATATGCACATTTTAACAGGTAATACTACTCACATAACCAGCTACATTTTCAAGAGTGGGTACACTTCAAAACAGTCCTTCCTTGCACTGGTGTAAAATGCATTTTCCTTGTTATGTCCTGTTTTAAGGCAATGTCGTTGAAAACACTAGAGGAAATGGAGTTTCTAGCTACCATGGGTCTTCTCATCTGTCTGGATATCTGCCTTTGTTTGACCACCTGCACATCTCACTGTAAGGTGAGTTATTTGCTCTGTAGTAGCTACTGATGCAATTATTCTTCTCTGTACTTGCAAAAATTCAAATGTAACATGGGTAAGAGGATGCAAACCCTTAAGCACTTATATGAAAAATAGTGGCACCCACTTCAAATCTTTTTAATGCAAGATATAAACAAATTGTATCTAAGCACTATCCAGAGCACTTTCACAATAAAATCTTTCTTTACTGGACAAGCAAGAGATTTGAAGTAAAAGCTCAGTTTAGCAACAATCAGTGTTTTTCTGCTTGTGACTGCTGAAGTACAGAGTACCTAACAGATTGGCTGATGCAAGGAAAAAGGTTTATTACATGCTCAGCAATATTTCAGTTGCCTTGGAACTTGCTACCAAAGGAAACCCAAAACTCCCTACATGTGCCTTCCTACAATCTCCTTGTACAGCAGCATGTTCTAGATCTACAAGACGGTTATTTTCTTTTCGATTTGCACAAAATCACTGAACTGAGCAGAGCTATTTATTTTTCTGACAAGTGTCACACAATTGTGAGAGTCGGGGCCCGAGGATCCCTGGTTTTGCCTCACGACCTTCGTCAAGGTCCTCTGTCAAGGAAGGGACTGTGTGCAAGGGGCTTGGGCCTAAGCCACAGTGTGCATGTGTACCAAGCACTGAACTGCAGGTGTGTCCACCGGACCAGAGCTGGTTCCCATGGGAACTTGTACGAAGACAATAGACGGCTGGACAGCCTGTGCTTACCAGTGACCAGGCCCAGACCTGCTTGTCCCAGACCTGCCTGATCTGAATGGTTGCACCTGATTCCCAGAGCAACGGGGCTCCTCACAATGACTCTTGGGTGCTCCCCCCACGTTGGCCAGGTGCCCCCCGCTTTTGCCTGTGTTGGCCAGGTGCCCCCTGCTTCTGAAATGACTATAAAACCTTCCCCCTGTGACTCACACTTCGAGATCTCCCCACGGACAGAAGACGGATCCATTGGCCAGACGCCACGCCACGAGGACACCTCTGCCGTTGGTAGCTATATCCCCCTGCCCCCCTTTCCTCGCTCTGTATCCTATTTTTCCTTTCTCATTCCCTCTATCGCAAGTGTTGTTGGCACTCAATAAAGGTGCATTTGTTGTATGATTAAACTATTGTCCCCTCGAGTACTTTTCGCACTCTGAGATCACACAAACCTATCACGATTCCTGCTTGGATCGTGACAACAATACATACTGTAGTTGTGTGCGCTTGATGGCAGAAAGGAGAGATGAGAAAACTACTGCAAGTCTCTTGCATTGAGAAAGAAACAAGATTCAAAGCTGTAAAGGGAAAAGCTGAAGTTCAAATACACAAGCCTTTACTTTTACCCACCACTTAAGATCTGTTGCACTGCTTCATTTCCCATCTGTGCTGCTGTGAAGCCTTGCAAAGAGATGATGGAGGGATCAGAGCCATAACTCAGCAACAGCCGGCAGGTTTGCAAGTGCCCTGCTAACGCAGCCCTGTGCAATGCTGTTTGACCAAGTGTGTCCAGCATATTCATCTGAAAAAGCAGCAGCAATATAAAATTAAACACCGTTGTAATTAAAAGGCTGCACCTGTCCCTGTCCTTAATAAGAAGTGCAATAAGAAGAATTTTCTGGCAATCAAATTTATCTATCAATTCTTCTGCATTGCAATTAAACAAAATCAAACGACAAAACAGGCAAACACTCCAAAGGAAAACTAATTTACCACAGATGTTGTCCTGTCTTTTAACAACACAGGTTTTTTGTTTGCATGGCTAACAGACAACATAGGATCCCCAAAACCATATTTTAAAAAGTGATCAAGCTTTTGACAATTTTGATGAAGACCAACTTTGTGCAAGACAAGAAAAACTATCACAGGAGGAGAAAGAGGTAACTTGACATAAATTTTTACCAAACAATTTAAAGATCTTAGAGCTTTAAGGAAATTACCATCTGTTATTGTCAGAATAAGAATAACTCAACATTACCCACTACCAAGAATTAATGCAAAACAAAAATGTCAAATTAGAATTCTATGAAGGAGTGGGGGGGAAAAAAGTTGGATACGAACATTTCCTCCTCACTTTTTGTGCCTTTACATGAATGTTAAGTATAATTGGATATAATTCTTCTCAATACAAGGCTGTATAAACAGGCAAAATAGAGTATCATTTTCAAAGAGTATGATATAATGGAAACACATTCATCTGTCAAGATCTAACCGAGCAGCTAAATAACTAGAAACATCTCTCCCAGTGCACTATCAAAAAAAGGAACAGAATAATAGAGAGCTTTAAAAAGCAGAAAAACACCCCCATGAAAATAACCTTTCAAGAAGATACTCTGTACCTAGCAGCAATTCATGACAAATTTAAATGCAAATGCCCAACAGCTTTTTTACCACTTCAAGAAATACAGAAATACTCTACATTCTCTGCAAGCAACTCAGAACCTGTTATCTGCTTCCAAGCCTGTGGAACTGCATTTTATGGAAATGGCTTGCTCTGGCTCACCCCTGGAAAGTGTATAGTTTATCTCAAGTCTGTAACCTCCCTGCAGTATCATGTATCTGTAACTCTATTGGCTAAAAAATCTTACCGCGCCCACTTTGAACCTCTGTGTTAAGGGTGCAAACGGACAAGGCTCACTCTCTTTTGCCCTGGCGGTCTCCGGAGACTGCTCTCTCCCCTTCCCCCTCTCCCTCAGTGACCATGCTGCCTTCCCGGGGTAAGACTCCGAATAAACCCTCATCTCATCAGCACCCCACCAGCGTCTAGAGTCTCTTTACCTGCCAGCATGCGAACACCCACGACCCTGGAGTCGGGGGGCTCCCGGGGAACCTTCCCCGGGGACCCCCCTTAAATCTAAATCACAACACAAGCCTACAGATTGCAGGCTGTGAACTGCATGCATAATAAACTTTGTTACTGTATAAAACCCACCTTTTTACCTTCTCAAAATCTTTTTAGTGACAGCAAACAAAGGTTTTGCTTGCTATTTCTCACCTAAAATGTAGCATGCAAACTCTATTATTCTTCCATGAAACCAGTGAAAAAGCATTTTGGTTAAGACACATATGCTATAACTAAATGAAATTTAACTAAAACTAAATGAAATTAACTATGAAAAGATCTACTACCAGATAGTGTTAAAAAATTAAGTAAAATACCTGCAATAGTGCAATATCAAGTCACAAAAAAGAACAAAGAACAACCAAAAAAATAAAGAGGAGTGTGATTCAATATTCTCTGAAATTATTTTACAGACTGATAGAGCAGGAACTTCTCAGATCACAAACCTTTCTTGCAGCAAGATGGACAGAAGAATACATCTGCTTTCTTCTAACCACGCTCAGCTCATGCCACTCTAATGGGATTGCCCTAAATGGTTTGTTTCAAATAAAAAACTTACTGCTATCATAAATATTAACTAGATGCTGAATGTCCCAAATCCATCATTTTGTTCAGATGATGATCCTCATCTGTTTCAGGACACCGGATACCTTTCACCACTGATAAGGGCACAGATGTAAGTAGAACTCTGGGGCTGCACATGTTAAGTGATGGTAAAGGCAGAATGAAATGAAATTTATGGATTCTCAGAGTAGCTGATAACATTCCATTCATCAAAAAAAAAAAAATCATAAGTAATGTATTCTTTAATACTGAATTCCTGTGTTAAACAGGCCTGTACTGAACAAACTGTAAAAATAATAGCAGCAAGGCTTTCACTGTGCACAATTCGATACTATGTCCCTAGAAAAATGTTAATATTCATTTGAAAAGAACACTGTCAGAGTCATCAGAATCATCATCTCATAGGTCTTATCCAGGTGTCCTTTCACCTCTAAACCGTTATCTTTCCCAACAATCAATTATTCTGGCAGAAGAACATCAACCATTTGAAGAAATATCTGCCTACTTCTGAGACAAAAAGGGCTGCAGCTGAGAGGGATGCATGCGCCAAATGCAGCTGCTCTTTATCTCAGGAGCAGAGTTAAGCTTTGTAGGACAATTTCATTAGGAATATGTTCACTTTGGGGCAGATATCTCACCAATAATGCACCACTTCTCCAAAACCAACCAAAGAATATACCCCAATAAGGCTTAAAACGAGAGGACTTACTTCCAAATGAAAATCAACTTAAGCACTACAAACTGAAATAGAAAACAGATTTAAGAAATTCTTATAAAAATCAGACCTGGTAAGACATATGCCTGTGATAAACAATGTTCAATACCAGGTCCAAAAACACGTGCCTTTTCAAATTCAAAGCTAAAGTCTAAACTCTGTTTGACAAAATGTGAAATATGCAAAGTGTACTGCTTTAACTGTGCCTTGAGTAGTCAAATTGTTCCAGCTGCACTTATTAAAAAAAGGTAAATATCAATTTGGTCCCCTTTATAAGCGGTCTGAAACTGGAAGGCTGTAGCTCTGAATTATCTTAGAGACAAGTTTTCTGCAAGGAGTTAAAAAAAATGACAGGTTTGACAGCTTTTATTCCACAGTGCACTGGCTCTGGATCCAATTTCTTCACCTTTTAGCATGAAAGCAGTCATTCCACTGCTCAAAATACAATGTAAAAGCAGAATACAGTTATTAACTGAAAAGAGTTTTTAAATAAGGGGTTTGAGAGAAATATACTGTCCTATTCAGTACTTCCCAATGCAGACTTCCTTCTGTTCTTTCTTCTGTCTGCCTTAATTTCCTTTCCTCCATCCTGAACAGACACAGTAGAGAAATGGAAATAGTCACATATCATCAGACACCACTGAGATTTTCCCTTCCATCACTGCTGCTCTCTTGGAGCAGTGTACACAGTTATGGCACTATTCCCTTGTCTGCCAGGCACTTGTGGCAGCTCAACAGCTCAGATCTGTTCAGGAAACATTTTTTGCAAGATTTCATAATCATATCGGCTTTCCATCAAGATCAAATGCCCTAAATATCCCTCCTGCTCCTTGACACTACAAACAGCAGCACAAAAAAGCAACAGCTTGCAAGCACTGCGATTTTCTCTGTGAAATCTTTCCAAAGGATGTACATTCTAAAAATTACATGTGAAACTTGTGCTCTGCCAGCAGTTCCATATCACAGTATCATTTCCATGCAACGCAAGTGTTCTAACTGCTCTCCTCCTGCATTAACTCTGAAGACAAGCTTGTATTATGTCTTGTGTCTTGTTGTTTAACAATAAACATAGAAGTGAAGAAGCATTGGTGACAATTTCAAGCTAGGTCAGCAGAAAAAAGCAGGAAAAAAAGGGGTCAGTTTCACTCTGAAAGCTCCTATAGGATCCGGTCAGATGTTCCACAATTACCTCTTCTTCATAAAAGCTTAAGACTAAGGTCAGGATGTTTGGATGTCTAAGCAGTGAGAAAAGTTGAACCAGTCAAATACAACAGACCATAGATTTCTTTATGTTGTTAACCATCATAGTCTAGAATCTGCTACATTTCTGAAAGGCAATTTAATTTTTCAATTCTTACTGTTCCCTGAGAAAATCATACCTCTCCCTGAAATGTTAGAAGTGAATGTGTTACACAACAAGGTTATTCAAAAACATTTCAGTTTGTTGTGTGGGTCTAGATAGATGGTGAACATTTGCAAATCCATGATCATGAAAGGCTGGCAACATGCTACTCCAATGCACAGAAATAACTGTATTATGCAAAGATGCATAAAGCAAGATCCTCCCAGTAGAGCAGAATGAATTCATTTCTGCTACCATCACAAACAGGGACACTATCTCTCTGGCATGACCTTATAAAGGCTCATTTTCTCTTGCAGAAGATTAGCTTCAACAGTATCCTTTTGAGGCATATCATAATTAAAGAGCATTCATGACGCCTCTGCACTTGCCCAAGATACCAGTGAACTTGCATGCTTGAAGGTCCTTCTTTCCAACAATTCTTCCAGTTCAGAAAATACTCTAATCCTTTACTTCTGCACTGCTGGAAAGCTGAGTGTCTTTCTGAACACATTAATTTCCCATGTGTCTACAAATTTGGACCTTAGTCATATGAAATATTCAACTATCTAGAAATACAACAAAACAGGATGAAACTCACTTTTTAATCACCTTTGAATTATTTTTTAAATTAAAGATTTTGATCATCTTCAAAGATAAAATCGTGGCCTTTGAAGATTTGATCACAGGTCTAATAAAATTGTTTATGTTTGAGGATTCTTTGAAGATGCTCTGCTTTTATTTTTCATATGGTACTTTGAGAATATTCAACATCAAATAAGCAGTGGTGTGAAATGCTGTCTCATACAAACAGGGCAGGCAAACAAGGAAAAAAAATGGCATTTAAAACCACAAATATTTATGATCAACATTCTTGAAGAAAATTCTAAGAAATCCCAAGGTTTCTCACCTGTTCTTTAAATTGACAGTCAACTTCTGCAAACTCAAGTACCAAGCTAATAAAAACATCTTCCATGGAATGAATGTTGCTTAGACATGACATGATATGCAACTAATGTGCACAAGGACTTCTTCACAGTTCAAATTAGGAACCTAGTCTGTGCTGTCAGTAAGGGACAGCAAGACACACCAAAAAAAGCAATTTATGGTTAATTGCTTGCCAGTAGGTTAATTCTTGCCATTACAAATCACAGAATCACAGAATATCCTGAGTTGGAAGGGACCCATCAGGACCACTGATGGGTCCTGTCTGCAGAGGACACCCCAAGAATCACACCAGGTGCCTGAGAGCATTGTCTAAACACTTATTGAATTCTGTCAGCCTTGGTGCTGTGACCATTTTCCTGGGGAGTCTGTTCCAGTGCCCAACCATCCTCTGGGTGAAAAACCTTTTCCTGATATCCCAACTAAACCTCCCCTGACACAACTTCATGCTGTTCCCTCAGGTCCTGTCATTGATCACCAGAGTGAAGAGATCAATGTTCTCAGATGTTCTTTCCGTAAAATAGGTCTTGATCAAGCACAAGTTATTCAAGCAGTCCTTCACTGTTCACTATGATCTAACATACTTCAAATAGCAAATTTACACAGTGATAACATTATGGATAATTAAATCCAGCTCCAAGACCAGAGACCATCCCTTGTTCATCCCAAATTCCCAAAAGCAGTCTTTATCACGCTTTAGCCCTTTCCATAAAACAAGAAAAGGCTAGATATACATACTTCACTGTATGTGAACTCACTTTTGGTGTCTGACACAGCTGCTCCTCATGAAAACAGAATTTCCTACAAAATGCTAAAACAATCACAAAATACTTTCTGTCTACAGAACTTTATATGAAACTGTCTCCTAAAGCTATTATTGTTGGTTATTTTGTGGATCAATTGTTTGCCTTTTGTCATGGAATTTCAGAAGAAGAAAGTTCTTTCTTTGAAGCCCTAATTACACATCTTGTTCAAATTGTTACTCTCTCAGTAATCAATAGTGCTTTCCAGAAGGGAGATTAAAGCTGACTTTAACTGTACCTCTCCTTTGACAGAAGAAATGGCTGCAAAGTAAGAAACCCTGTCCTGGGGTGACAGGACATTTTCATGCTTTGTATCCCAAATCGTGGTTGGTTTTTTTTTTCCCTGTTCCCATGTTCTCAGTTTGTTTTGTCTGTGGCTGAGCCCCTCCCCCAGCTGCTTGCTTCTGGCTTGCTGCTAGCTTTAGGCTGCTTTGCTGGCTTTGCTCTCTTGCTTTCTGCTTTTTGCTTGCTTTTTTGCCATTTTTTTCTGCTTTTGTGTTTCCCCTTCTTTCCTTCCTCCCTTCCCTGAAGGCATCGGACCTGCTTCGGGCCCTGATTCGGGAACATCAAGGGAACACCCCCCGGAGTCTGCACCTGAAAGAAGCTTTGGCACCCTCCCCAGCAGAGACTGCTCACCCTCTCTTGGACTGGTGAAAACATTTCTTGTCATCTCGGACTGTTTTCCTTGTGTTGGGGTGTGGTTTTTTTTTCATTGTTTCTCAATAAACAAGTTTTTTCCACTTTCTCCTCTGAGGAAATTCCTCCCGAACCCGGTGGTGGGGGAGGGAGTTGTGGAATTTTGTCCTAAACTAGGACAAACCCCTACGTGGTAGGTGTCATCCAGACACACTTCAGTAAGCATTTTATATGAGATCACAGTAGAAAATTTTATTTTATTTTATATTGAAAAAACAGAGTTTGATGGAAGAACTGAACATTTTGAAACTGGGAAGGCTGCTTGGTGGCTGGTTGTGGGATAATTTTGTTTTACTATTTGCATTAATGATCATGGCAAGAGAGAATTGTGCTGAAGGGCACAAATATAAAATATTAGCAAAATCAAGATTTTCTGTGCACTGCAAGATTACAGGAAGGATGTGAGTACTACTGTCTCATGTCTATTAAAAAAGAAAATATGATCCCAGTATGCATTTGTCAGGCACTTGCAATAGAGGTACGGAAGTGCCATCATGGAAGGTAGTGGGGGAATGAATTCTATTCTTGTTGCCTGAACTCCAAGATTTCCTCTGGTGCTAGTAAAGAGAAGGGTTTATAAGGATGAATAGGAAAATTCCCTTATGAGGGAAGATGAGGTGTTTGAAGCTTCTAGCCTACCAAAACAAAGGCTAAGAAGAATCAGTTTGTTCACTGCAAATACCTCACTGAAAGAAACATCAAGTAAGAAAAGAGGTATTTAAAAAGCAGGAGGATGCAGTTCAAAGAACAAATGGATCTTCACTGGGAGGCTGCTATTGCAGGGAGACTAGATGCGTCAGCTCATGAGAACTCTCTCTTGTAAAAAATACAACCAGATGTGATCAGAGCTTAATATATCTAATTACATCTTATGAAGTAATTAAAATTCAAGAGACAAAAAGAGAAAACATGAACGAAAAACTTCCAAACATACAACAGAAGAAAAACATCAAAATCTGTATCATGCTTCAGGAAGGAAAGCTGCCATGTCACAACAGTCAGAAACAAATAAATACCAATGTCAAGAGTATTTGATAAACCGAATGCCTACAGTCAAAGCATGAGCAAGAGGTCAAATGATAATATACAAGCAAGATAAACATTTTAGAGTGATTAAATATGCCTAGTTAACTAACTAATACTCTTGAGCATATATCATCTGGGAACTTCAAAGTGCCTCATAAAGCCTTAATGATCAACCTCTCATTAAAAATTAGTTGTGTTATTTACTGTTTTACAGCTAAGAAACTTCAGACACTGATGCACTGCAGTATGGAAATACGCACTTAATATTAACTTTGATTAGTCTCCTGCCATGCACTTAAGTGCTTTGCTAGATCATAAATGTGAATGGTCTATCCTCAGAATAACAGGATATGGGATATGAATGAAGAACAAGGTTTAATGATCACTATCTGTACTGCTGATGGAATAAACCACAGAACACAGCACTCAGCATCATTCTGTAGATAACTGTGCACCACTCAGCACCATTAGTCAGTCTATAAGTGACTCATGGATCACAATTTAGGAATTCCTGCTTCAGGAGATAAAAGAATTACAAGCTATCAACAGTACGTACTACTGGCAAAACAAAATGGGTCCATTCTAGTAAGGATGCCATCTTTGAGCTTACCCCTAACCTGACTAAATCTGAGATTTTCAAGGGAGCAATAATTTAAATAACGAGAGTACAGTAGCAGCACACAGAAGCTCCTTGTATTTCAAAGCAGGTAGTACTTTGGTATCAGTACATCTGAAACTCCAGCACGTCCAGTTCAGTGCCTACCCAAATACCATCAGTACCATCCTGTGCAAAAGCAGATCCATAAAAGTTATGAGGTCTCTATCCCTACAGCAAAATTGATTCTTTTTTTACTTTCAGTGCATAGGTATGCAACTAAGAGTGAATCTGGGAAAATAATAACCAATAGTTTTGATGACTATAATCAAGAACTTTGACCCTGCTTACCCCCTTAGGCAGAACAGTAGTCACCAGTGCATTAGGACTCTCAAATACGATAAACTCTGCCGTGGTATCGTTAAGGTATTTTATGATGCCATTAAAGTACTATGGAAGTGAAACAGAAATCTGGCAGTGAGCTCTCATACAGGCTTATAAATTAAAATTTATTGTTTCAAAACAAAAACACAACTGTGCATACAACTGCATTGCTCATACCTTCTATAACAGCAAGTGACACTTGATCATTACTACAGGCAATAACATAATACAACAGGTAATAATTCGTAACAATGAAGTCTTCATTTCTAGCTTCCTGAATGAAGAGGAAGACTTAAAAAGAGTAATCTGAGCCCCATTCAAAGCAAAAACCAAGATCTTTTGTTCTAGTCAATGCAAAGAAAGTATCCATCAAGAAGAGTTTCTGAGAAAATTAAGTAGTGATGTATATCATGACTATGAATATTAAGCTTGCTGCTAAAACTTGTAGAAAGATCATTCCAAAACACTTCTGAAAGATGGTTAAACCACATTTTAAACAAAGTTAGTTATACCTTCCTCTGCCTTTAATAACTTGCTGAACAATGTGTTTCTAAGCAAGCTTCACCACAAGCTCACAAATTACTTAGGTGGGCACCTATCAATAGCTAAAGGGCACAGCAAAACAATCTGACCACGAGAATAAGAAGCAAGCAAGGGCTAAGGAATACTCAGCATTAGAATACTAAACTCAGTGTCAGTACCCTCAGCCACTGGATATTTTCAAGCCAACAAGATAAAGCAACACGAGATACCTAGATAAACACATTTATTAGAAATTATATCAAGGTTCATTAAAAATGAGTAAGGTAGGCTCCTCAAGCCTGTATACAGGTACTTGGAGAGAAGTAATTTTCAAATGGGATTCCTGAGGATCCTGTACTTATTTCAGATAAAACACACTTCAAGGTTAACACAAGAAGCACAAGGCATACATAATATCATATCTATCATATTATATAGTATCATAAAAACTTACGTAGTATATAATCAACATAACCTTTCTTCTTGCCCTTTGTCTTAAATAAAATACATGCAAGTATATTTACCTTTGCTCCATGTTTATGCAGAACTTCCATAACATCATTATGAGCTTTTTCAGCTGCAACATGTAAAGGTGTCATGAAACTAGAGGCGGGGGGGGGGAAAAGTGATGTATTAGTTTTACATTCCTAGTATGACAGAGGCCTTTGGAAAACTCAAACATTTCAGAAACCTACTCTTTGTTTTTCTCGTTTACATTAGCTCCTTTCCTGAGCAATAGTTCTGTAACTTGTTTCCTCTTCGGATGCACAGCAGCCACAGCACAGTGCTGCAAAAGAAGTAAATATAAAGCTTATTTCAACTACACAGATGATAAAGAACTTTAAAGATACATTACTTCATCCCTTAATTATTCTGCTAAAATCAGACTACAAAATTTACAAACAGAATTCACCATACAAGTCACCCTAAGACAGAACAAAATACAAGTTAGTGATCAATGCTAAATTATTCTACTCAGAAAAAACAATTTTAATTTTAAAGCTATTTGTCACTTGGGAAAAAAGCAGTATGGTTCCAACTACATTAACCAGCTACCAGGACAAAGCTGACACATAATGAACAAAGGAGGGAAAGACAAAGGGTTTGAAACAGCCTAACTTTTTACAGAGGGTCTCCAAAGTGTTCTGTAAGGATTCTGCTGCAGTTGTCAAATAGACAGGACTTGAACGTTGTTTTGTTTCTTCTTCTGTTCCAATGTGTACTGACCTTGTTAATGGCCATTTGTGTCATGCACCCAACTACAGATTGTGTAATAAGCAAACAAGCAATACATTTCTCTAAGATAATCTTTTTTCCCGTGCTATGAAAAAGATACACCCTTCAACAAAGGGTTTCTCAATGCTCGTGCCTGTCCTTGTGGGACCACATAGCCCTTTGCTAGGTGTAACTATTCTCCTAAATGTGGCTGGCATCTGTTGGTTTCTCAACAGTGGCCCTATCAATGCATTTCTGAAGCTTGGAATTACCAGCATGGTTCTAGGTAAGATTAAATACTCAGCTTTAAAGTCAGTCTAGAAATGCTTATTTCAAGTTTGGACATCTCAAGACAGCAGACTATAAGAAACAGGAGAAACTTTTTGATTTTTCTGTTTATATCTTTACCCACATTTTAAACCAGTAACCCAGAAAGTCTCCTGGAAGAGTTCTCTATCTTTCCAATAGCAAAGGGATAGCCTTTACAATTAGACCCCCAAACCCAATGCTAACAGGTAGCACTAGTACCAATAACCATCTTTTGTCCAGTTTCAGCCTTCATTATGAAGCTTCCACACTGCAGTTAATCGGCAGGGCACATCCAAATTTTGCAAAGGCAAGCTTTGAAAATAAACACTAACTTTTGCTCTGAAGAGTGGCAGCATTTTTAAGGCTTTTCAGATAACATCCTGTCTCTATTTCCTGCCTATATGATAAACAAGCCCTAAAACACAAATGCCAAAGTACTGCTAAACCTCAAAGCAACACTAAAAACCTACATCAGGTGCTTACTTTGGCCTTTTGGCTAATACAGCAGAGACCCCAGTGGCCCATGGAAAATATTATCATGCTTAGGGCATGTCATGGGTTGGCACTGGCCAGATGTTAATGCACTTATGAATATATGTTTTTTCTCTAACAACTCCTGTGGGATGTGATCAGGAACAGAGCAGAGCAGGCTTAAATCTTGAAAACAAAAAAAAACCCACCAAAGCTTTATTAATTACATAAGAACAGGGACAGAAATACTCTTAAACACACACAGAGACAGAAATAAAAACTTCTTAGAACATTTCTTCTCTCAGTTTCTACCTCCCCACTCATCACTTTTCACAGACCAACCTTTGGGTTTTAGATCAAACAATCACCACTCAAAAAAACTAATCTTTAATTCAGCAAGGGAGAGAGGAGTCTCTTTGGCACTACAGACTGTTCTCCAGAACACACAGGTCTACTCCTTATGTGTTCCTATGTCACCCGTGGCACCGCCTAGAGAAAGTCTGCCAGGGTGACTCTCTCTTTTTCTTATGTCCAGCGCTCTCACTGCTGTCTCATAGGCCAAAACTACATACAGGGCTTTTTAAGGATACTTGCATGCCGAGCTCTCCCTTTTTTACCCAGGGGCCGGGGTTCTCAGAGCAGGTCTCTCCTGAGGGCAGAGGGCACCACCTCACTCTCCCCCTCTTTTCTCTGCTCGCTCCACTCTTCAAGTGCCAGTCACTGTAGCAAAAGCAAGGGCAGCTGCATCTACCCAAAAATGCAGTTTATGTTCAAAAGAGACTTAAGTTCAGTCCATGGTTGACATTATGCAAGAGAACTCCAGCTCAGAAGGCTACTCCTCTCATTCTTCCATCGGGTTCCTTCTAATCATGCTTTATCATCTCAGTCTCAGGCCGCTTCCCTCTCTCCGAAACCACCAGTTATGAGAATCAATGTCTAAGAAAAGTTTCTTTCTGCTACACAAGGGTTAATAGTTTTTTTCTCGGCAGGGTGCAGGCTCAGGCACTCTCAGGCTTTTCATGTGGCTGGGCACTTTCTCCCGGAGTTTAGGGGAGGGGGGGGGTGAGCACACACAGAAGGCACTTCCACAGTTTTCTACCCCTCCATCCTGGACGGGGCAGTTCAGTTCCAGTCCTGTCCGCTCTCTTCTCCCCCCCCCGGGGGCTCCGGCTTACCTGAGCCGACCACGTGTTTCCCCTCCCCCACCCAGCCTCGTGGCTGGGCAGGGGAAGGAGGCTTGACACGTCTCTCTGCTGAAACTGGGATCTGAAAAGAGGCCGAACCCCCTAGACTCCTGCTTTTAACTCTTTGTGTCCTCAGAGGCGTGTCCAAACTTCTGAGTGACCAATCTAAGTGCCAGCAGAAAAGCTGATTACTGATTGGACTGCCCACATCCCCCTGAAAAAATTCACCTCCCCCGCAACCACGACAGGGCAGGAATAGCTCAGTTAGATTACACATAACCTCATCTTATCCTGGAAGCGAAGTCCTTTCATTTGGACTGGAGATGATTTGGAAATCTCATGTATAGCAGCCAAAAACTGAAAAAATCAGTCAAGCACTTAGTGAACAGTGAACCAAATACATCAATAGAGCTAAAATGTCCGATTTGGTCTGGCTGTCTCTGAATAATCAGCAGGGGTAAAAGAGCAAAGAACATCACAGGACTATGAAGTGATCATTACATAGCTAAAGAGATGCCACATAGCAGCAGCTGATACATCCAGAAAGAAAAGGATAACATCTTCCCAAATTTCATAGTGTCTTCACATTCAGCCTATAAACCTCTCTTCCCTATCTTGCTTCTGACTTCAGGAGAGGATGCTGAGTCCTCCATGGAAGGAAACAGAGCATATGGATGCTTAGTACCCAACACGCAATGTTCTGATCACAATCACAATGTTTCCAACACTAAATATGCAGTTGCATGCCTGCAGCTGAGACCTACCACCAGGAGTAAAATGTTCCATTGGAATAAAGTATCATAACTATAGTGGTTTTATTAATACCATCAGTCCCAGCTTCAAAGTCTTCACTACATCTGGGATACTGGCTGTGTTCTTTGCCTCCATTGCTTCACTAAACAATTAAATAAGATCAGGAAAGTCTCAAAAGAACCCTGTTTCTACAGCTAATGTGGTATTGTCAGTACTATTCCAAACCTGTAAGACCCTGTGATATACATCTATTTTCAACACAATTTTACATATCCTATGAAGTAAATTTGTAATCCAAGTTTGCTCACATAAAACATGAAGGAAACTGGGCTACAGAAATAAAATTTATCCCCATAAAAACCCACAGCAATAGACCAACAAAAAAAAGAGGTTTATAGGAAAAAATGCAAGAGAAGTGAAAAATAAAAAGGTGAAGAGTGGTTGGAGAGCTTCTGTAATCTACCAGAAGGAAGGAAAAAAAGTGAAGAAATAAATTATGTTTTTCTATAATGGTGATTTTATTTTAGTATAGAAAGTGTTCAATGCCAAATTCTCCATCTCAGATGATGAAGGTATTTTCATAGTGTAGAAATAAAACTCCTTGACTCCAGGCTACCAGCACATTCATCATAAAACATATGGATTGACTGTATAATCTCACCAGTGCTGTCTCATGCGACTGTGGCTGCTTAAAATTAATGATCTCCAAAGCAAGTGTCTTTTTCACTTTGGCTAGGTCTGCCTCTCTGGCTGCTTGCAGTAGAGAGTGTCCTTTGAATTCATCTGTTAGAGGAAAAAGATAGATTTAATATTCAGCAAGATGTCACATTTATAAATGTTATTGCAGAAAGACAGCTATACTCAATTAAGAGGAAAGAGGACTGCTTCTGCATGTCTTCTGGTGGCAGCTGACCTGGGACACAGAACATGAAAGAAGCTTTGCTGAAACCAAAGGGACATGCTAAAGGAGAGGGGAAGTTATTCCACGAGTTAAATCCTTACAGTTTTTCCCCCTTTTATCCTCCACTCACTTGACATTAAATGCATATGTGACCTCTACATTACCCACATCTATGTTCAAGTGAGCACAACGCTGAGATATTCTTAAGAAAATAAAGCATTACAGTTGCTTGTCAAAAACTTTATTGTATTTGCATGACAAATAATTCACTGTAAAGCTCAAGTGTATATATAATTTCTATAAAATTATAAATAACAACAATAAAATCAACAATAATGCATATATAAAATTTAAATATAAAATACTAAACTATTGGTCTTAAAGAAAGCTAACTATCTAAGCATTTGAAGCCAGTCTGTTCCAAAGATGAAACAAGTTTTGATAGCAGGTATATCTTTGCAAGTACAGATCATTAAATTTGCTATTTCCCTATCTTTTTTAGCTCAGCAACTAGTTCATTTTCGTTTTAAATAACTTTGAATTTGAAAAGAAGTGTTTCTTTTAAAATGTACAGACAAAAGGCAGGTTAGCAAAAATTACATCTGACCCTGGGAACTAGAAAAAAATACCTCAATTTCAGTAAAAATAGAAATATTTTTGTTTCGTAAGCAAGCTTGAAATCCTAAGTTTGTTAACAAGGGACTTTCTTCTCCCACCTTTGTTTTAATGTCTGGTTTAAATTTCTTTGTAAGCAAAGCATTGCTCAAAGCACAAGTGCAAATAAATCTTGAAATAACAAACACAATGTAACTTTATTCCCAAAGTATAAGTCCAAACAACTCAAGAACATAAAAAACATGCTATTTTGGGATGCAAATACAAGCTACCCCATCAAGATACTGTCAAATTTGACATAATGCTCAAATTTGTTTACAAATTTCAGTGGATATTAATGGACATGAATCTTCTTTCACTGCTCTAGAGGAACTCTAAATACAGAAATAAACTGAAGTTTAAATTGATTTTTTTTTTGCTTGTTAATTTAAATAAATGCGAAATTAACCTTCCTCAGAGCCAGAAGCTTTAGCCCAGGACACAGAATAGAGAAGTACCTAAAAGATACTAATGCCCTCCTCTTTTCTCCTAGACCAAAGTTTTCTGCTGCATATGACCTCACCATCTTCCCCTGCAAAGAATAGTGATTAGACTAAAACCTGACTAGCTGTGATTGTGAGTAGTGCAGGATCACATTACTAGTGTCTGGGGGCTTCTGGTGAGAGATAAAACCAAAAATGTATTTATAACTGAGAATCTAATTCTCAATGAGCTTTCTGTAACTTGATAATGCTCTGTTTCCATATCTCATTTAATTATCTTTTACATTTTATTAGAGTGAGGAAACAAATCCCCCAAAGAGGGAAAGCAAAGGCACACAAATTAAAATTAGAGTTGAAATATTGGTTTGTAAACAGCATAAGGATTGCAAAGACTACAAAAGGAGGTGATAGAATTTCCATCTCCAAGGTTGCACACTGAAAGTACCTACCTTCTCTAAGTTTCTAAATGAAATAGAGCCTCAGTATATAGGCTCCTGTGTGACTCAACTGGACTTTACACATAAAAAAACCCCAAAGTCACTGATTCAGCAGTGCCTTAATAATTCTAAACTTCAGAAAATCAGGCAATATGACAAATGATGTATCAGAGGTACCTGTGCACTTCAAAGCGCGGGGCACAGCTGCAGCTACTCTGCTGCTTTGCATCCACTTCTGAAGCTTGAGGAAGGTGGCCTGAAAGGAAAGCATCCCTTTCCACCCACCAACAAGTGGTTTCAGTCTGGAAATACTTACAGGTCAGTCTCTCCCTGAGCTCAGGCGTTGGAGCCATGTCAACTGCACTCTTGCCGTGGCAGTTGACCAAGGTGGGATCGGCGCCGTGGCTCAGCAGGAGGGAGCAGACCTCCACACGGTTCTTGGAAGCTGCCTCGTGCAACGGGGTGAATTGCCAGAGGTCCATAGCATTCACATAGGCACCATGCTAGCACAGCAAAAAAAGCCTTGGATTAGTAAGAAATTGTGGGCCTGACACTGGTCTGAATTTAGGCTTCAGGCTCTGCTAGTGTCTGTGTGAAAGGCAAGTGAGCAACTTTCTCACGTTAGCCTGAGAAATCTAAAGGAGGAATTCAAACAAACCTTGGGAAGTGAGAAACCATCTGCAGGTGGTTTCTTTCCAGCATGTTTACTGGAAAGAAATGTTTACAAAAGGGTATAGACGCTGAATAACCAGTCATGTTCTTTGTACCAAACTACTCTATAAAAGTAGAATTTAGAAGAATAAAGTTGCTCTCATTTTTTACCATCATGGAGAGTCATGTTGTTATTCCTGTGCCATCTGAAAACCATAACAACATCTGGTGACCTGACGTTTTCGAAGAAGTTCAGCGCAGCCGGGACTGATTCATGCAGCAAAGCTTGAAAATTCTACCTGCCTCCTCAGAGAGGTAAGCGAAATATCCCCACGCTTTTTCTAAAGAATGCTAGTCCTGCTAATCATGGAAAAAGATCAATCCTGCCAAAAGACAGCAGGTCGGACGGCACCCAGCACAGCTGGACTTCAATTTCTAGGACAGCTGGGCAGAGCTTCCAGAAAAACCTGGGGAACCTCTCTCCTGAGAGAGGACAGCTTGTGCCTTTCCTGACAAGAGCAGCTGGAATTCTTCGCTGCCGACAGCTTGCCCAGCACTCCCCCGACCTCTTTCGGTTCTATCTGGCCGAGATCAAAGCGAGAGTCTGCAAGCCTCTCCCGGCCAGCAGAGACAGCGCTTCCTTGGCTTTTCCTTCTCCTTTCTTCATACCACGGATGGCTGGCAGTGGTTCCTGCGCTATCATCCACTGCGACTGGTCTGTACCGTGACTTTAAAAGATGCTAGCCCGTCCAAGATACAGCTGGTCAGATTCCGACCCGGAGTGTGACACAACGATCCTTTCCTCGTCGGCGTGGCCCAGCATCTGGCCTGCGGACGGGACCGGGATCGAAAACCTTTGATCCCTCTGTATCCTTCTGTGTGTTTAAGGCGAAAAGTTCATTTTATGAGTGTTTTATGCTACCTGTGCTTGTTTTTATGGTTGCCTGGGTGAGTTTTGGGCTTGTCTTTCTTTGTTTCTCTCTGTTTTAACTTTGTTCTTTCCCTTGCGCGGGGATGGGGGTTGCGGTGAGACAGGCATGGCAGCACGGATGCGATCTCCCTGACTTCTCTCTCTCTGTCTCTTGCAGTGACTAGTCCCTCTTTCTCCCTGCAGTGGAACGGGATCAGACCATTCTCCCCCCCCACACACACACCTTTTCTCTTTTCCATATGGGCAGTTCTCTCCCCACACCCATGGTTTCACAGGCGCGATGGGAGAAGGGAGACCCGTGCCATAGAGGGAGGGCGGCAGCTGGTGCCGGCCCCCGCCTCCCTCTCCAGCTTTCCGGTGGGCGGCAGGCACTCCGGGCCAGCGACAGCGGCGGCCCACGGTTTCTCCCTCTCTCGCTTGGGTTTCCTCCCGCCCTGCCCCAGGGCGCTGCACCTGACACGGCGGCGGCGGCAATCTCTCTCTCTCTCGTTTTTCCGTACTCGGTTTCCCCCCCTCCCCGCAGGCGCGTGGGTCGGGGGGGGCGCGCAGGTCCCTTCCCCGCGCGGTGCCGCTGAGAGGGGCGGCTTGGAGCAGCTTTGCCTCTTCTTCCCCCCCTCTTCCCCCCAGGGTGGGGAGGGGGGTCCGCCGGCTCTCCGCTTGAGACAGGCGGTGGCAGGGCGGCGGCGGGCTGAGCCCCGCCAAGCCCCGCTCCGTTGTCCCCTCTCCGTTTCCCCTCCATTTCCTTCCCGCGTGAATTTGCACAGCAAGTCGTCATAGGAACGGAGGAGCGGTCTCCTCGCTCCTTTTCCCCCTTCCCCCTGCCATGAGCGGCGGGGTTCGCTCTCCCACTCCTTCCCTGCGGGCCGAGCGGCGACTGCGAATAGGGCATGAGGGGCATTTGCCGTTCCTCTAGACAGCTTATAATGCTGTAGGAGTTGCTTCGCTTGAATTTTTTTTTTTTTTTACATAGAAATGGGGGCCACGTTTGTTTGGATTTCCCCCAGCTCTGCGGAGCGGCCCTGGGGCCTTTGAGCCCCCAAAGCCCCACTCAGGGCAGGGCCAAATAGCTTCGCCGCCTTTGAGGTGAGCAGAAGCTTTTCCTTTTAGAGGGACAGTTGATTTTTGTTTGGGTTTTTTCCCTCCCCCCTGTTGCCATGAATTTTCCTGGTTTGCTGAGCATTCATATTAAAGGAGAAATGTGCAGTTTCTCACGCTGGTGAATTGTAAACACAGGACCATGTTTTGTAAATATTGGCAATGTTATGAATACTTTCTCCAAGAGAAGGGGAGGTTGAATGACAGCCTCCTGGACCAATGTGACAGGAGAGGTGGCGATACCCTTCTCCAATCCATGGTCACCTTGCCACAGATATATAATGAAAAAATAAACTAAGGGCAGGTCTTCTGCCCTGCTGCTGTTGTTGCACCCAGATCTGTGTCCCCAGTCTGTTTTCCTGGTTGGGCCTCCACGGTGATAACTGGCGCCTATACGTGGTCAAGTTGCAAGCTAGTGAGGAAAGAAAAAAGAAGAAGAAAAAAAAATTTTTGTCTTCTACAGCTGCAAAAAGAAGAAACCCACGATGTTCTCAGAGGAACGATTGATGATGGAACTGTTCCACTCCTTTTTGTTGTCCTGTGACGCTGACTTGACCAGGAAACACGTGAGAGAATTGTTTAGCTGGGGAAAGAAACTTGGAATTTTTTATAGTGCTGAAAAAGCACTCTCAATCAACCCATGGAAAACCCTGGGGGAAAAACTTTTTTTATCCGTTCTGAACGGAAATATGAGAGCTAGCGCTCTCTTAGGGACCTGGGGAACAGTCTTCCCACTTCTAAAAGAGGCTGGAGAGGACTTTGAAGTTGATTCTGGGCTTTCGACAGGAAGCAGGACTGGCTCCCCTGCGAGCTCCGTCGCTTCTGACGAGGATTGCTCTGATGCAGGGTTAGAGCCGATGCAGGAGACCCCCACCCCCATGTCGGGGGTTGGGTGCGCCCAGCGGGGTTTTTGGAAGGGCGGGGAAGCTCTTTTCGGTCCGCTCCCCGCGCGGTTGGCCGGGCGGGGAGCTGGGGTGCCGAGGGGGCGGAGCACTCGGCATCGGGTCCCACGCCGAGCGCGGGGGATCGCCCGCGCCGCCCCGGGCCGCCCTGCCGCGGCGACCCCCCATCTGCCCGCCACCGCTGCGGGGTCCGCCCTGCAGCTGCCGCGCGGAGCCGCACCGCCTCAGGCCCCCTGCGGGGAGCCGGGGGGGCCGCCGTGCGCGCCGCCCCTGGCGCTGCCGGTGCCGCCCCCTGCCGCCGCCTCCCCGGCCCGCCCCGCCCCGCCGCGACCTGCTCCGCGCATGATTCGGCAGGCGAGCCCGGCGGGGACGGCCCCTCCCTGCCCCGTCCCGCCGCTGCGCCAAATGCTGTGCGCGGGGTCGCCGCCGCCGCCCACCGCGCCGCGCCCCCCCCCCCACGCGTCCGGTGCCGGTCCGGCGCCGCGGGGGGAGGGCTGGGCGCAACGCTGCCCGCTGCTGCGGGGCCCCTCGCGCTGGACAGCCCCCCCCGCGCCGCCGCGCGGCCCCCGCCGCGCGCCCCCTCCGTTCAGAGGGGTCGGGGCCGAGCGCTGACACCGCAGAGCTGCTGCCGGCTCTGGCCCCGCCCACCGACCCATCGGCTGGCCAAGCAGGAGCTGAAAGCTGTGGCCGATCGGCCACGCCCCCCTGCCCAGCGCGACAATCGCCCCCCCGCTCAGAGAGGAGTCTGAGCGAGTCACTGTCCCCCGCCCGCCCCCCCTACGGGGCCGGGTCGGCTGTGGGAGATGATAACGGGGCAAAAGCGTTGTCTGATGGGCACGCTTTTCCTGTCATGAAATCGGATGAGGTTTTTAGTCCTGCATCCCAGCCAAACCAGGCTGCTGAGATAACGGAGCTGCTGCCTGAAGATGCAGCTTTGCCCGAGCCAGTTCAGGGACCTGTGGTTTTGGTTCCACAGCATCATAGCCATGATGACCCATCATGGGCAGTCCCGTTTCCCTTATCAAGGGACGTGGCAGAAAATAATACAAGCTTCACTGAGGCAATTCAATGGATCAGTGCAGAATTTGAGAATCTGATCTTTCCTTATGTAATAAGAGGTTTTGCAACAGTGATGCTTGAACCTCAACAGGTTTTTACCTTTGAAAGAAATTGGAAATTCCTAGCTGGACAAATGGCTGTCGTAAATAGCCACCTGCCTCGAGACGATCCCTTGTTTGGGGTCGGAGCTGACCTACTTACGGGGAGGAGTCAATATGCTTGCCCTGATGTGCAAGCTGGCCTTTCTCGCACTGTCTTAGATTCGTGCAGATACATAGGGATATCTGCATTGATAAAAACCAAGTTATCCTTCTCCCCAAAGCAAGACTTCTCAGATATAGCACAGAAGCCAGGTGAACCTTTTCATCGACTTATAGTGCGTCTGATGGATTTTTTAGAGATGAGAGTCCAGGATAGCACTTTAAGAATGATAATTTTGGAGCAATTAGCAAGAAGCCATGCTAATTCTGCTTGCCAGAGGCTCCTGGAAACCATTCCAGAGACTTCTACTGTCCTGGAGATGGTCCAGACCTGTGCAGTTCTAAACACCTGTGATTCTATGGTGATTACCCCAACAGCTGCTTCACAGCCGGCAGAAAAGAGGCAGAATGATGGACATGAGACACAGGCAGATATTCAGCCTAGTGGAGAACAGGAAAAGGAGGCACAGAAAGTGACTCCCTTGGTTTTCTGCGCACAAGGTGTGGGTCCAGACCATACTGCAGAAACATGCGAGGCAGTGGGTCATGCTGAGCCCACGCCAAGCCCGAAAACTCGGAGGCAAAGAAAAAGACGAAGACGTCAGGGGGACGAAACAGTTTCCCAAGCTCTAGAACAAGGGCAAAATTCTCTGGCTGGTGTACAGCCATCATCTCAAGTGTAGGAAGTGTTGATGTTGCCACATAGCTATGGTCAGTTTTCCTTGGACCTTGCAGTGGGTTTCTACGTCCACATCCTATGTTGCATGCATTCTTTGAGAAAAAGTCAATTGCTCAATTTGTGTTTTCTAAGTTCTCTATCCTCAGGTTCTGTGATCCATGCTAAGACGGCGGCCACTGAAAGTCTGCTGAGCTGCCTCAGGTGCATTGGACTGATCCTGTTTGATCCTGAAACCTTGTGCATCCTGTGTCACCCTAGTGCCACCCATCAGAGAAGCCTCTTCGAGATCTGATTAACATGGACACGGACTGGCATCTTCTCTTTTCCTATATGGCCTCCATAGAGACTTTGGATCCTGTGGAGCTGCTGGACAAGGACTGACTGAAGCAGTGTGATGCTGAGAGCCAGCGGACTGTTAATCATGGACTCAGAGAAATTGTTTGCTACGGCTCAGTTTTATGTATGGTAGCCATTGTGACCTCTGTGGGGAAAGGGCACGTTGTTTGGGGGTTGTGGTTTTGGGACAGAACTTTTGGGGTTCAGAATTTTCAATTGAGTGGTTAAATCTTTCTTGGAATGCTCCTGCCTTTTGCACCGTATATTCCCTTGTATCTTATAAAAATTTAAAAATATGAGGGTGTTGGTTGAATTATGTTAGACTATGCTCGAGATATTTTGAGCAGGTTATTGCAAGGGGTTCAGGGTGAAACCCTGGGTAGCAAAGGCAGAATCAGACCAACATGTAGCCCTCACACCGTCACCTAAATGAAGGTCGGTGAACTTTATACAGGTTTTTTTTTTCTTTCTTTTTTCCTGTCATAGAATTGTTCATTTTTTCTTTTTCTGTTTTCTTTTTTAATATACTTAAAAGGGTGAGATGTTGCCATGAATTTTCCTGGTTTGCTGAGCATTCATATTAAAGGAGAAATGTGCAGTTTCTCACGCTGGTGAATTGTAAACACAGGACCATGTTTTGTAAATATTGGCAATGTTATGAATACTTTCTCCAAGAGAAGGGGAGGTTGAATGACAGCCTCCTGGACCAATGTGACAGGAGAGGTGGCGATACCCTTCTCCAATCCATGGTCACCTTGCCACAGATATATAATGAAAAAATAAACTAAGGGCAGGTCTTCTGCCCTGCTGCTGTTGTTGCACCCAGATCTGTGTCCCCAGTCTGTTTTCCTGGTTGGGCCTCCACGGTGATACCCCCCCTCCCTCAAAACATTTCTTCTCAAGGCGTCTCTGTGAACAGAATTGGAGCCTTAAATGCCTGTTCATAATAGAAGAAAAATGACAAGAAATAGAAAAAACAAATAAGCAACCTTTGTTGCCTTTTGCAGATAACACAAGTATTATTAATAATTCTACAGTATAACCATCGGTTATGAGTTTTAAGTGTTATCTCAGTTTTTAAGATATTTGATGTGAATTCACTGATATGATAAAGTTATCACAGTTTTACAGCCGGCTGCTACTGCTGCTGCTTCTGCTTCTTCTCATGTACTTTGCTATTTGTCTATAATTGCCTGTAAGACACGTGTCACCCAAGAATTTTTCCTTGTTTTCTAGCTGTCTATGCTAGTTTTGCATTCATGATTTTCTAAATATTTTCAGATTTCCAGACAAGGTTATCTGAGTTTGTAAGAATGCCTCCTCTGTCCTGACGGTTTGGGATGCAGTTCCAATCCTGGTCACAGACCATCTCAAGAGCCTGCTGAGCTCAGAGCATCTCTACCCTGACAAATTTAGGAGGTGTCAATTACCATATTAGTTTCTTATTATAAGATTTTTAAGAAGCTTGTTTTTAAAATTGGTGTAAGGGATTCCTCTGCAGTTAGAGCTGGGCACTGGCCATGCCTTGGCTCTCTCTGGATGGGAATTGCCTGTTTGCCCAGATGTTTTAGTAAAAATTACATATGAGTTATTTGACTCAACAATCTGACCTTTAAATATAATAGCTGAATTGATCTTTGAGGTGAACCTGGAATTCCTGCCTGGGAAGGATGAACAGGTTGTCACTGGAAAAGAAGCACTTCAGCTTTTGCAGTTCCTGGGCTGATCAAAATTATTATCAAAAAGATAACATGCAACAATGTAACATTTATGTCATGAACCTGAAGAAAAAGTAATTATGAAACCTGGATGTTCAATTTAGACAACGGAGTCTCACAAGTTATCAATTTAGGCAGTGGAGGTTGACAAGTTTGTTAACTTAAGGGGAAGATGTGCCTGTGTTTTATCATTAGCAGGGTCAGCAGTCATGTTACCCATCACCTTTGAGGACTGAGAAGGGACATTGCATAGCCTTAGTGGCTGTCACATAGACTGCAAACATGACCATGTGGTTGGAAGGTATGGAGACAACAGAAGTCCTCTGTCAGCAGCATGGTCCTGTTTTCATCGATCTTCCTCGAGTCACTCCCTGCTCCAGACTTCAAGAAGACATCCAGTGATGGTAAGGATCAACATCTTGTCTCAATGGACTTTTCCTTTTCATGTGTTTTAATATTATAGTAGATGTTATTTCATTTAAGTTTCCTACATAGATGTAGTTGTATTTTAGGTAATATTTCATGTGCCTTCGGTGTATGTTTTGTAGTTATTAAGGGCTGTTATTTCACTTTGTGGTTTTTGCCTTTCTGGTCTTTGGGATCATGTAGATATTTTTGGAGTCAGATATCTTTTTATTGATATTTTTATTAATTTTATTATTCTTATTCTTTCTTTCTAGGTGACATCCTACAGGTGTCATGGGCCAATTGAGTGAACAGTGGTCCAATCCTGCACATCCTGCAATGGGTCTTTGCCCCTTCAAACATCGCATGCATTTTTGCATTTAAAAAAAAAAAAAAAAAAAGGGTCAACTCAGGTTGTCCAAATAATTGGAAAATTAAATCAGTTTGCTGTTGCAGGTGTAATGCAAGGACCACTGTCCTTCGCTAAAAGGCAGAAAAAGCCCTTGTTATCTGAAAGGATGATTCCTAGAGTGATGGATCTTGACAAATTAGACTGCCATTTTTGAGCAGGCTAATGATGTTTTGGTTTTTTCTGTATTAGAATTAGTAAATAGCTAAGCTTGACGCTGGTGCATGGACATGGTTGTGAAGGGTCAACACCAAATGCCACAGAACTTCCCTGACCATTTAAGTCGGTGCCCAGTGGAAGTTCTATTTAGTGATTGTTTGATTACTAAAGGGACTTCTGGTGTCATGTTTGTCTTTTCTTCTCTTGCAAGGGCCCTGCAGGAGAGGACACAGACACAGACGTCGCCCTCAGCAAAAACTAAAAGGGGGAGATGTGGGCCTGACATTGGTCTGAACTTAGGCTTCAGGCTCTGCCAGTGTCTGTGTGAAAGGCAGACGAGCAACTTTCTCATGTTAGCCTGAGAAATCTAAAGGAGGAATTCAAACAAACCTTGGGAAGTGAGAAACCATCCGCAGGTGGTGTTTTTCCAGCATGTTTACTAGAAAGAAATGTTTACAAAAGGGTGTAGACGCTGAATAACCAATCATGTTCTTTGTACCAAACTACTCTATAAAAGTAGAATTTAGAAGAATAAAGTTGCTCTCATTTTTTACCATCATGGAGAGTCATGTTGTTATTCCTGTGCCGTCCGAAAACCATAGCAACAAGAAATCACCTTCAACAACTAAAAAGCTTACAAATTTAAATAGGAATTTCTGTGTGAGCTAATATTTGAACAGAAAGATTCAACTCTCAGTGCAAAGAAATTAGATAAAGAATAAGCCACATATACTATTCCAACAAAGACCTAAAGTTGCAGGCTTCTGAAACGACAATATGCTGTTTGAAACCTGTCACTAGTAGGAAAAAAAAATCTTAGTATTCAACTCCAGTATAAACAGTTCATATCTCATTTAACACATCTAAATCAACAGTAATTACTTTCCATCCTTCTGCTTACCTTAAGCAGCAGCTCTGTAACCTCATAGTGTCCATAAGAACATGCATTATGAAGAGGCACAAGACCACTGCATGGGAGAAGAAGGCAAACGACAAGTTTTTTTTAAAGTGGCATTTTTACAGGAGGAACAATTTTCTCCCTACTGAGATGAAAAGATCAAATTAAAGTTAAAAAATGTAAGTAGTTAGGTATTTAAAAATTAGGATTTACAAACTAATGGGAAAATCTGACTTCCCCAAACAACTCATTACTTAAGAGTGCCATTAACACTTGGGGTTTTGTTGCTTGGTTTTTGGAGGGGTTTTTTGTTGTGGGTTTTTTTTTGCCTTAACAGGCCACAGATGTTTAATCTACCATTAAAACTAGCATTAAATGGCTTTGACATAATCAAAGCTATTAAGGAGGGGCAAAAGTCCCATTCCACATTCAATTTCCTCAACAGTGTTCTGCTTCTGACTAAATAGGAACTCATGTTTAAAATGCTATGTGAAAGGCAAAACTCCCCAGATAACACTAATGTAACTCCTGGGTATTTTATGAAGATGTACAAATATCCATGGAAAGCAGACTCAAATTCCTGCTCTGGACTGTGGATGACCTGATTTTCCTCCATTTTTTAGAGTACAACCTATTTAACTGTTCAAGATACTTCTAAGAGAGTCCCTGTAATTTTCGTAGAGCTGTATTACTGCAGGCCGTACTTTAAAATGACACTAGCAAAATAACTAACAGGGATTTAGTCACAAGCACAAGATGTAATAAAAGTCATGCATTGAAAAGGAGATGCGAGGTGGGCAATTACTGCAGAGGACAAAATGAGTTTAATTCAAGCCAAACATGACAGGCTAGTTACAGCTCAACAGATCAGTAGACACAATACATGAATACCATATTTAACCCCATAATACCTATGAAAAATACAAGGGGTAATTCCCAGGACTGCAAAACTTAGAGAGAATTAGGACAGCAAGTAGTAGACAGCAATTACATAAACTTAATTTTAATGTGGATGCTCTCAGAAGCAGCAACACTTTTGTCACTGGAGAGGAAAATATGTTTGGGAGAAAATTTTCAGATTGTTTTTTCCATCATTACTTTTCTTAATTGCAACTTATGGGTACACGTGTGAGATAGAGACTATCCATTCCACAGAGCATTCAAAAAACCCGTCCCCTTCCAAAATGATGGTCATCTCAGAGGACTGAGGCCTTCAAGGCCTGTCAGCAAAGACAATTGCTGCAGCAATGGACCTAGCCACTTCTGCAGCATCCCCTCCCCTTCCCTCTTCCAGCACAACAGCTGTAAGGGAAAGGAAAGACCAGGGGAGAAAGAGCTGCTTCCTTGGCTGGGCTTCTCTTTGGGAGTAACTAGAAGTGGTGGCCATTTTGAAAATACAGAACAATTCCCAAGAACTTTCTCTCCATTGAAGAGAACCTAAGAGTTCTATAGAATCAATATAGCCTAATTTAGCTCCTTAAATGAAAAGTGACAGTTATTTATAGCCTATTTACTTATAAATTATGTATAAATAAGAAACACCAAGGTAAAACAAAACACCACACTGATTCTAAATGTGTGATGTCACTAAAAAAAAAGTGGGAGTTTAATAGGATGTTAGATGTTTCTAAATGTTTGGGCTGTTTTAAAGTTCAGTACAGCGTAAGTATTGAAAGGTTTTCCTTTTGGAAAGGTGCAAAATACTTTCAACTTGCTTAAATAATGCTAGATCTACCTAAATAGATATTATATGGAACTTTATTGTAGGACTTTTGTGGTTTATTTTTTGTGGGGTTTTTGATGGGGGGTGAGGGGAAGGTGTTTTGTTGTGTTTTCTGTGTTGGTGGGGGGGTTGTGGTGTGGTTTTGTTTTTTGTTGTTTTTGGGGGGGGGGTTGGGTGTATTGGTGTATTTTTGTTTTTTGACTTGCATAATATGTCATTGTGCATTTAACAATACCATTAAAAAAAGCCATTTGGGTAAATGGACAGATGAAAGAGCTACAGTTAGTCAAACTAAGAGTTTAAGTACACTTAGGACTGTTTTGGAGAGAAAGGAAAAAAAGGAAAGAAGCTAAGACAATTTAAAATCTCTTCTAACACTAGGCTGGTCTCAGCAGAAAATGAAAATACAGCAAGTGCCTCAAGTTTGCTGCTGGAGACAACAGACACACACATATCTTACTTCTGTGGATTCTGAATACAAAATGTATGCCTTTAACTAGGGGCCCAATTTCTACAATGTTAGGGCTAAGCCTTACAATCCAACCATCATGAAAATCATCATCTTAGAGATCAGAAATGTATGGCTGAGAACAACACACGTTAGGAAAGATGAAACAAGAAAACCTTATAAATATGATTGCTTGGCAAAAGATTTTGAGAATATGAAACCTATAAGCGAAATAGAAATGAAGGTGAGCTTTGAGATGTAAGATGCCAAGCTGTTAGTTACTGAACAACCAGAAAACAATGGTTTAACCGGCTGAAGGAGAATCTCTCTTGTTTGAACAATACCCTTAGCAAATAAAAGGATGCCAAGAGTCTAAAGGTTGGGGAGACCCTGCCGACCTGGCAGGGAAGAGAAAAGGGGTCTAGAAAGTAGCTTTTAGGGTTTAAAATGTAACACGATATGGTTATGTAGTACTTCTAATAGGCTGTATGAAGATTCTATAGGATTTGTGTCTTTTACTGGTTGGATGTTGTAAATTAGCATATTCAGTATGGAAAAAGGTATAATGTATTGTAACCAGAACTTAAGGGTCTCAGGCATGCCTATAAGCTGTAGCTGGCAGCTTTTAGGCTGGGCTCTGTATCACCCACAACCCTGGACGGCTGTAACACCATCTCTGCAATAAACAACATTTCAGAACAGAGCCACCTGGAGTCCCGCATCTCTCTCTGACAACTCGCACCAAGACATCTCTTACACGCACAGCATGTTACCATTTCTGATTTCTGACTGCTGTGCACTTTGCTGATATCTTACATAACTACCACCCTTAATGCAAAAATGGTATAATTTAGCCTCTACTGTATCTTGATTTTTGCTGTCAGCTTCAATGAAGATAGATCTACCAGGACCACTAGTTGTGCGCACACGACCATTACTGATGTGACTTGGAATTACATCCATATATATGAAACAGGATAATGAGACCATAGATAAGTTTTTCAATGCACATCTTTCCCTAAGCCCACGTATCTTCTCCCCATTGCCTTTCCAAAAATAATGCTGTTAGTCTGTAATTTCAAAGGGTAGTCTATGAATGGAAGTAAAGATCAAAGTTTTTGAAAAAATTTTAAGGGTGTAAAAGAAGGCTCAAAACAAGTGCAATCACAGGTAATTTGAAGCACACTCAGATTTTGGAAGCAAATATCATGTTCTTAGACAACTATTTGAGATTATGCTGCAACATGAACCAAAGAATTAATTCTTTATCTTAAATAATACAAAACCACTGCTGCAAACAGGTAATAAATCAATTAATTTTACATACCCTTTGTCCTTTGCATGTACATCTGCACCATGCTGAAGCAGAAGCTGGACTATCCGAACTCTGTTGTAGCCAGCTGCTAGGTGTAAAGGAGTGGACTGCAAAACAAAAGAAGATGAAGAATGGGAGCCACATCAGTCTGAAGTCCTGTACTTTCTGCCATTGAAATACTCTTAGTTTCTCTTATACATTGCGCCAAGATAAGTTGAAGTACCCTTCTGTGATTAGCTGAATTAACAAATACACAGCACATGCAGGCCCCTCCTGTTGTTAAACCAAAAAAGTATGCCTTAAGGTGGGTAAGAATACAGGCATCCCTAAGGCAATAACAGCCTTTTAATTTAAAACTAATTTTAAAAATCATTATCATCATCATCTCTGCACCAAAAAAGTATCCATACGTGTTCTGTACTGTGCTGTGGTAAGACAAAGAGCAAATTGTATGCAGATTGCAGTTTCCTACGGAATACAGGTCTTCAGCAGTAATGCACCTTGTTGCATAATAACAGAGTAATAACACCTTTCTCCATGGCTAACTCATATGAATTTTAACTGAAAGCTTTTGAGTTGACAACAGTAATTCCTCTTGAAGTTCATTTTTAAAAGCTTTTTTATTATGAAACAAATTTTGTGTGCTGTCTCAGCCTGGGGGGACTGCTTTCTTACAGAAATGGATGATGCTGTTTCCTCCTTCCCAAGGCTGAGAAGCAGAGGATTTTAAAGGGATTTATTTTGTGGCATGCAGCCAAATGATACCATTTTCTTACAGTAAAACCCCACACATAAAGCAGCTTGAAACATGGGAAAACTTACATATCTCACTGTATTATGCCGAGTATAGATTTACTGCCAGCATTTAAACATCCTTATACAGTATTACAAGGGGAGATGTCACATGTCACTATTATCAAGAGGTTAAAAACCAAAAAAATCAAGACAAATGGTCTCATCTGTGATAAACCACAGCAAGTACTATTGTCGTGGTTGCGGGGGAGGTGAATTTTTCCAGGGGGATGTGGGCAGTCCAATCAGTAATCAGCTTTTCTGCTGGCACCTGGATTGGTCACTCGGAGGTTTGGACACGCCTCTGAGGACACAAAGAGTTAAAAGCAGGACCCCAAGGGGGTTCGGCCTCTTTTTTGGATCCCGGTTTCAGCAGAGAGACGTCTCAGGTCTCCTTCCCCTGCCCAGCCATGAGGCTGGGTGGGGGAGGGGAAAACACGTGGTCGGGCTCAGGTAAGCCGGAGCCCCGGGGGAAGAGAAGAGAGTGGACAGGACTGGAACTGAGCTGCCCCGTCCAGGATGGAGGGGTGGAAAACTGTGGAAGTGCCTTCTGTGTGTGCTCACCCCCTCTTCCCCCCCAAACTCCGGGAGAAGGTGCCCAGCCACGTGGGAGTTGCCGAGCCTGGGAGTGCCTGTGTCTGCACCCTGCTGGGAGATAGAAGCTGTTAACCCTTGCTTGGCAGAAAGAAACTTTTCTTAGACATTGATTCTCATGACTGGTGATTTTGGAAAAAAGGAGAAGGAAGCGGCCTGGGACCGAAGTGATAAAGCACGATTGGAAGGAACCTGATGGGCAAAGAATGAGAGGAGTAGCCTTCGGAGCTGGACTTTTCTTGCATAATGTCAGCCATAGACTGAACTTAAGTCTCTTTTGAACATAAACTGCATTTTGGGTGGATGCAGCTGCCCTGCTTTTGCTACAGTGACTGGCACTTGAAGAGTGGAGCGAGCAGAGAAAAGAGGGGGAGGGTGAGGTGGTGCCCTCTGCCCTCAGGGCAGACTTGCTCCTGGAACCCCGGCCCCTGGGTAAAAAGGGGGAGAGCTCGGCATGCAGCATCCTTAAAAAGCCCTGTATGTAGTTTTGGCCTATGAGACAGCGGTGAGAGCGCTGGACATAGGAAAAAGAGAGAGTCACCCTGGCAGACTTCTCCGGGCGGTGCCACGGGTGACATGGGAACACATAAGGAGTAGACCTGTGTGTTCTAGAGAACAGTCTGTGGTGCCAGAGAGACTCCTCTCTCCCTTGCTGAATTGAAGATTAGTTTGTTTTTGAGTGGTGATTGTTTGATCTAAAACCCAAAGGTTGGTCTGTGAAGAGTGATGTGTGGGGAGGTAGAAACTGGGAGAAGAAATGTTCTAAGAAGTTTTTATTTCTGTCTCTGTGTGTGTTTAAGAGTATTTCTGTCCCTGTTCTTATGTAATGTAATAAAGTTTTGGTGGGTTTTTTTTTTTGTTTTCAAGATTTAAGCCTGCTCTGCTCTGTTCCTGATCACATCCCACAGTAGCTGTTAGGGAAAAAAAAAAACATATTCATGGGTGCATTAACATCTGGCCAGTGCCAACCCATGACAACTATATATCTATAAACAGTATGGATTTCCAGGAACACAGATTTTATATGTCCATAATTTGGGAGCAGTCTGTATTATATTTTACTGAAGTCTCAACACTTTGATACTTTGCTTCAGAAAGAGTAACCACTTTGACAACTACCAGGTGTCCCGTGTATCATATCGAGGACACAGGTTGTACTATCAGAAATGACAGCACGGGCTATCTCTTAGAAAAACACCTGGGAAACTCAGTAAATTTAGGGAAGCAGTTATGCAAGTTTCCATAAGACCTGTCTTCACAATTATCTATACTCAAGATAAGGACCTCTAACATTCCTAACATGAAGATCCCCAGAGTGTTTCCAAGATACAAAATACGAGTAACAACAAACATGTCCAACGTTTTAGTTGTTTGATCATGCAAATTATTAGGCTCTATTACCCTGTTTGAGGGTTCTGCTACTGAATTAATTTAGACTGATCTAGAAGGCAATATATTTTTTGTATATCTGCCCCTATTATAGAATAACTGTCTTCTGCATATCATAAACACTAATGAAAATGTGGATAAGGATAATGTTGCTATTGACATTAGCAAAATACTTCAGTACTGTTTATATTGACAGTTGCCTTGGTTTGGTTACTACATCCAGTTTAGTCAATTGAATTAGCAACTCAGACAACCTAAAATTAATTTGAAATGGACTGCAGAAAAGTCTGTCTATTAAAAGGTCTATACTCCAGAGAAACTGCAGCCAAGCATTAATTGTTTGGAATACTTCAGGATCCTTGAACCTCACTACAATTAAACTACATCCATTCTTGTCTGTGCGCCACTTCTGAAACAGTGATGGCAGACTTCTAAAATGATGCTTTACTTATAGGAAACATTATTAACAGAGATGTTCTCAATAAAGACATATAATCCCAGAGTGTCACCATGAGATTTCCTAGTTTTCTGAGCGTTCATATTAAAGTAGAAGTTCTCACTTTTCTCACGCTCTGCTCATGTAAATAGGAGACTGTTTTTTGTAAATACTGCCATTGTTTTTGCATTCTTCTCCAGGAGAGGAGAGGGTTGAACAGCAGTCCTGTTGACCAATGTGGATGAGGGGTGGGATTCCACCCTCCAATCCATGGTCACCTTTCTAAAGGAATATAATAGAATGAAATAAACAGAGGGCGGCCTTTCTGTTCCATCTCCGTGTGGTCATTTGAGCGTGGCAAACAGCGACACCCAGAGTCTTGCTCACTCCTTAAAATTAAAAGAAAAACTATTATGACTCAGGCTGAGACTGTCCACTTTGTATTTCTAGGGTTAATAGAGCTGCATTTGCCAAATAACTTCATTAGAGAAGAAACCCAAAACTTTTCAAGTTTATAGCTGCACAACAAATAGCATAAATGAAGCAAATCAGTGTTAACCCAAATCTTCAGACAACTTATATCCCTGTCTTTCAGAAAGGTGAGCTACTTCCTTCTCTTGAGCAAGGGCATGTAGACACCCCAGCCCCATGACTGAAATATAGAGTATCTTGTCTTGCCCAGCACACCAGGAATTATTTATCTGCAGCCAGGCACCTGACATTTGGTGTGCTTGCCTTGCAGCCTACAGCAGCCTCAGCAAAGCTGTGTGCTGTGCTGTGCTTGCCTCTCCAAGGAGGATGTTCCCTGGGCCCATCCCTAGAGACTGGGCTGAGATCTCCACCAGGCAGCATGCTTCAACTCTGCAACTGCAAACACCCAGTGCTGGAGAGGCAGGGAGTTAGAGGGCCAGAGACACCACTTAACTGATGGGCAAGGAAGGACAAGTGAACACATATACGTGTAGGAGCAGGAGCAGACAACCTGGAGTGCTGCTCCCCCTGTATACACAAGCCAGCATTCCCAATTGCTCATTACTTTGGCTAAATGGCTCTTATAAATGCTGTGCTTACATATGCTCCAGGAAGGAGAAAGCAGGAAGATCCTGTCTCCGTGATTTTTAAAGACTTCTTTTCCTTTCTCATGAGAAAGAGCATTCATTACTATATATTTAACAGGCAAAAATACTAATCTGGAGTTACAACTTCGTATGCTAATTACAGAATCTAGGTACCTAAAAGATAATATTGTGCTACATGAACTACTCATTAGATGACATTATGATCCTCAAAAAAAAAAAAAAAAAGGAAATGATGGCAGTAGAGAGTGATTCTTAAAATTAACATGCTTATTTATATAGCATCAGGGAAGCAAAAACTAAATATCATTGACAGTTGACAGCAATGTCTACTGCACTTGAAAGGTATATCAAATTAATTACTTAATATTAAGAAAACAGATTTAATAAAGCTATCAATTAACCTCTCCTCCCATATCTTGCAAAACTTGGCAAGACTTACTAACAAAAATCCTTACAGGGCACTTAATTTACAAGACTCGGATTCACAGTTACCAGGCCAATCACAGTCTTACTTGCTAGTGTAATTAAAGAGTATAACTCCATTTTTATTAAGTAAAGTAGATCATCATGCAAGATGCTCATATTATTTGAAAGTTTTATGGCAGTTGTAACTGAGCCAAAGCAGGTACTGAGCACTTTAAGGAACATCACTGTACACAAGATGGCAATCGCTGTCAACCTATATACCTACTATTTATAGTAAGGTAGGTGTTTTTGCCTGCAGTCTTTTTGATAATGTGTTGCCTGGGAATACAAGAAATGCATTTTTTAGATTTTATACTGTCCTCAGTGAGCCTTAGGTATTTTTGCACTGCTTCATTACCAACAGCTGATTTGATGACCCCTGTTCAAGGTCAGCTGCCTTGGACTTGCCGTCCCCTGTTCACCTGCATCAAACAAAAGGGGCCCTGAGGGATCTCCAGCGCTGCAGGCTCTGAGCAGCTTCTGCTAAAATCTCAAAATTTGTTTCAACAAACTGTCCACAGGCAACATGGGAGTGCTAGCTCCAAGCAACATCCATTTCCCTTCCTATCTTGCTAAAGTCTTCAGCAGCTCTCAGACGGTAATGCTGCCACTGCCTCAGAAGAAAGTTTCATTTCAAATTCAAATTACACATTTTAAGGGCAACTTTAAACCAAGGGATCTTACGTAACCATCTTATATTATGCATTATCTGCATGATTAATAACAGCTGCAGGAACTCTTTTAAAAACTAATATCTCCTGTTGCTGTTTCCTACTGCCGAAGTCTTTATATAATGCTATCTAATAAAAATCTTAATCTACACGTTTGAGCCAACACTGATTTTGACAGCCAGCTCTGGCCTTGACATATGGCTACTCTCATGCTCAGGTCTCCACAGGGATGTGCACCAGTAAGGGTGGCTCTTACACAGATGGGGAAACAAGTAAAGCTTGGCAAAAAGTACCCAAGGATACTTGTATGCTTATTGTTAACTCTTCTACAACACTGCTGACAGAGGACACACACACACACAAAAAAAAAAAAAAAAAAAAAAGACAGAGGGGGAAAGATTTAAAAATGTTTCATGCAGACTTTTGTGACCTTTTTATATCATGTCTGTAATTATCTTCATGTTTAGTAGATTTGGAAATTGCAGGTATGCAGCAAACTCCCATTTAACAAATGTAGTTTAAAAAACCCCTTTATTCATAGCATACTGCCCTTAGAAAACAGCAATAAAAATATCTTAAAACTCTTTTAGTTTGTCATACAAACTCGCTTCAGAGAAGTGTTTCACCTCCTTTGAATTAAGGGAAGAGCACAGGGGTTTCTAATAGCAGAAGGGATCTTTGTTTCATAGTTTTGCATAAAACTGTTTTGAAAGATGTCCTGAATCCTGGCAAAGCAAACAACTTTCTCTTTACTGCGTTAGAATTTATGAAAGAATCTTTCTTTCCAATCACAGTAGTCTGTGCTTGATGCTGCTCTCTTGCAGACATCTCTAAAATGAACTACATCAATCAGGAGGGTACATCAGGAAGACATTCCAGATGCAAGTGGAGTGCCTCCTGTCACCACTTCATCATTCTGATTAATGGGGTAAGGAAACAAGTTGCAACAACACCACAATTTGGCAGACACATTCCTAAACTTTTCCACTGTGGAAACGATCAGGCTTTTCCTTTGCTGCTCAGATACTAACTTGCATTCTAATTTTAAACAGTGCATCTTACACCTTCATTTTAAATTAATTTGGAAGCTTTCTTGGGAAATAGCTCATTAACATTTGTATTGTGCCAAGACTGGACTTCTATACAAAACATTTCCTTCTATAAACACATATTTAAAATAACTAAATTATATTATATTCATGCTATAATGCTCTTACACATTTGGTACTACAGAAATGAAGCATCAGGGTTACTCACTGATGAATTATGCTTTTAATGAACAGGAAAGGGGCTGTGCTTCTGTTCACTAGCCACATGAATTGTCATCGTCATCATGCAGCTCCCTTGGCTATTTTATAGCAGTACTGAGTTATTTAAATTCGTGGTTGACAATTATGCTTTAGGGACAAACTTATAGATGCTACTTCCAGAAAACAAGTACTATCAGACTGCTGACTGTAGATGAGCTAGCTGCAACTCCAGAGATAAGCACAGGGATGAAGAGCTTAAACTACTTTTCTTATGTAAAAAAAAATAAACAACAAACAAACACCCCTACAAACAAACAAAATTCCTAAAGACAAGAATTACAAAATGCTTAAGGAAGACATTTCTCACTCCAGTGTTTCCAGTGGTAATTTAACTGCTTCATCTTCAGAACACAGCCAGTAGTAATTAATTAAACTACTGAACTGGACAGGCTTAGTATAGTAAAATTCCAAAAAACATCATGTCACAGATTTCACATACTGCTTTCTAACAGCTAATGACAGGGAAAATGAATTGAACAGCTCACCAATTCAGAATTTTCAAGTCACACAGTATCTTAATTTAGAGGTCTGGTATATCAGATGATCTCTTGGCAGGTGGAGGATGGTGGTGAGGAACCAATGGTTTTGAGCTGTAAACCAGCAAAGACAAAACCAGCTTGATTTCACAGACAGAGCAGTGCTAGGGCACAGCATCATCGGGCAAAAATGTTCATAAACTCAAGGAAAAGAGTTAAAAAACAAAAAGACTAAAAATACTGCAAATACACTGAGAGAATAAGGCCTCATTTGGAAGAGGTTTACTTGGGTGGCAGACCAGCTCCTCATATCCAGTGAGTATTCAAATCTATTCCTTTTCAGGGGGTTGTACTGTCCAAACTATTGAATGCTTCTCTAGTAGATCTGACCTTTGAGAGACACAATTTTCTGACTGTATGTCTAAACCTCTAAGACCGCATGACAAGGGTTGGCATCAGTTCCACACATTAAGATAGTGACCCTATTGTACTGCAACTTTGGCTAAGTGTTGACAAATAAGGGGGCAAGAGATTTATGAGAGAAAAGCTTTTACAATCACCTACATGCCTAGCATAGGGAAGCACCAACAGGATTACAAGTGTGATCTTGCACAGGGGCAGACAAAGAAATGACTGGAGTGTCTCCATTTCAAGGAGAAAAGAAGGTAGAACAAGAAACCACAGAATCAACTAGGTTGGAAAAGACCTTTGAGATTGAGTCCAATTTATGACCGAACACCACCTTGTCAACCCGACCATGCCACTGAGGGCCACATCCAGTTTCTTCTTAAAACACCTCCAGGGATGGTGACTCCACCAGCTCCCTGGGCAGCCCATTCCAATGACCGATTACTCCTTCTGTGAAGAAATTCTTCCTAATGTCCAATCTAAACCTCCCCTGGTGCAGCTTAAGGCTTTGTCCTCTTGTCCTGTTGCTGGTTGATGACCTTCACCTGGCTACACCTTCCTTTCAGGCAGTTGTACAGTGATATGTTTTTTTCTGAGCTTCCTTTTCTCCTGGCTAAACAATTCCATCTCCCTCAGCTGCTCCTCACAGGCCTTGTGCTCCAGACCCTTCACCAGCCTTGTTGTCCTACTCTGGACATGCTCTAGCACTTCAACATTCTTCCTAAACTGAGGAGCCCAGAACTGGATGCTGCACTCAATATGTGGCCTCACCAGTACCGAGTACAGGGGAAGAATGACTTCCCTGCTCCTGCTGGCCACACTATTCCTGATACTGGCCAGGATGCTGTTGGCCTTCTTGGCCATCTGGGTACTCAACTGGCTCACATTCAGCTGCTCTCAATCAGTACCTCCAGGTCCCTTTCTGCCTGGCTGCTGTTCAGCCACTCTGTCCCTAGCTTGTAGCGCTGCAGAGGGTTGTCATTACTTTCAGAGACAAACCTTGAAACATAGACTAAGCAGGAAAAGGTAACGGGCTGGAAGAGACACTTAAATCTTTAAATAGGAACACCATTGATCTCTGAAGGCTTTCACAAACAGCAGATCCCATAAATGGGGCATTAGTAATCTTTGACCTCTTCCTAAGCAAGAATTGAAATGCAACACCTCCTCCCTTCCCCAAAACTCTTCTGTATATGCATGTATCTCAAACACCATTTGGCAAAACAGTTCCACAGAGGATGTGTCAGAAAAACTGAGTAACACACCTCACAAAACCATAATATTTTCAGAAAAGTGATTTTTACAAGAATTTCTTCCATTTCTACATGCATATGATGAAGGTGTAGCTGGGGATGGAACTGCAATATGAAAAATAAATTCTGGGGCTTTCACCATGAAGTAGCATTTGTAGTTTTCCCAGATTCAGAAGGATAGAATACATCTCTGGCAGCATTCAATGACACAGGGAGAGGAACTTTGAGATGGATTATCAGAGAAGCAGAGGAGTATACACTGTTTCTTTGGTGATAGATGCTGACAACTGAGGGAATAGTGGCTTGCCGAGCTACATAAAGAAAAAATTACAGTAAAGATCCACTCTCTTCTAAGGGAATGCGGCTGATGTTATTTAACACTGATAGGAGATCTATGCTGGCTTGAAGGATATGGCAGAACACTACACAGAAACTACTTAAAAGTATCATCGTGTCCAGTACAGCCATTTTTGGCAGTCTGAAGATACACACTGAATCATCAAGAACCAAAACTGCTGAGTTTTTTGATTATATTCTTTTCTTTTAGCACTTGCTATCAAAATCCTCATAGAGTCACAGAACATACTGAGTTGCAAGGGACCCATCAGGATCACTGAGTCCAACTCCTGGCCCTGCACAGGACACCCCAAGAATGACACCAGGTGCCTGGGAGTGTTTTTTGTATTGTGGCACCCAGAACTGGCCCCAGCACTCCACATGAGGCCATCCCAGCGCACTGCAGAGCAGGACAATCCACTCCCTTCCCTGGCTGTGCCTGATGCCCCTCAGGACAGGGTTGGCTCTCCTGGCTGCCAGGGCTCAGCGACTCACATTCAATTGCCAACAGCCAGGACCTCCAGGTCCCTTTCTACAGTGCTACTCTCCAGCATCTCATTCCCCAGTCTGTATGTACATCAATGTCTTTCCTACTACAGTCAACTAAGTCTTTTATTTCCCTTTTCTTTTTATCTATCTTTTTATTTTTACTACTTCCCCTATTCATCTCTATGTATTTACTTTGCTTCTCCACCTTCCCCTTCCAACTACAAACTTTCCAGGCTTCAGTTCATAATATTTTCACATTATTAAGAAGGAATAAATTAATTTGACCATTCTCTCCATTAACATGGCTTTGAATCAGCACTTCACTCATTTTACTGAAACTGGGGCCAGAATAAACTGTTATGCGCAACACTTGCATATTGACTGCATTTCTGTTCTGGTGCTGAGTATAAAATAAATATTTATACCTTATATTTTTTAATTTAATTAAAACATGAAATATAAAATAATAAAATAAAATACACAAAATGCTCTTTTTGCATTACAGTGGTAATTTGCAAATTTTAGAATTAAATTACTTTATAATCCAATCAAAGAGCCTTCACCATTCCCCTGAAGAGCAGCCTTGCAAAATACAGGGCAGAGAATGCATCTTGTAATTCCAACTGAAAAGCAATGGTTATTAGAATATGAATAATCTAAAGAATTTAATCTAAAAGAAATAAGTTTGTTATAGGTAGTCATATATAATATTACTTGGAAAAGACTAATCAAATCACCTCAATTTTCTTGTTCATCAATGATACATCCATCATCAATTACAATGCCTTATTTTGGCGTTTTCCTCCCCTTTTATCCTTCATCTGCTGCCTGCTCAGTCAACTTAAACAATACTTTTAGAATGGTTACGTAAATACATCTCTCCTTGCACATAAGTATTTGCAGTTCTTTTCATTTAGAATTAAATTGATCACTCTAAATTATCCATTAAACCTCTGAAGTAAATGATGTGGTTGTATGATCAAGTGACAACTCATGTGATGGGAGAAATCAGAGAGGCACCAAGGGCAGAAAACACAAGGGCTCTGTCTGACCTAAGAGGTGAAATATTCGGATGTTATCAGTGACTCTTCTACAGAGAAAGTGGCTATAAAGGCCACAAGGGAACTACTGGGATGATATCAAGTGACCTGAAGCAAAACCTTTCACCAGAACTTGTCTTTAATAGCAGTTATATCACACTCAGATTCTACTTATCTAAAATAATCCAACACGAGGCACCAACCATCATAAAGTGGAGCTATGAAAAAAATATCATGTTTTTTAAAATAGGCTGGAATTAGTAGGTAAGAAAATTATGTCCTTACAGACACCATAAAAACTACTAATGAAGATAATACTGGAGATGCTTTGCTAATTCATACCTTCTATTGCGAAAGACTTGTTATACTGAAAGAAGCCAGTATCACCAAAAGGAAGCTAAAAGAGTTTACTAGAATTGCAAGGACATTAAAAAAGCTGAATGTACAAGTCTCTTGGGTTATGTAAACAAAAAAATATGTATTCTATTTCATCTGTTGAAACCAGTTGGGGAGATTTTTTTTTTCTTTTTCCTATATCTCTTGTAACTCCAGGGGGGAGGGGGGTGGATGCCTTCTGATAAGAGGCCAGCTGTTAAAACCAGGTGGGGCAATGTTTCTCTTTGATTAACTTGGCCCACCCTCCGGGGAGGGGGGGGGGGGGAATATCTTCTGTTAATGGGCCATTAAGGATCACCAATGACATGATATACTACATTATCCCATTGAGAGATGCTCTACCCAGCGGGGGGAGAGCCAGCCATTCCTACCAAGATAAAAACTGAGATGTAGGAACACCAAGCATCCTCTTTTCCACTGGATTTTCAGAGGAAGACCGGACTCATCTCACCACCACTACAAGATCATCTCTACTCCAACAGAACCACATCTGTCATCATCTCTACTACAATGTCTCCACCAACCAGCAAGAAGGAAACACAAGCTTTCCTAGGTGCCATAGGCTTTTGGAGAATGCACATTCCTGAGTACAGCCAGATTGTGAGCCCTCTCTACCTGGTTACCCACAAGAACGATTTCCACTGGGGCCCTGAACAGCAACAAGCCTTTGCCCAGAACAAGCAGGAAATTGCCCATGCAGTAGCCCTTGGTCCAGTCAGGACAGGACCAGAGGTGAAGAATGTGCTCTGCTCTGCAGCCGGGAACCATGGTCTGTCCAGGAGACTTTGGCAGAAGGTGCCTGGTGAGACTTGAGGTCGACCACTGAGATTCTGGAGCCGAAGTTACAGAGGGTCCGAAGTCAACTACACTGCCACAGAGAAGGAAATCTTGGCTGCCTATGAAGGAGTTCAAGCCGCCTCAGAGGTGACTGGCAGGGAAGCACTACTCCTCCTGACACCCTGACTACCGGTGCTGGGGTGGATGTTCGAAGGAAAACTTCCCTCTACCCACCATGCCACTGATGCCACAGGGAGCAAATAGACTGCCCTCATCACACAGTGTGCCCGTACTGGAAATCCGAATCACCCTGGGATTTTGGAAGTAATTACCAACTGGCCGGAAGGTGAAAACTTTGATCTCACGGACGAAGAGGAACAAGAGCAAGTGACATGTGCCAAAGAAGCTCCACCGTATAATCAGCTGCCAGCAGAAGAAACACGCTACGCTCTTTTCACTGACGGTTCCTGTCGCATTGTAGGAATGAACCGGAAGTGGAATGCAGCCGTATGGAGCCCCACATGACAGGTTGCACAAGCCACTGAAGGAGAAGGTGGATCAAGTCAACTTGAAGAACTCAAGGCTGTTTAATTAGCCTTGGACATTGCTGAGAGAGAGAAGTGGCCAAAGCTCTACCTCTACACTGATTCATGGATGGTGGACAATGCTCTGTGGGGTTGGCTGGAAAGGTGGAAAAAGGCCAACTGGCAGCAGGGGGGAAAACCAATCTGGGCTGCTGATGAGTGGAAAGACATTGCCACTTGGGTAGAGAAGCTACCTGTAAAAGTCCACCGTGTAGATGCCCACGTCCCCAAGAGTCGGGCTAATGAGGAGTACTGAAACAACGAGCAAGTAGATCAAGCAGCGAAGATAAGAGGTGTCAAAGATAGACCTAGATAGGTACATAAGAGAGAGTTGTTCCTTACTCGATGGGCCCATAACCCCTCAGGTCATCAGGGCAGAGATGCCACCTATAAGTGGGCACAAGACCAGAAAGTAAATCTAACCATGAACAGCATTTCATTTCTCAGGTTATCCATGACTGTGACATGTGCTGCAATCAAGCAGGCCAAGCGAGTGAAGCCCCTATGGTATGGGGAACGGTGGTCCAAATATAGGTATTGGGAAGCCTGGCAAATTGACTACATCACCCTTCCCAAAACCTGCCAAGGCAAGTGCTACATGCTAACCATGGTGGAAGCAACTGCTGTATGGTTGGAGACCTACCCTGTGCCTCACGCTACTGCCCGGAACACCATCCTCGGCCTCGAAAAGCAAGTCCTGTGGAGACATGGCACCCCTGAGAGAATCGAGTCAGACAATGGGACCCATTTCAAGAACGGCCTTATAAACACCTGGGCCAGAGAACATGGCATCGAATGGATATATCACATCCCTTGTCATGCACCAGCTGCCAGGAAAGTAGAACGATGCAACAGACTACTAAAGAATACCCTAAATGCACTTGGTGGAGGGACCTTCAAGAATTGGGAAGTGAACTTAGCCAAAGCCACCTGGATGGTGAACACTCGAGGATCCATCAATCAAGCTGGTCCTGCCCAGTCTGAACCCTTGCACACAGTGGATGAAGATAAAGTCCTGGTGGTTCACATGAAGGGTATGTTAGGAAAGACTGTTTGGATTAACCCCACCTCAGGCAAAGGCAAACCCATCTGTGGGATTGTTTTTGCTCAAGGACCTGGTTACAATTGGTGAGTAATGGAGAAAGATGGAGAAACCAGTTGTATACCACAGGGAAACCTAATATTAAGTGATAATTGGGTGTAAGGGTTCATTGTGTATAGCAGTTTGTTGATTTAAGTATGACAGAGATGGTAATAGAATAAGGGGTGGATAATGTCTTGGGTTATGTAACCAAAAAAAATGTGTATTCTATTTCATCTGTTGAAACCAGTTGGAAAGATGTGGGTTTTTTTTCCTTTTTCTCTTGTAACTTGTAACTCCAGGGGGGAGGGTGGTGGATGCCTTCTGATAATAGGCCAGCTGTTAAAACCAGGTGGGGTGGTGTTTCTTATCTCTTTGATCAACTTGGCCCACCCTCGGGGGAGGGGGGGGGGGGAAATATGGGAATATCTTCTGTTAATGGGCCATTAAGGCTCACCAATGACATGACATGCTACATTATCCCATTGTGAGATGCACCACCCAGTGGGAGGGAGCCAGCCATTCCTACCAAGATAAAAACTGAGATGTAGGAACACCAAGCATCCTCTTTTCCACTGGATTCTCAGAGGAAGACCGGACTCATCTCACCGCCACTACAGAATCATCTCTACTCCAACAGAACCACATCTGTCATCATCTCTAGTCCAACAGAACCACATCTGTCACTCCAAGAGGACTTACTTAGACTGCTTTCAACACCCTGGCTGACAGGGTGTCAGGTCATATTCCTGCCTCTGTCAGGGTTTTCTAGGACTTTTGTTTGTTTGCTTGCTTGTTTTTTTGTATTACTGCATTTGTATTTTTATTTTTCCTAGTAAAGAACTGTTACTCCTATTCCCATGTTTTTGCCTGAAAGCTCCTAATTGTAAAATTGTAATAATTTGGAGGGAGGGAGTTTTACATTCTTGATTCCAAAGGAAACTCCAGTTTTCCCTGACAGATACCTGTCTTTCCAAACCAAGACAACAAGCTGGAGAAAAAACACAAGGACCAGAATCTCCAGTAGTTTAGAGGTAAAAATAGAAGAAGACAGGCAAAAACAGTTTAAGCAGTAACTGGTGAAATGAATTCAAACCAGACAACTTTTTGCAACCCACTGGGAGCGCAAAATGCACCAGCCAGTTCAGTGGGGCAAGGTCATGCTAGGGCAAGAAATGGAGGTCTTACAGGCAAGATGGCACTGTGAAGAACTCAAGAAACTTTTAGAAGAAACAGTAAGTCTTATTGCAGGATCCTGGTGAGTGAGCATGTGCATATTTGGGAGCATGGAGAAGCTTGGCAAAGGATCTGTCTGAAACTAAATTAAGCATGGAAGAGATAGCCATCCCCATAACCAAAATGAATTGCCAGGACCAAACTGGATCCACTCTAGAGAGAACAGGAGAATGAAACAGTTGAATTACTAGTTGTAAGTGACCTACATTTAAGACTATTCTGGTATGTGAAGACATAGAAGTTACAAACCAATCATTACTGCACATTTTGAGGAACTACATACAGTCCTGTAATCTTGATGTCTGCACAAGCAAAAATCCAATATAATAACAGCTAGAATTAGTAAACACCTGCATAAACACAATCTGCTTGGGAAGAGTCAAATACTGTTAAAAGAAGTTCTACATTTAAACCTTGGGCTTTCTGAAGCAGTCAACAAGCACATGCATAAGGGTAAGCCAACTGATATAGGTTACAGTAGGGGTAGTCAACAGGTTTTTTAACTAAATCTTCACCAACGGTTTTTCAGGAAGATGATGTTAGGTCTTCAGGTGGTTGCACAACTGCATACAGAGACGGGAAACAGTGTACAACTAAATGATGTCACAACAGAGGGAAGCCACAAAGGACACTAATACCACATTCAAAAGCAAAAAGCAAGCAGATCAGTTTACCTCTCAGTACTTCTTATGCTCACATGCAGGGATTTTGAGAGGAAAGTGACACCAAGCATGAAAATATCACCTACAGTATTCACTATAGTTAACCTTATACAAAGGTCAAATGCACTCAGTCCCTGGATTGAGCTGCTCCATTTCAATTCCAAACATAATCTCAGCAAGCTCTGTGAAGGAAAGTGCTCCACTCTTGAGATCACAGTATGTCATGGATTGGCGCTGGCCAAATGCCAATGCACCCATGAGTGTATGTTTTTCCTAATGAGCTACTGTGAGATGTGGTCAAGAACAGAGCAGAGCAGGCCCAAAACTTGAAATAGAAAGAAAACTTTATTAAACTACATAACAACAGAAAATAGAAAAGAAAAACCTAAACACCCCAAAACAGAAATTAAAACCTCCCAGAACATTTCTTTCCTCCCCCAATTTCCACCCCTTACATGCTCAAACTGTTAACACTTACACATTACCCTCATCCTACTTGCTTAAACCAAAACCCTGGGTTCCCAATCCAAGTCATCATCACTCAAAAAAACCCAATCTTCAATTCATCCAGGGAGAGAGGAGTCTCTCTTGCACCACAGACCCCCTACAGGAAACACAGGTCCACCCTCCCGTATTCCCATGTCACCCATGCCACCACCCGGAGAAGTCTGCCATGGTGACACCCTCCTTTCCATGTCCAGTGCTCTCACCACTGTCCATGGGCTAAAACCGCATAAAGGGCTCTTTTAAGGATGTTCGGCCAAGTACCAAAAACCAGCCATCTTCTCATATTGGGACAAGCAGTCCCCCCCACATTTACCCCTGGGGCCGAGGGTTTCCAAGAACAGCCTTCAAGACAGAGGGCCCCACCACACCCTCTTCCTCTCTTCTCTGTTCTCCACTCCTACAGTGTCAATCACTACCACAAAGTCTTTGGTTTCAAGCCAAATGCATCCACCCAAATACAGTCTTATTTATGTTCAGGAGAATTCAGGGTCCGTCTATGGCTAACATTATGCAAGAAAAGCCCAGCCTAAAAGCCACTCCTCTTCATGTCTGCCCATCTGGGGTTCTTTTCATCTTCCTTTATCATCTCGGTCCCAGGCTGTCTCTCCTGAAACCACCAGCCACAAGAATCAATGTCTGGGAATAGTTTTCTTCTGGGTAAGAAAGGGTTAAAAGCTCCCGGCAGGGCTACAGACTTGGGCACTTGCAGGCTCGGCAACTCCCCCACGCCGCTGGGCACCTTCTCACCACCCCCCCCCCCCCCCCCCACCCCCCCGGGCAGTGGCCTACCTCAGCCCGGCCACATGGTTCTCCTCCCCCTCCCCCACCCAGCCTTGTAAGCTGGGCAGGGGAGAAGAAGATGTTTCTCTCCTGAAAGCGGAACCAGAAAGAGAAAGTCCTTCTGGGAGTCCTTGCTTTTAACCCCTTGTGTCCTCAGAGGCATGTCTAAGCTCTCAGTGGCCACTCTAGGTGCCAACATTCAAACCCGACCACTGATTGGTTTGACCTCAGCTTCCTGAAAAACTCACTTCCCCTCAAACCAAGACACAGTAGGAGAAATATTATCAGTACTTGGCTTCTGGATGCTCTGCGAACTGTTAGAGCCAAATCCAGAACACAGCTTTTAGTTAATGTGCATAAAATATTACATGGCAGCTCTGCCCAAATCTGCCAGTTTCACTTGTTTTCTCTTGACAAGAGATGGATAATAGCCTAATGTGGGAAGTCATCTCCTGTGTGAAGCTAATCATCAAGGGGAAAACAGTTCAGGTATAAACACACCCCATGTCTTCAACACATTTGAGGCTTCCTGAAGAGCACATTAAGATCTAACAAATGAGATTTTCTGAATTTTAGAGAACAATACAAAGAGAATGATGACAGAGTAAACAAATTCTTTCTAGTCCTTTGATGCACAATTTCTATTTGTGGACATGACAGAGTACACTTCAAATAACAGGTGAAATACTCACTGAAATGCTTTAGGGAAAATATTTAAGATCTCATAATAGAAACTTAAAGGCAAGTAGATCAGTTTTACATTTTATTCAAAAGATATCATCTTTGGATATAAAAGTTTTTAAGTGACACCAGGGATAGAAATGAAGCCAAGTCATCTATACCATAGAAAGTGAGCAGAGGGATTCTTGTGTTACTTACTTTGACCATGCTTGGCAGGTAAAGTAAGACAGGATCACAGCACAAGAAAGTGTATAATTTGTCACTTTTTCTAACATGCATGAAGTCTGGGATCTATCTTTTTATAACAAATAAGATGGTGTTTTAAAGGCTAAACACAGTTGTGACTATTTTTGAATGTTCTTTGTACATATATGGCATTGGGCACTTCTGCCCAAGGCACAACTCAAACCTTAAGATACTTGCTTTGTAATCTTCTTGTAATATTGGAAATGTCACCTCTTTTTTACAGTACACCATTACCTAAATTCAGAAAAGACCTTCAATTTTGTGTGCAGGATTTGATTTAAAATATTTGACTCAAATATGTGACCTGGTGTAGTGAATGGTGTCCCTACCCATGGCAGGGAGGCTGGAACTAGATGATCTTTAAGGTTCCATCCAAGCCAGGACCTTCTGTGTTTCTATTTACCAATCTACCGGCTCACACCCCTAAATATAACCTTGATAACCCGTGTTTCATGAAACACATACAAGATCAGTGCCAACAAAGACTGCAGTGTCTAGAAGCCATCAGCCAGAGCCAGCTTTACACTAGCCAACATCAGCTAACAACCTGTGTGGTTATCGCTTATTTTGATAACTGCAGCTCCACAGTGCTGTAATCACACATCAGGAAACTTATAGCAAATCTTTGCAGGACCACAAATACAGAACCCAAAATCTGCACATTCTCCACCCACAAAACTGAGTCTATAGCACTTCATCAAAACCAGACTGACATTTATGCTAGTAAGCAGCAACTGAGCAAATTTAGCAAGGGCTTGTCTATACAGTTATTCTGAAATAAGTATTTTGGATTTGTGGAGCTGTGTTTTTTCTGAAACAAAATGACATTTCATTAAACAGTTTTTAATCTTTTCATTTTATTAGATTAATGAAGAAGGCACTCATTCTGAACCAAAACTAATACACTTTTAACTGTTATTCTGTATGATTTCATTGCTCCTCTCCTTTGCACTAGTTTTAGGGTTTTTTTTGTTGTAGATAAACCTTAAGAATAGAGACTGTATTTACAAGCCACATAAAAAACCAATGTATATCAGCAGAAGAGTTCATAAAACTCTGAGAAAGATGAAATGCAAACTGTGAAACTAGGTAAGATATTACATGTGACAAAAAAACTCAAATGTGTAAAGTCCACACTGATGTTCAGATATACCCTTGGGCATGACAAAGCCTTACATTGGCTATCTGTTCACAAGTCTTTTGCTTAAATAAACAGCTTTTGTCTGTAGAAAAGTAGATTTTCCCAATACTCAAACACCTTTTTTATTGTATGTGAAATAGTTTCTTCCAAAACATATTCCATACCCATATGAATATGATCTCCATGGCATAGATTTACAGAACAGACAGACCTATGGATTTATGTGGTATTAGTTTTGATTTTTATTCCACAGCACAAGAAAAATGCACACAATTGTGAAGGTTTACAGTTTCACTAGCACACAATGTGTTCACATCTTGCAGTATGTGGCATTTTCCTTCAACTCCCAGTTCTTAGAACCAAGAATATTACAAGGGAATTTAAACCTCTACCCTCTGATAGAACAGCCTAGGCCAGTTGGCCCTGCTGCTCTCTCCCCTCTTGGGGGGAAGTTGGCTCAAACAGGCCGGGCCCTGCTGCTCTCCCTGTTAGGTGGGGGAGGCGGCTGGAGGCCTGGAGCCAGCCGAGCAAGCAGAGCTGGGCCCCTGATAACACTTCTGGTCCCAGCTGGGCTGAGCCCCCCCCCCCCCGATTGCCACCGAGGGGTGAGAAGAGCCCCCTCTCTCCCTCTCCTCCGGTGACTCCAGGGCAGAGAGGAGAAGGGAGGAGAAGCCCAGCCGCTCTGAGGAAGGCAGCCGGAGAGGCTGCCCGGCAGATCACATGACCATCGCAAGTCTGGTCAGCTTTAACCCTTCCTTAGTAACATGAAGCTTTCGAAACTTGACCCTTCCTTGAGAGAGAGGAGAGATGGGCAGAGAGAACATAGAGAAGACCCAGCATGAAGTCAGATGGAGAGAGTGAAAGACTAATTGGAGGAAGGATAGAGGAGTTGCCTGCTGGCTGGACTTCAATTAGAGCCATAGAACTGAACTCTACATGTAATTTATCCCTTCAAACCATGAGAAAGATATGCATTTGGGGAGATGATTGTTTACTTGTAGATTTTTTGAGCAAAGGTGTTGTGATAGACTGAGTAATATTGCATTAGAATCTGTGATTCTTGTAGTCCTATGAGATGCTTGAACAGAAAGAGATGAGAAGACTTTGTGCCAGTGGAGAAGTGAAGAGATAGCTCTGTTCTCTGAGACGAAGAATCCTTTGCTTCTGGAGTGGTGAATCTCTAAAAGGTGATACCCCAATATCCCTGAGTTCACATGACCCATGGGCAGCTTGGGAAACTGCTAATGGTAAGAAGGGTCGGCGTGGTCACAGAAGCAGATTTTCCCCAGGTAGATGTTTCTGTGACAGTTAAAACCCACAAGAAAACTGTTCCAAAATCAGTGGGATCCATGACTCTAAAAAGACTCCTCTCCTAAAGAAGTAATGAAAGACTATTTTCCAAATGGTGAAACTGACTGAAAATCACAAGTTGTCTCTCTGTGTTACTTGTGGGAAAGTGAACAGTTTGTAAGGAGAGGGGGAAAAGTTTTGAAAGTTTCTTTTTTTTTTTTCTTTCTTTTTTTCTTCCTTTGGTGCGTGTTCATAAAACTATCTTTGTAACCTTTAAGTTAGGCCTGTTTTGCCTTTTTCCTCCCAACGGTCTATCTCACAGAAAGATAAGAGAGTAAGCACAAAAACCATCACAAATATGGTGCGTTGGCTGAGAAAAGTTACAATTGGAGAACATGAAACTACTGCACCTGGTAAGAGAAGACATAACTCACATGATCTTGTTAGAATTTAATTTCTCTTTACCAGCCCTTTGTTTACAGGCTGATCTCTCAAGGGAGAAAGAAGCAGAGGAAAAGGAGAAAGAATCTGCAATTTCATCCAATTGAACACTACTTGGTATCAAGGATGTCCCATACCAATGCTTTCTTATGAGCTCAGATACTTCTACATTTCTAAAATGGAGGTAACATCAGTTTCTTCCTTAAACAGCTTTCAAGTGTTCACAACAGCTTTCTGAAGGAAATGAGTGAACTAAGAGCTTCTACTCAACCTGCAACCATCATATGTACAATTTTAAATCTGTCTCACCACTGATTTAGGTAAGCAGTGACTGTTGCAACAAGTTTACTGGTTTGAAAGCAAAACCAGCGAGACTCCAAGTCAGAAATACAATATAATAAAGAGAGAACAAACAACAAGAAAGATAAAAATAAAATAAAAATAAAATAAGACAAATGCAATAGTACAAAGGACCACTAACAGAGTCAAAATGTAAACCTGACACCCTGTTGGTCAGGGTGTTGGAAGCAGCCTGAAGTAAGTTCTCCCAGAGTGACAGTTGTGGCTCCGTTAAAATAGAGATGATCCTCAAGAAGTCCAGTCATCCTCTGGGAATCCAGTGGAAACAGGCCATTTTGGTGTTTGGGATTGCTGGTTTTATCCCGGTGGAAAGGCTTTGGCTCCTCCCACTGAGTGGAGCATCTCACAATGGAATGAGGTAATGTTATCAGTCATGTGAGAGGCCTTAAATGGCCCACTGACAGGTGATATCCCTCAGAGGAGGATGGGTGGAGGAAGAGATAAGAAGGCACTGCCATATCTGGTGTTATCAGGTGTCCCATTAACAGAGGGCATCTCCCCTCATTCCACCCCCAGAGTTACAAGAGATAAGGAACAATATCTCCCAACCGACTTCAACAGATGAAAATAGAATACACATTTTTGGTTACATTTCTCAACCCAGGACAACAAGTCAGAAATCCAGCTCCCATGACAAAGTAATACAGCTTTAATTTCCAGCAGCAGAGAGGAACCTGGTGATTTACAATAGTCAAAAAACATTTTTGAGAATTTCTCATAATTAAGTCTTGAAAAAGACAACTCCAAAGAAAAATATTTGAGGCAAAATAACAGGCTCTAAAGCCTACATACCTTTACATACATAGACACATAAATAGATGCCTTGGCTTCTTAATAGTGTGAAATTCAATACCATCTAACACCAACACCATAGGCTTGTCTTCTAGAAGCTATTACTTCTATAGATAATGTAAAGACCAAGGAGACCAGCAGAACTCACAGGCAGGATGCAGGGAAATTTCAGACCCACAGCAATACGCAGGTGCTGTGTGTCTAAGTTCTGTTCTGACACTGCAAATACTTTGTGAAGCAATGTGAACAAAAGTGATGCAACATATAAATGTTGCCTTACATACAACACCATATCCTAATTATTGTGCAAATTTTCAGTCTCCTGTTAAAAAAAAATCAAAGCAAGACTAATTGCCATGAAAAATCACTATTATATTTCAGATCAAGCATTGCTTTTTAAAAAGTAAACAAATAAGACAGTTTTGAAAAAACAGGTTTTGTGAAATTTACCCTTGTGTAATACTCATTTGCTTACACAGTACCATATAGCTCTGCACTATACAGCTCATTATTTGTGCCCCCGTATACACTCAATAAGCACATAAGCCAGTACTCGCACAAAAATCAATCATTACCTACTTAAATGAAATTGTCATTTCTGAGATATTATTGCTAATTTTCTTTGGTCATCAAACCCCTAAAAAACTACCATGATCCTTAGTATGCAGGAATGCTTTAGCTGATGTACAAAATTGGTCTTTGTTTTGTACACGCCTTCATTTTTCCATCCAAAAATAATGGCAAGAGTAGCTACACAGAATATATTCCCTTTTCAGACAACAGCTCAAAAGCTTCAGTAATGTGAACATTTCTACAATGACCATAACCTACCTAAACTGTGACTTTGGAGGGGAAGGAGGAAGTTCAGTTTTCATTCCAATTTGTCTTGACCTCTATCCTAAATAAACAGATGGAGCAATGGTTATCAGCACCAGAGGTAACTGTTTTAAAATCACAGAATCCTGTCCAGTAGGAATCAGACTCTGGCTGTCAATACTTTTCAAAAGGCTACAAGCAGCACCCAGAATGCAATAATTCTTTTTTATTTACAACCTTTGCTGGTTTCAAACCAGCAAGATACTGTCCGTGTTTTCCACCCCTTTTATCCATTCTATAAAGCACAACTTCACAGCACATGTGGTGTTTGAGAAATCCAGAACCCCAGATATTAGTTTGCATGGGACACAGAAAAATCCCCAGGGGGGGAAAAAAGTAAACTGCATACAGTTGCATCCCAAAGTATGGGGAAAAAATTATCACTATCTGCTAATACAGAAAAAATAATTATCCATTCAGTAATTTTTCAATCTCTTCACCCACACAGCTAAGTGTTCCCTTATCACTAGACTAGAGCTGGACATCTCAGAAGATCAAGGAATGCACAGACTAAAGAAAGAGTTTGTGGGTACAGCTGTACTGCAGGGTGTGATGCTGAGAATCCCGGGCCAATCCGCAGTCTGCATTCCTGGCCCTGAGAGCTGCATTAAAACTGCGGCTTTACACTGTCCTAAGTTTGAGGCTTGAATGCTCAGAAGATCTGCAAAAAATAATTACTAAAATCATCAAAGAATGCAAAAAGCAACTTCCAAAATGGACAAATTCTCAGCTAGTGTAAATCACCACAGATTAACTAGAAGCAGCTACACCAGTGGAGACTTCCATTTACAAGGTCACTTAATTTGCATCACAGCTTAAAATGATCAAACCCCAAGTGATCTTGCACTAGTACAGGACCTGTACAGTACAGAAAGCTTTGCTTTACAAATTAAATACTTAACAGTTATACAGCATGCTTACTAGAAAGCATTAGTAAACCTTCCACAGCCTGTACATATGTGGTGGTAGAAACAATATATCTGGTAGACATAATTTCAAAAAAGGTAATTAATATCAATGGCAAGGCATCTTAAATGTAGTTTGAAAAACCAGTGCACTTACCAGCAACCAACCAACCATATTTTCAAAGTGTCCACACACAGGAGCTTTAACTGCAATATGCTTTCCAAGCTTTGGGCATAAATTTTCTAACTAATTCAGAGGCTGCAATAATACATAAATACTTTCTGCTATCTCAATATGAATTTTAAAAGCTTTGTATTTTTTTATTTTTACTTTGAAATGATAAATGTTCAAGAAAACATCTGCAAGGTCTTATTCCTTGCCCTGCTGACAGAAAACATAACTCTGTATTTGGCCTTAGATCAATAGTGATGGTGTTATGAACAAATTCTCAGTGGGTGTGAGTGCTCCAAGGGCTGCCCGTGTGGCTGCCGTGGCCCAAGATGTGGCGGGGTTATGTCTCCAGAGCTCCTGGGACTGCTGCCGTTGCCACCAGCCCTGACAGATCCACTGCCAGACCCCTGCCGCCAGAGGCAGGGCCCTGCCCTGGGAAGAATGCCTTGGCAGCCCCCGCCTCCGGGCAGCGACAGCTCCACCGCCCGGCCCTGTCGCTGTTGGCAGGAGCCGTGGCTGGGCAGGGGGAGTGCCGGGCGTGGTTCCACAGGACTCTGGAGGGGGCAATGGGAAGCATCGATGCCCCGGCACCTCAGAGACAGGTGACCCCCATCCGTGGTGGGTCTAAGTCGCCGTCCTCACAGGAGGCTGTGATGCCCTGCTGGACAGCTATCATGCCGATCCTGCATTTCTGAATTAGCATGTTAAGAGCTAGTTGATTGTCCTGATTGTATCTACTGTAATCGGAGCTCACCCAGCCCCCCCCACGCTGCCTACTCAAGGAAGGCATATGCAAATAAGACAAACACACAGCACGCTGGGAGAGTTCTTTAGAGATGAAGGGCACCCCAAGATGGAAGACTGGACATGGTGGAAGAGCCAGGCGATGCTCTCGCCGAGGAGGAGGTGGATGCATCCCCTGATCAGGTTTGAGAATTCGCCACGGTATATAAAGAGCCGGACTGACATGGGGGTGGGCCAGCTCGAGTGGCAGACAGATGGAAACTCTCGAGGTTTTTCCATGAGGGTAAAGAGATGACGTCTGCCGCTTTGTTCTTCAGTGACAGACCTACACCACTCTGCCTCCTCGGGGTTGACCAGAGAGAGCTTCTAGCTGTTCCCATGGGAACAAGGACTTGGCACCTACTGCCTGCAGCTGAGTAGTGAAGTGGGATGCTTCCTATTCCTCCAGATTGCTACAGCAGCGTGGGAAAACTCTGTCAGTCTCCCCCACCCAGCTGACCTTTCTTATAAAGAGCTGAATATTAATAAAGGCATTAGCCCTGTTTATTTCAATGGGGGCTCAAATACTCGGTAATGCATTGCTGTGCACCACCTCATTTAATTATAACACAGGACACTATTAATACCTAAATACACTTTTACTTCAACAGCAGTCTTAAAAAAATAAAAGAAAATTCAAGAAATATGGGCAGTATGTTTAATCTTAAAATGTAGGAGTTCAATCAGTTCCAACACTGCTAAACTGAAAAAGCCCTTGTTCAATTGCCTGTCCTCAGTTCATAAAATCAATTGGTTTCAAAACCTGGAAGATGCATCAACTTTCAATCAGTGACAAATGTAAATGAGCAAAAAAACAGCTGGGTTTTCTGTCACATAGTATGTATGGTAGATATCACACCTGAGAAACATTTTAAAATGTGTATAAAAAAACAGGAATTTTTGTGGAGCTGTGTTTTTTATATTTATTAACAACATACATCTTAATCAAAAGTAAGTGTAAACTGGCCTATATTTACTGATTTCAGTGGAACTGGGCTGTTCCACAACAGGTCCAAGATGGGCAGCAGTTTATACTATGCTCCAACACACTCCATCAAAAAAATAAAACCTGTAAAAGAAAACACTCCCATGCTTTTCTCTCCAAAAATGAGATGTACTGTTACAGGTGAAAGACTTTAACAGATGCGTATTAAAAACATTCTGATACACAGTTAAAAAATACCAAACAAACCAACCAACAAATCAAACAAACAAACAAAAAAACCCAACAAAAAAACCCCAACATTTGTAAATCAACAGTCTAGACAATCATCTCAGTCTAAAACATCAAAAATCACAGGATCTACTTCTCACTCCACATGTTCTTCCCTCCTCCAGTTTCAGCTAATTCTTAATTTAACTAATTCAAATATCTCTACCAGAAAAGTCAAAACAATAATGTCAAATTTAAGAAAATGCAGAAGGTGTTAAACATAGCAATACAGTGCCAGTCTACGTGGCAGTGTATTAGGAGCTAAGATGAATACCAAGCACCTCACCCAGACAATGTTCAAATACAAATAACTATCTTCCCTTAGGCATTTTATCCATCTGCAACAGTACATTTTGTTTTTCTTACAAAAGGTCCTAAAGTTTTTTTTACATGTAAGACCAGGGTTTGACATTTAAAAGACATACAAAACCCATGTCTGCCGACTTGATCTGTCACAACTGCCAGTGCCAATTATAACAGCATTTAATTTTATGGTGAAAAGGCATCACAGGTTCCCCCCTCCATATACATTCTCATGGTTTATACATCTATGCTTACCAGTAGGCTTAAATTGGCCTTTCTTGAGTAATTGAAATATAAAGCAGGTATTACCTTACGCCCATCACTTGCATGGCAGTTCACATTTAAAGGAGTCAATAAAGCCATCAGCTTTTCTGCATTACCACTCCTGTAAACGAGGAGAAAATTATAGATAAGGGTGGAAAAAAGGGCAGAGCTCTTTGATATCCATCTCCTTAGCAAGTCTTTTACAAAGTATCATATATTGAAATTTGTACTGTGGCAGGGAGAATGTTGGATGGCTAAAGAATCTTCTAAACATTTTGAAAACAAGGGTAAATACAGAAAAGAATTTGCAGTTAAATGTGTTGCATAAGATCATACAAAAACACCTCAATTTCTCTTCTTAACCTCATATTTCCTTTTTCTAATTTTACAGATCCTCTGAAAGCCATTTGTTGAAATAAATGTTCTGAATTTAACATATTTTCATAGCATATGGCCCATAACATTTGAAACAACTATATACCAATACCCAAAAAAAAATTTAGAAGGGTTAACAGTCTATATAAAATGGTCTTGTGCAGTCAGAAGGAATGAAAAGCTCCTTTGCAATATACAATTGAACTTTACACCTTTTGTATAGGCTTTTATCAGGCTCTGCTCTGATAAAACCTGTTTTCAAAATACATCCTATAGTAGCAGTAAAAACCCAAAGAAAAGACAGATTCCAATATTTAAATTGCCTCTAAAAAGAACAGTCATAAAACAATAAAGAGGATTTAAGCAGCTTAAAGCAAAAACTCAATATTAACCTTATAACCACCATGGTGGGGGATTTTAATTACATAAACAGGCTTTCACATTGGTACCAGACTAAAGTCTGAAGAGATTTATGCTAATTAAGTGGCTTGTTTGCAGCATTTCATGGAAAGGTAATGACAAAACAGTACTATTTTAAAAACCCCTTTTCCTCGCCTGCTTCCACCCCCAAAATATGTTTTATATTCTAAGCAGCACTCACCTAGCAGCTTCCAGGAGTTCGTCCTTCTTGTATTCACCTAAATGATTGCAAAATATCATGCTGTTAGCATTTGGCAGAAGACAGAATAAGAAATGCAGTAGGAAGCAAACACAGAATTAAAACGGAAAAGAGGAGGAAAAAAAGCCTACACCCCGCTGGGTGATGGAGCTGTGACGTTAGCCAGCTTGTGGAGGCAGCATCACCAGTACCTCGCAAACGGGCAGCAAATTGACGCATCTTCTTGTCCAATCCTCAGATGGAAAGGGTTTCTTCGGACAACCAATGACTACGAAATCTTGTGTTCAGAAACACAGTCCCGCTGATAACAGCATGTCAGCTGAAGACAATGTCCCCACCCCATGCCCTATTCAGTATGTCACACTATACTTGGGAAGCATAATAAATTCCAAGACAAAGCAAGGCAGTGTGGCTTTTGAAAAAGTACAAATTACCAGTCTCCAAGGCTCTCACCTGCCTATTAGAATGGTAATATTACACCTCACTAAGTTCTTTAGAAGAGCAGGGATTATTTGAAAAAAAATCCAGGTATTATATCATCAGCCACTTTCCAACAAAATACATGTTTGAAATAAAAAACACAGACAAAAGAGGATGAACTCGGCAACAGATTTTGCTACAAGACTGAGATTAGAGATAACCACGAGTAATGTTAAAGCAACATGTACATCTGAAGTCTCGAGTTAAAATAGACAACTCACAAGGGTTGCTGCAGCACAGGATTAAAACTGCATGTTAGTATTTTAAAAAGAGCATGGAACAAGATAACCTATGGAAGTAAGACAGTATTCTGCAATGCTGAATCATGATGACATTGTGCAATACAAATGGAATGCAATTTCAATTCAGAAATTAGAAAAATAGCTTTTTAGCAGCTTTATGCAGTCACAGAACAGAGTGTATCCTAGACCCAAAAGGTAGAGGGTTTGAAAAACATGCTGTATACCATCTGCCAGAGAATTAAAGCCTCTAACCACAGTGCTATAAGAAAAATAGGAAGAAGAAGCTGTCAAGAAAGCAGAAGAAAAACCCTTTGTGCTGCCTCCTATGTGTAATTGTAATAGGCCTCCAGTGAAACTCTCATTACAGGTGAGGAAAGACATTGGGCCATGGAAAATGCCAGATCGGACGGCAGGTAAGATGGAAGGTTCATCTGAAAACATCCCTTAACGAACAGCTGTAATGTGCAGGAGGAGAGTTGGAGTCCCCATCCATCACAAAGAGCTTGGTCCTCCCCCCTGTTGCCATGAGTTTTTCCCGGTTTTGCTGAGCGTTCATATTAAAGGAGAAGTTCGTACCTTCTCACGCTCTTTTAATGTAAACATCAGCTATGTTCTATAAACATAGCCATTGTTTTTACATTCCTTGCCGGGACAAATAAGACTGTGTGACAGTCCCCTTCACCAATGTGATGTGGAGGTGGGAATTCCTTCCTCCAATCCACAGGCCTCATAGTAAAAGTATAAGAGTAGGTTTTTGTAAATAAACCGGGTCTTCTGCCCTGCTGCTGTTGTTGCACCCAGATCTGTGTCTCCAGTCTGTTTTCCTGGTTAGGCCTCCACGGTGATACCCCCCACCACGGCTCCTTCAGCTAACAGCAGCGAGTGACAGGAACCACAACAAAACCAGCCCTCTCCTTAAGGAGTCTCCTTTACTTCAGCATCCTGCGTTCACACAAGGAGGAGGAGGCAGAGTACGCACAGCCATGAACTTGGTGCCAATTCCCTTGGATGTAAACAGGGAATTTTCAAAAGCAGTATCTACATCTCATCATACTGGTGATTTTTCACTGGTGTGTTTAATTGCGTTCTGAATGATATTCAGCTTTGGGAATTCACAACAACCTGCAGGAAGGAGTTCCATTGTGCCACTCACATGATGGGTGTAATAAATGGCATAGAATAATTCGTGTTATAGTGTATATAAAATGTATGTTCTGTAAAATAAAATGAACAAGCAGGCTGGGATTGAAACCAGCGAATTTAGGATGAACAACACCCACTGCCAGGAATCCAGGAGAGACAATACCCTTGTGGGAACTGGTGAAGCACAACATTAACAACAGAAAAGAAGGTGGGCCGAGAACAGATGGCCCTCCTGGGCAATGGAGCTGTGAAATGCCCAGCAATCAAGAGTGATATGGATCTAGCAGCAACTGAATTACTATTAATTTTTCCCTCTGAAGCACCATTCAGCAGACCTACAGCAGAAAGAGACTCATATGAATATGAAGGGAAAGACACAGGACAAAGAACTATGGAGAAATACTATGCCACCGGCAAAATAAACTATATAAGGGGACCCCTAAAAGAATGAATTTGTGAACAGGGGGAACTACAGTGCACTAGAGGCCGTAGTTAAGGTTCACCCAGTGCCGATCCCGGGACTCGACACTGAACTTCCGATTGCTGGCTTGTCCAAAATTTTTGTTTTGTTAATTCTTTAATTAATAAAAATATTTTATTAATTTGGAATTGGCTGAATGTTTATAACATGGGTCTCCTAACAGAACTGTTCTGTGTTGCTGAACCCCAGCAATGGAGCAAATAAGTTCAAAGCAAAGGTGAGACTGGTTAATTCAAATATTGGCCAGCAAGGTTAATCTAGCTTTTAAAAAAAATTATGTGTATGTTAAGGAAAGCTTAATCATGAGACAAATCAAATGATACAGAAATATGACTGCCTTTGATTCACTACACTTTCCAGCTTCATCAGAAGGGGGGCCTGTCCACCACAGGCAACAGCCTTTTCTAATCCATTGTACATGTTCCTCTTTTTTTTATTTTAATGAAGATAAAATACTGGGCACAGTTGTGAGTGTTTCAAATGAATGGTAAGTGAAAAGCTCTGGTCAGCATGTGAGGAAGAAAAAAGGACTCTTTATTACTCTTGCATTGTTTGTGCAACAATCTCAAACAGCTGCATTTCCTGCAGTAGAGTTATTGGCCTGTATTGTATCAACACTTTAGAGACTTAACCAGATTAAAAAACCTCTTTGCACATTCTGGTTTGGCAATGCATCTAGTAGTCCTAACCAGGCTTTTGAACATACTAGGTTACAGAAGTGTAATAACATTTTTCCTCTGTGCTCAGTAAGTTGGTATTTTACCACACAAAAGCTGTTTCCTCTAATACTTTGATTAGCAGAAGCATTACTGTCTAATGAAAAAGGAAAGCTGTGGCTTGATTTAGAAATGTGCACCCTGTATGCCTAATTAGATCAGTTAGTTTTACTAAGCAGTACTTTTTAAAAAGAGGTATTTACAGACGGTTGGAATTCATACATGCAATTCTTGAAATTCATCATGGTTCTCCCACACTGATTAGGATTAGGAAATTATTATCTTGCCATTTGCTAACTTTATTACTCTCAAAGAACCCACTGTGTTTTGCAAATCAAAACCTAAAATCATCTAGGCACCTACAGCACACCACCAGGTTTGCTAAAAAAAAAAGGTCAAGTGAGCTCCACAGGCTCTGTGGGATGAAGAGAAACCCCTTAGCCACTCGAGCAACCAGCTGGTTGGATACCACAGAGCCAGGAGGGGTCTGGCTGATGGCATTAGGGAGAAGCGGGTGGCACTGGTTGCAGGACCGACTGCTGCTGGAACAGGCTGGGCTCTCACCAGAGGGCTCTGCCAACACAGCTAACGCCGTTTGGCTACACAGCTTATCAAAAGCCATCCTGCAGCAATTGGCCACAGCTACCTAATAAAATATTCATTTGCAAGCATTTGAAAACAAAGCATGCGTGCACGGGCAGAGATGAATTTCAAGTTCTAAGCAGAAGTACAGGAATACAGAGTGTGATATATGATGTGAAATAATTCATGTTCGTGTGATATAATGTGAAATAATTCATGTTTGCAATCTGTGGTGTAAAATCATTCGCATTTCAGAAGAAATACGGTAAAAGTCACTCAGGCTTGGAAATAAAGAAAAGTGTTCAGGAATTGTAAACATCCTTGCAACAGAAAGAAGGGTGACTCTGAGAAGAGATAAATCTCTCCCGAGATGAACTTGACAATGACTCAACGATTAACACTCGATATGGATCTAGCCTCCATCATCCAGGGTATGCATCCCAATACAAGGTTCCCAGAAATCGAATCAAGTATTCATCTCTCCTCGGAAACCTATTCAACTGACCAGCAGCGAGGAAAAGACTACATGAATATGAAAAAAACCCTGAAGGGACAAAAGAAGTATGAGGCAATGCCCTGTCCAGCCGAAGAAACTGTATATAAACTGGCTCCGCAGAGACTGAATTTGTGAACAGGGGAGCTCTGGTACGATAGAGGCCAAAGCTAAGTTCACCCAGTGCCGACCCTGGGCTCGACACTGATTTTTGCTTGTGGCTTTTTCTAAATTCTATTTTGTAAATTATTAATACAATTCTTTATTAATTTAATTTGCTATGCATTTATAACACAAAGCATCAACCTCACATAATACTTCTGTTCAAAGAATGTCGAACTGACTTTAACTAAGCTAATCACATCTCTTAAAGAGCTCCTTTGGGCAGGTTAGAATTTATAGTTTTGCAAAAGGGCATCTGCATGCCAGGCAGCCCAGAGAGAGCTGGCCTGGGAATTTCTTAAGGCAAAGACAAGGTGTGAAATGGGGAGAGGAGAACACCATAGCAAGGCAGTGTCCCTGTTTCCTATCTCATCAGACAAAAGCTGGTAGGTAAGCAGAAACCACTCAGTGGTATTCACTGCATCTGATCAAGTTCATTGTCTACAGCTTGCTCAGCATTCTTTAAATGAAGTTCTCTACTTGATCCCAGCTCAAGATCACATCACTGCTGCTCCATTTATGCTGGAACTAGAAAGTCACCACTGTTAACCACAGATAATCAGTGCCTCAGATCACAGCTACCATCAGGCAACTAACTATTTCTGTTCCCCTCCCAGGAGAAAACCAGTTACCTCCAAGATCAGTTGCTGTTACACTGTCACTGCTGTGTCTGGCCCTGCATTCTGCAGTAGCTGATTAGCAGCAAATGCTTATCAACTATCAGACATCAGTGGCTGCTTGCACCTGGTGGTTGAGCAGATCAGAAGCTGGAAGCTGGGAAAAATAACATAATGAATCTATCTTTACAGACAACCCTATTTCACTCCAAAAAGTCTTGAAATTTCAACTGAATACTGAAAGCTGAAAAACCTATCTGAATGAATGGCATAAATCAACAGTGCTTTTTCAATGCATCTACACTCAAAACCAAGGTGAATTCCTTTCCTATCCCTCCATACACATCTGCTAATACAGAAACCAGCCAGAACTAAAATGTCAAGCTGGACAAAGAGGGTTTTGCTTTACCATAATATCATGTCAGCTTTACACAATAAAGACAAATTCCTAAAAAATAACATCACACAAATTAAACCAAGCCATTATTATCCAATGGCAACATACGAGAACAAAATGGATTAACCATATTCTCAACCAAACTGAAAAACTAGAGGTTTTTCCATATGAAGTTGTACATCATACCTACCCCAGAGAATAAGGATACTGCCCCACAGCCTACCTCAGAGATAAACCACCCGGACAGGGTAAAGGAGATACGTGAGATGGGCCAGATGCTGAAAGAGTACATTTCCTCTGCGGTAGCCTTTTTGGCCCCAGCTGGTGGGAAACCCTCCCCCTGCCTTGACAAAGGAGAGTCTGATGGTGCAGCAGTGGAACCACAGATGTTACAATCCTCTAGGTTCCAGCTGAACCACAGGGGCAGTCACAGCCAGCAGCAGTTGCCGCTGTGGAAAGGAAGAAATATAAGGTGAAATCAGAGCATCCAGGTAATAAGGATAAGAAAGGAGGGCCCTCACAACCCACAGGGAAGCCAGAGGTTGAGATCATCACCGAGTCCCTGTCATATGAAAATCCCCGTAGTCTGCAAAAAGATGTTGCACGACGGGGACGTGAGCCTTATACAACCTGGCTACTTCGGGTCTGGGACCTTATGGGTAGAGGTGTGCAACTGGATGGGGGTGAGGCAAGGAATTTGGGACCCTTGACCCAGGACTCAGGTTTGAATCAGGTATGTGTAAAGGAGCCAGGGCTGCTTACCCTTTGGGAGCAGCTTTTGATGAGTTTAAGGGAGAGGTTTGTCCATAGAGAAAGAATGCAGGAACACCACCATAGAATGTGCTGGAAGACCCTTGAGGAAAGGATCCAATAGCTGAGGGAAGTGGCAATACTGGAGGTGCTTTTTGGGAGGGGTGGACAGCATGACAATGACCCCGATAAACTCAGGTGAACAGGGCAAATGTTGTGGAACCTAGAAATTGAAGAGCCATCTAAATACAACACCTTCATTGCAATGATTAATCCTGATACCAACTGAGAGACCGTAGGTTTTGTAGCCAACAAGCTCAGAAATTTTGAGAGTATGATCAGTGGCCCAATGCAGGCTCAGGTCTCTGCCATGGTTATGGAACTCAAAGAGGAGATGAGGGAGGGGATGAGAGAAGAGACGAGGAGGAACAGTTCCCATGTGGCACCGGTGCGAGTTACAGGCCCCAGAATCAGAGCCCAACATCCCCAGCTAGAGAGAGAGAGTACATCCCACAAGCTGACCTGAAGTCTGGGACTCGACCTTGGGGCTGGAGACAGAGCAATGCAGGTCCAATCAATGTGATTAATAGCATACGTTCTCCTCTTTATTCATGAGATGGCTGGGTATATACAGTAAGAATAGTTTACAGTAACAGGTGCATTTCTATTGGCAGTGAAGTGTGGACAAATATGTAAACAATCACAGTTTAAGGCAGCAACTGTGTTTCCATCCTAACTATCTTAGCTAAGGCACGTACACACCTTAAGTGAATTTTCTAACTGCGCCACAGGTTTATCTACTTCTAGGCAGGACAGAATCTGAGGCCTAGTTTGGGATAGCTCAACCTTTATTCTATAAGTCATCCTGCTCCTGCTACAATTGTCCATTTTTTTTCCTTTTCAGCTATCCAAACTGGGTCTGTGGCATGGCTGGCTACTTTTGCATACACTGTTACAAGCAAGCACTACTTGATTCGCCCAGAAAAACCCCAAGAACCTAGCCATTAAAAGCATAAGATAAAAGCACAGTATTCAGTCCTTGCCATTCATTCATACACAGGTTCTAAACTTAAAGCCTCAAAATCGTCTGCGGTCTCTTCTTCTTCATTGCCTGGTGATGTATCATGGCTACAGGCTTCTCTGTTGTTACTGGGATAGAAGAGGTTGCTTCCTGTTAACGCAGCTGCAGTGATGTGTCCTTGTTGCTCTATAGCATTTTGCATAACTGCGGTGAATGCTGCTGTCTCGTTGTCTTGTTCAGCTCTGGCAGCTTTTACTGACATCTCATTGACTCCATAGCTTTGAAGAAGGGAAGTTAGAACAATCTTGGTATGTGAGTTGGTATTTTCAAAGGCAAGGGAATGGAATAGATGTTCTTGCATACCAATGAAAGTAAAATGTAATTATCAAATCATTTTTGCCATTACCTCAGAGACTGTAAACTGCTGAAACACTTTCTTTTAGTGAAGATCCTGATACCTTTTTTCGGGCAAGGATACCAGGTTTCACCTCAAAGCTGATTCAGCTGTTATGTTAAAAGAATCAAATTGCTAAATCAAAATAACTTGCATATTATTTTTTGGAGCAGAAACCTCTGGGCTTTGTTGGCAAACAACATCCGTCCAAGTTAAAATGAGAGTCTGGCCAGGACTCAAACTTTAAGTTGGAGTGATGCTCTTTAGTATATTCTTTAAATATAACTTCTAATAACAATAAACATAAAATACCTAAAATACAATAAACTGTTATATCTTTGCACAAAAAAGGTACTTAAAATGAAGCTTAAGAAAAAATTCTAACTTGCACTTAACAATACAACTACATTTTTTAACAACAGTATTTACGAAATGCTTAAATGGCTAAAAAAAAAACAAATAGAAAAATTCAAAATGACAAATGCCTTTTGAAAAACCCTATAAACAAATGACAAAGCATAAAAACTTGACTGTAATATCAACTTACGAGTACTATCAATTTTTATATATTTTCATACTATATAATCTGTTGCCATGAATTTTCCTGGTTTGCTGAGCGTTCATATTAAAGGAGAAACGTGCAGTTTCTCACGCTGGTGAATTGTAAACACAGGACCATGTTTTGTAAATATTGGCAATGTTATGAATACTTTCTCCAAGAGAAGGGGAGGTTGAATGACAGCCTCCTGGACCAATGTGACAGGAGAGGTGGCGATACCCTTCTCCAATCCATGGTCACCTTGCCACAGATATATAATGGAAAAATAAACTAAGGGCAGGGCTTCTGCCCTGCTGCTGTTGTTGCACCCAGATCTGTGTCCCCAGTCTGTTTTCCTGGTTGGGCCTCCACGGTGATAATAATCAATATATCCATACTTAACATGTCAACAAATTGTATTTCAAGACCCTCATACATTTATGAATTCAAAATGAAACACAAAAGACTGAAACAATTCACAACTAACAATAAAATCAAAGATCTAAAAAATTGTATCTTCTCTTCAAATCTTATTTATCAATGTTCTATCATCATCATTTCAAATGGAACTGTTTCATTTCTGAAGAAAAATAACTAAACTTTGCAAATTAACCAAACATACTTTTTATAAATTGTAAACCACCTTTTAAATCAACTAACACTTAAATCTAACGTAAACAAATCTTAATAAGAAATTTTACAACTTACAGTAATCTTATAAAATCTATATGCAGCAAATCAATAAAATATAAATTCATTACTAATTAAAATTCTTAAAACTTAAATATAAACTTAACCTAAACTCATCAAGGCCCAAATCTTAACAATAAACTTTAAAATTATATATTTAGCAATATGTAACTCAAACTCAAACTAAACCACACAAAAATCAATTCTCAGCACATTAAAATGTGGAAACATAACTCAAACTTATACACAATGAATAACTCTGGCTAAAAACTCATTTCTATTTCATTTTCTATTTTATCTTCTTTATGATAGGATGTCCCTTTCTCACATTGCATTTCCCACATAATGATGGATTGCTTCACAACAGAGGGACGAATGATTGCATTTTCTTCTTCTAGTCTTTTCTTGCAATGTCCACCTGCTGTACGTTTTCACCATCTCTGCCTAACAATCCTGGAAGCTCCTCGGGCATTGGTATGACATAGGGTCGAGTCACAAAGACTTGATTGCTTTCAAAGATGATACTGACATGTTCTACGCTTGTTGAGGGGACACTCATGCTGCTCACTTCCAGACTGTGGGTGTAGGGAGATCTTAGGGACCAATTCGACAGCCAGTGCAGTCCATTTATAGTAGAAGTGTTCACGCCCCTGTCAAAAAGTAATGATAGGGTGACAGATGGCGTTGATGCAGACTGCGGGGGTGCAGGGGCTTTGGATCGAGCTGGGTCTGAATTCTCGGAAGCTGACATGGGCGCAGCCATGTTTGTTTTGGTCACATGTGCTGATGATGTCAGCTCCTTTTCCTGCGAGGAGAAATCTAACACCGCTCCGCCTTCGGCCCCGCCTGCCTCCTTGTCTTTCACCATGCCCCTTGAGTCTGGCGGCCAAGACACTTCCTGGTTACTTCCATTGTCTCTGGACAGTGGTGAAAGGAGTACCTGCTTTCGATCCACGTGGCTGGTCGCTGTATCCACTATTTTACGCAGAGAGGGGCAAAGCGGAGCTGCATTCTCACTTACGGAATGCGTGAAATGCATGGAATTTATACCGAAGAGCCTGGCTACCTTAGATGTTTTCTTTTGTTCTTTTATCTCAGAGAGGGAGATTCTTGAGTCATAGGGACTGGGAGTCATTTTTTCCAAGGCTAAAATTGCAGCTTTGCATTTTGCAGCGACTGTTTGCAAGGTATTTATCAATTTTTCAAAATTACGCCTAATTCTGGGCAAATCTTTGCTTCTTTCTCTTGCGAAATAACAGAGTCCCACAATAACTCACTCATTTCCTTCCATCTTGCTTCACTAAAACGAAGCGATGGCTGGTGTAACCTTCCCTTTTTTCAAACCCATAGGGTTAACTGTCCCACATTAGTTTCTTTGATCTCTTCGCCCCTTATTGAGGCAATAGTTGCTAAAAGTAGCACAACTGCAAGAAAAACCTTCTCCATGCTTTTAAAATCCTTTGTCTCACTCGCATCAGGTGCTTACCTCTTTTCTTCCACTGTGTGTCGCTGTTCCCCTCCAGGTGAATCAGACGACAAGCGTTCTCCAAAATCCCAGCTCTGTAAGCTCAGCTTGCTTGTGTCCTGTTCGGTCAAATGTTCAGGCCGAATCTTATACACAAAACAAACCAAGTGGCAGAGACTTTGACCGCGTGTAGGCGTGATCCGTGTGTAGACGAAAACCAGCATCTAAGCCCCACATTAAAGTGTAAAAAACCCAGCATTTAAGCTCCACATTTAAGTGTAATAAAATCAAATAAAATCCGTATCAAAACGTCCAAGTATATGCATCAAAGCAAAAAATAAGAAAGAAAAACAAGTCCCAGTTCAGGCGCCAGATGAAGTCTGGGACTCAACCTTGGGGCTGGAGACAGAGCAATGCAGGTCCAAAAAATGTGATTAATAGCATACGTTCTCCTCTTTATTCACGAGATGGCTGGTTATATACAGTAAGAATAGTTTACAGTAACAGGTGCATTTCTATTGGCAGTGAAGTGTGGACAAATATGTAAACAATCACAGTTTAAGGCAGCAACTGTGTTTCCATCCTAACTATCTTAGCTAAGGCATGTACACACCTTAAGTGAATTTTCTAACTGCGCCACAGGTTTATCTACTTCTAGGCAGGACAGAATCTGAGGCCTAGTTTGGGATAGCTCAACCTTTATTCTATAAGTCATCCTGCTCCTGCTACACTGACCTGTGGTTTTTTTCTGTGTGACCATGGAGAAGACATGGGAATGGGGGATGGGAAAGCCACTTCTGTCCTGGCAGCACTGGTGCGTGAGCCCAAAGAGGGAAATACTAACCGAGGGGGTTTCAAAAAATGAAAGTAGCCTCAGCCTTCCATGATCGAGTCACCAGGTATTACACAAGTGATGATGTTCTGTCAGATCCCCTTGAAGGAACCTCTACTATGTATGCACAAGAAGGGAGTAGTAACCAGTGTGAGAAGGGCTCTGCCTCTAGCAAGGAAGAGGCATGGGAAAAATGAGTCTTTTGGACTGTGTGGATTCGATGGCCTGGCATATCAGAGCCACAGAAATATGAAGCTTTGGTCGATACTGGTTCGCAATGTACCCTAATGCCATCAGGACATGTGGGAACAGAACCTATTTCCATTGCCGGTGTGACGGGGGGATCACAAGAATTGACTGTGTTGGAAGCCCCGGTGAGCCTGACTGGGAAGGAGTGGCAGAAACATCCGATCGCGACTGGCCCAAAGGCTCTATGTATTCTGGGCATAGACTTTCTCAGAAATGGCTATTACAAAGACCCTAAAGGACTCAAGTGGGCTTTTAAAATAGCTGCCATGGAGGCAGAGGGCATTAAGAAATTGAATACGTTGCCTGGATTATCGGAGAACCCATCTGCAGTAGGACTCCTGAAGGTAGAAGAGCAACGAGTACCTGTTGCCACCTCGACAGTGCATCGCCGGCAGTACTGGACAAATCGAGAGGCTGTGATCCCCATTCACAAGATGATCCGAGAGCTAGAGAGCCAAGGGGTGGTCGGCAAAACCCACTCATCCTTCAACAGCCCCATTTGCCCTGTGTGTAAATCTGACGGAGAATGGAGATTGACTGTGGACTATCGTGGCTTGAATGAAGTGACTCCACCGCTGAGTGCTGCTGTGCTGGACATGCTGGAACTCCAGTAAGAGCTGGAGTCCAAGGCAGAAAAGTGGTATGCCCTAAGTGACATTGCAAACGCATTTTTCTACATTCCTCTGGCTGCAGAATGCAGGCCTCAGTTTGCCTTCACCTGGAGGGGCATGCAGTACACATGGAACCGACTGCCCCAGGGGTGCAAACACCACGCTGCCATCTGCCATGGACTGATCCAGGCTGCACTGGAAAAGAGTGAGGCTCCGGAACACCTACAGTACTTTGTTCGCATAATGTGTGGGGGAACACAGCAAGGGAAGTGTTTGAGAAAGGAGAGATGTTATGGGTTAGCACTGGCCAGACGTTAATGCACCTATGAGTGTATGTTTTTCCTAATGAGCTACTGTGAGATGTGGTCAAGAACAGAGTAGAGCAGGTCTAAAACTTGAAAACAGAGAACAAAACTTTATTACATTACATAAGAACAGGAATAGAAAGGAAAACTCTAAACACACACAAAACCAGAAATGAAACCTTCTCAGAACATTTCTTCTCTTCCCCCACTTTCCACCCCCTACACGTTACCCTCCATGGACCAAAACCTTGGGTTTTAAATCAAACAATCACTACTCAAAAACTAATCTTCAGTTCAGCAAGGGAGAGAGGAGCCTCTCTCGCACCACAGACTGTTCTTCAGAAAACATGGGTCCACCCCTTATGTGTTTCCATGTCACCCGTGGCACCGCCTGGAGAAATCTGCCGTGGTGGCACTCTCTTTTCCATGTCCAGTGCTCTCACCACTGTCCATGGGCTAAAGCTGCTATAGGGCTTTTTTAAGGATTCTTGCATGCCGAGCTCTCCCCATCTTTCTCCTGGGGCCAAGGGTTCCAAGAGCAGGTCTCTCCTGAGGGCAGAGGGCACCACTACACCCTCTCCCTCTCTTCTCTGTTCGTTCTACTTTTAAAGTGCCAGTCACTGTAGCAAAAGCAGAGGCAGCTGCATCTACCCAAATGCAGTTTATGTTCAAAAGAGACTTGAGTTCAGTCTATGGCTAACATTATGCAAGAAAAGTCCAGCCCAGAAAGCCACTCCTCTCATTCTTTGCCCATCCAGGGTTCTTTTCATCTTCTAACTTTATCATCTCGGTCCCAGGCTGTTTCTCTTTCTCATCTGAAACCACTAGCCATGAGAATCAATGTCTGGGAAAAAGTTTCCTTCTGCTAAGAAAGGATTAACAGTTTTTGGCTCCCAGCAGGGCTGCGGGCTCAGGCACTCCCAGGCTCGGCAACTCCCACAAGCGGCTGGGCATCTTTTCCCGGGGGGGGGGGGGGGGGGGCAGGGGGGACAGAAGGCACCTCTACAGTTTTCCACCCCTCCATTCTGGATGGGGCCAGCTCAGCTCCAATCCTGTCTACTCTCTTCCCCCCCGGGGCCCCAGCTTACTTTAGCCTGGCCCTGTGGTTCTCTTCAGCCTGGCCACGTGGCCCCCCTCCCCCACCCGGCCTAGGTAGGGGAGGAGGGAAACGGTGCTCTTCTCTTGAAAGCGGAGCCAGTAAAGAGGAAGTCCCTCTGGGAGGCCTCGCTTTTAACCCCTTGTGTCCTCGGAGGCGTGTCTAACCCTTCAGTGGCTACTAAAAATGCCAACATTCAAACCTGACCACTGATTGGTTTGACTACAGCCTCTTGAAAAAACTCACTTCCCCTCAAACCAGGACAAGAGATCATCCAGATTCTCCTGGAAGCCGGTTTTCCCATCAAGAAGAGCAAAGTCAAGGGACCTGCCAAGGAGATCCAGTTCCTGGGAGTAAAGTGGGAAAATGGGCGGCATCAGATTCCCATTGAGGTCATCAATAAGATCACTGCCATGTCTCCACCGACCAGCAAGAAGGAAACACAAGCTTTCCTAGGCGCCATAGGCTTTTAGAGAATGCATATTCCTGAGTACAGCCAGATCGTGAGCCCTCTCTACCTGGTTACCCTCAAGAAGAACGATTTCCACTGGGGCCCTGAACAGCAACAAGCCTTTGCCCAGATCAAGCAGGAGATTGCACATGCAGTAGCCCTTGGCCCAGTCAGGACAGGACCAGAGGGGAAGAACCTGCTCTACTCTGCAGCCGGGAACCATGGCCTGTCCTGGAGCCTTTGACAGAAGGTGCCTGGTGAGACTCGAGGCCGACCACTGGGATTCTGGAGCCGAAGTTACAGAAGGTCCAAAGCCAATTAGACTGCAACGGAGAAGGAAATCTTGGCCGCTTATGAAGGAGTTCAAGCTGCCTCAGAACTGATTGGCACAGAAGCACACCTCCTCCTGGCACCTCGACAACCGGTGCTGGGGTGGATGTTCAAAGGAAAGATTCCCTCTACCCACCACGCCACAAACACCACATGGAGCAAATGGATTGCCCTCATCACTCAACGCGCCCATATTGGAAACCCGAATCACCCTGAGATTTTGGAGATAATTACCAACTGGCCGGAAGGTGAAAACTTTGATCTCACGGACGAAGAGGAACAAGAGCAAGTGACACATGCCGAAGAAGCTCCACTGTTTAATCAGCTGCCAGCAGAAGAAACATGCTATGCTCTTTTCACTGACGGTTCCTGTTGCATCGTAGGGATGAACTGGAAGTGGAAAGCAGCCGTATGGAGCCCCACATGACAGGTTGCACAAGCCACTGAAGGAGAAGGTGGGTCAAGCCAACTCGCTGAAATCAAAGCTGTTCAATTTGCCTTGGACATTGCTGGAAGAGAGAAGTGGCCAAAGCTCTACCTCTACACTGATTCGTGGATGGTAGCCAATGCTCTGTGGGGTTGGCTGGAGAGGTAGAAAGAGGCTAATTGGAAGTGTGAGGGAAAACCAGTCTGGGTTGCTGATGAGTGGAAAGACATTGCTGCTCGGGTAGAGAAATTATCTGTGAAAGTCCGTCATGGAGCTGCCCATGTCCCCAAGAGTCGGGCTAATGAAGAGCACCGAAACAATGAGCAAGTAGATCAAGCTGCCAAGATAGAAGTGTCAAAGATAGATTGGCAACGCAAGGGAGAGTTGTTCCTAGTTCGATGGGCCCACGATGCCTCAGGTCATCAGGGCAGAGATGCCACCTATAAGTGGGCACAAGACCAAGGGGTGGATCTAACCATGGACAGTATTTCTCAGGTTATCCATGACTGTGAGACATGTCCTGCAATCAAGCAGGCCAATTGAGTGAAACCCCTATGGTATGGTGGGCAGTGGTCCAAGTATAACTATGGGGAGGCCTGGTAGATTGATTATATTACACTGCCCCAGACACGCCAAGTGCTATGTGCTCACCATGGTAGAAGCCACCACTGGATAGTTGGAAACCTACCCTGTGCCCCACGCTACTGCATGGAACACCATCCTGGGCCTGGAAAAGCAAGTCCTGTGGAGACATGGCACCCCTGAGAGAATCAAGTCAGATAATGGGACCCATTTCATAAACAGTCTTATAAACACCTGGGCTAGTCAACATAGCATTGAGTGGGTGTACCATATTCGTTATCATGCACCAGCAGCCAGAAAAGTTGAACGGTGCAATGGCCTGCTTAAAACCACCTTGACGGCACTGGGTGGGGGGACTTTCAGGAACTGGGAGATTATTTAGAAAAGGCCACATGGTTAGTGAACACTTGAGGTTCCACCAACCGAGCAGGCCCTGCCCAATCTGCGTGCCTGAGAACAACAGATGGAGATAAGGCTACAATGGTGAATATGAGAGGTATGCTGAGAAAAACTGTTTGGATTAATTCTGCCTCCAGCAAAGACAATCCCATCCGTGGGGTTCTCTTCACTCAGGGACCAGGTAGCACCTGGTGGGTAATGCAAAGGGATGGAGAGACCCGATATGTACCTCAAGGAGACCTTGCTTTAGGGTGAACTACCCACATCACTGTCTGTATCCATATATCTATGTATATATGTATATAATTAAGGTAGTGCATGTATGTATATATTTTAAAGGTTTAAATTCAATGTAGTAGGTTGGTATGGAAAAAATTACGGGTGGATAATGTTGGTGATTAGATTTGTTTCTTTTTTACTGACAGAATTTTTTCCCATAAGTTGCTAGGAGACTAACTACTGCGTACTTGTCTAAAACAAAAGAAGTGGGTAAAGGAGATGGCAGCACCGGGCTACACCTATTGTTTTTATGTCTTTGTGAGTTTCCCTCAGAGGGGGGACATAACACAAGTTTTGGGAGAAGTAAAAGACATGGTTGGAGGCAGCTTTGCTCTCTTGCTCTGGGCATCAGAGAGAGAACAGCCTGGCTGCTGCTTGCTGCAGGAGTTTGCTGTTACCCCTCTGTCCAGTCTTGGAAAATCAACCACCATCTGCTTGTGTGTGCCGGAACTCTGAGCTCACCTCCTCCTGCCCTGCCGGGCTAGCCCTGTCCCGCTGCCACCGTTTCTTCAGCACTGCACTTTGAGGTTTTCCACCACTCAGTGGCCCCACACTGCCCTGCCCTGCCGGGACATCCCTGCCGCTCCAGCTACCACCAACAGAGCTTCTGATACATCTCATCCCCCAGCCCAGAATTCTCCACTGCTCCAGCTTGGTGCTCTTGGAGTCCCAAGAGATCAGACTGCCCCGGGCTTTGTGAAACCAAAGCCCCTCGAGGGTCTTGGTTCTGTTTATTATTAATGCTGTAGTTGTTATTGTTTCTTTGCCTTATTAGATACACTAGTAAAGGACTGTTATTCCTACTCTCATACCTGTGCTTGAAAGCCCCTTTAATTTTCTAAATTATAATAATTTGGAGGGAGGGGATTTGAATTCTCCATCCCAAGGGGGCATCCTGCCCCTCCCTAGCAGACACCTGTTTTTCAAACCAAGACACTCAGGAAATCAATTGGAAAAAATATTTCCAGCAGCAATAAAGTATTCACCTTTTGGCCATAACCGGAGAATAAGTTCTTTGGAGGTTTTGCAAATGAAAATTTTCAGAAACTTACAGTCACTCAAACTGAGGCAGACTTCCATTGGGGCAGCTAAAGACACACCTCTGAATCCAGCACAGACATCTGCCACATTTGAAGTTTCTGCACCAACCATGGCTATATTAAAACAATTCAACAGAAATATTTGATTTCAGACAGTGAGAAAACAACTTGTTCTTATTTTGTTGCCACTAAACCTTTTTTACTTTTTTTTCAACTGCAAGAATGATCAAACACTAGATTAGCCTGCCAAGAGAACTTGCAGAGTCTCCATCCTTGGAGTTTTCAAAACCTGACCAGACATGGTCCTAAGCAATCTGCTCCAGTCAACCCTGCTTTGAGCAGGTGGGTTGGACTAGATTATCTTCAAGGACCCTTCCTGCCCAAGAGCTTGCAATTCTGTGACACCAGACTACAATTTAGATCTGAGATTTTCAAACTATACACTACAAAAAGGACATAAACCCATTAACTTTAATAGTAGGCTTAAATGAAACAGCAATAAATTAATATCAGGTATTTCTGGCTCCCAGAAAGTTTAATATCTCTGTTAAACCAAAGGGCAAATGACAACTAAAAAGGAAGAAATGAGATCAAGCAGAACTGTTGAACTAAATCAGTGTTTCCATTTAAGCTGACTTTTCTGAACAGACCTATAGCAAATTTCAATTTAACCTGCACAGCCTGACAACACTTCCTTGCTTTTCCTATCAAATATAGGAAACCAGGACAAGCATTTATGAGATCAACAATCAGAAACAGGAAAAACATTATAGCAAGAAGGCCTGAACCGAGAAGACATTTTTCAGCAGCCTTTCAAAAATGTACCTCTGTGGGTCATGCAGCATGCTGGCATGAATACAATGCAGCAATGTCATGCCAAATCATGTCTTTGACATGCCCATGATGTTCTCAGAAGGACCACCCTGGGCAAGAGTTATAGTCGGATTTACTGGTTTGTGCACATGGCCTGCAGCAAGACTAAATTATCTACACCTACAAAAGAAGGCAAAAAAACCTCCCCTGTTCAAATCTTCCTAGACTTCACACTTTTGAATATCTTTGAAGCAAATTTACCAGACCTAACACAAGATATATAGAATACCATAACCCAGGGCAAAGGAGTAACCTCCTGGTAAAGTATGCCACTGTAGAAAGAAACACAAGATACTCTGTGTGAAAAATGTGAAATGATTAATTCATGTTCTTATGGTTAATTGAAAAACTATAAAACTGTATAAATGTGTGTTGTATAAAGTATATGTTTCAGGAGACCTTGTAGCAGTTGGTGAAACTAAAAATGTTGAAAAAGCAGGCGCCACCCTAGAAACTCCCATTCAGAAAGAGACAAAAGGAGGAGACCCATCAAGATAAGGTGGCCAAGTGATCCACACCTCTGCTGCCACCCTCACAGATCATCAGGCACCATCATCCATATCTCGACCATTCATCAGCCATAAGGATCTATAGAAACTGGACATTAACATATGAACTGAGAAAAGAACTCTTTCCAGCCTGGTCAGAGAAACCCTTGAATTTGAATAGCTAGCCGGGAAACAAAGGGAAATATGGGGAAATATTGCCGAGGGCAGAATAAAGTGTATAAAAACTAAGCCCCAAACTGGGCAAATTTGTGAACCGTAGGGGAGATAGCAGACTGCCAAGTTCTGTATCTCACGGTTCACCCTTGGCATTTTCCCGGGAAAAAGACTGTCAAGTATCTCCGCTCTTGGTGGGTTTATCGAAATTCTGTAATTCGATCTTTATTAATAAACCAAATTATCATTTTAATTGGAATATCGTATTGGCATTTATAACACTCTGGCAAAAGGAAAAACACAAATGGCAGCACCACATTAAGCCCTGGTAGCTGAACCTCAGAAAAAACCTTCACTTTCAGCATTCTTAATGATATCTGAGGTATTCAGACGACAGTTTGCTTCTCAGGTTAGGATTTCTTTTGGCACGCTGGTATATATATTTTAACAGATCCCACCTTCACTGCAATACACTGGTCTCTAGCCTCTTCTTGCACCAGAAAAAGCCACAGGTGGATCCCAATGTGCTTTCTCCATTATAGCATATACCCATTATGAATGGCTCTATACATACTTATCCTGAAAAACAGAATGGATGTGGAAACATCACAACAGACAGGGAACTATGCACTTCCTAGTGATATCCCTTGGAGAAAGGGAGGTGAGGGACATTTTAGAAGCATTTGTGAACTTCTAAATTATTATTCTGGCCATGATACCAAAATCCAAAAACTATTAGCCAAAGTACTAGCTGTGAAGCCTCTGGAAAATGTTAAGAGACTTATTGGGACAGGATGAATACCAGGAAATAAAACTTCTGGTAAGCAGTCACACAGCATGACATTTTTCTTATCCATTAAATGCAATACTTAATATCCTCAGCTTTATTTATATTTGCTCTATACAGGGGAAAAATGCTTTCTTTAGAATAGAAAGTGTTATTCTAATTAGAATAAAATTCTGCTTTTAACATTATATATTTTTTGCTTACATAAGTACTAACAACCATCACTGCAGCAATGCCAAATGAAATCTAGATAATTTTTTAAACTATTACCAGACTGTAAAGTATAATGCAATAGAAATGACTAAAATTCACAGTAGTCAAAATGTGTATGTGCTGAATGCTAAATGTAAAATTGTAACTCCTCTTCATGTACACTGACAAATTACTATTACATTCTACATTAATGTCATTTTTGAAGAACTGAAAGATCATGCTAACTTGTAACGACACAGACTGTCTTTAATTACAGCTAAAACTCTCGAGAAAATCTCATTAATTATTGCAGAAAGGATCTATTTGAATTTTTTACAGTTATATATGTTTCTTCCAAGGAGAGATACAGCTTGAGTAAACAGCAGATGTCAATCATTACAACAGAGGCTCATTTGGGGAGCTGAAGTTAACAGTGCTTTTAACAAGCTTGAGTCTTGGAGGTGCTGCTGAGGTGGACTCTCTGAGAAAGGATATGGGGTTGTCCTGTGCTGGACACAGCCACTCAGAGCTGGCTCTGGCAGACCTAAAGCTGGCCAAAGCTGAGCCCACCAGTGGCACTGGTGGTGCCTCTGTGCTGATGTATTTAAGAAAGGGTAAAAACCACTGCACAGCAGCTGTAAAAGAGGAGTGAGAACATGTGAAAGAAACTGTTCTGCAGACACACAGGTCAGAGAAAAAGATAAGGGAGGAGGTATTGCAGGTGTCAGAGAAGAGATTCTCCCCACAGTGACAGAGCAGATATCCATCCACACTGCAGTCCATCCAGAACATCCTTGAGAAACAAGGTGTATCAAATAGAAAAGTGAAGAGAATAAGAAGGGATGAAAGGAATACCCTCAGGGCCCTCTTGCAATTTCTGACCAAGTGAAAGTTGTGAAAACCATAAAGGTACTGTAGGGAACTGAGGAAGGTGCAGGGGGAGAGACACGGTGACAAAAACTTAGCTGTCAGTTTCTTTCTTCCAAGGTCTGGACTTTATTAGGATGATCAGTGCTTGCAAGTTTACTATAGGTGCAACTTTTTACTGACAAGCAAGGTACTGACAAGGAAAGCTTTATAGTAACTTCTTTAGAATAATTGTATAAGATAATTGACCTGAGATTTTAGTAAGGGAAGATGCAGTTGGTTTGCAGAGATGGACCATTACATTTATGGGTCAATTAAATACCAATGCTATTTTATTTCTACTTCTAAACACATTGTCCAGACTTAACACAAGCATCGTGGCCCCATGTTCTGCCTAGGGTACTCCTCCCAACACCTAAGCTGTCCTAACTCTTACAGACACAGCTATATAAATTGCCATTTCCAAAGGAATAAGCTTGGGGATATGAAAAAAAATTCCCAATGAAGTCCTAAAAGGACAGTTAAAAACAGCTTGTTCATTGACACAGTGCTCTTCAGCCAACAATTATATCTGCACAGAAGCATGGGAAATCTGAAGAGGAAAGACTTAACTCACAGGTTCTCTTCCCTATTCTCAAAGAGCAAGGGGAAACTATTTTATCTCCTGGATAAGAGTGAGGGAGCTGATTTTATAATTTTATTTTATAAAATAGTTCTTGTTCACTGAGACAGCTTGCATTTCTCACTTCTGATCTAGGCTCTAACTCTGCAACTTCCTCCTTGTGATCAGCCCTCCAAGATGAAATTTAGCTGACCTAATCCCAGAATTACTGTTGCCAAAATTTATTTCCCAAGCTGTTTAAAGGACTAATATATGCAACAATGAAAAATACATGAGCCACCTATGGTCTAATAAGTGCTTAACATTATGGAAACACTTATCACCCAAAGCAGCAGGATCTGTGGAGTCTGAAACAAAGCAGCAGAGAAATAAGCTTATGGATAAAGAGGGAATCCTAATCTTAAAATGTTTCAGACTAATAAAATATCCGACACAGCTCACTTTTCTTACAGAAAGGAAATTATTAAACTACAAGAATTTCAACACAGGATAAAACCTCTTTTGTCCAAGTTTTGGGCCTGTAAGCTGTTGCAAGGAAAAGTAAAATGCATCCAATGTCTGTAAATGGTATCTATAACACCTGTAACAAGTCTCAGGACCCTGTCTCTAAATCAGCATTGAAAACTACTATTTACTCTGAACAAAGGTGTAACCAACTTTGTGGGATAGGAAAAAGCATTGTAGAAAACAAAGGTTTCAGATACCTACTAACTATTTAGGAGAGATAATCAATAGCATAGCACACATACTTTATGGTCTACTGTTTTCTAATTCTAGTTCTCTAAGAGTTGCAACATAACAGAGTATGATTTATCAATGCATTTCCAAAACAAAAGGGTTTTGCTTAACTTACAATATAGCTTGCCAGATGCATGAAAGATTTCCATTAATAATGTGGTACCAATTCAAAATTTTGTGTCTTCATTTAAGACTGACTATAGATTAACTATTATGTTAAAATTAGAAACTGTTCAATGCCACCAAGCAAGTAAAGCACTTAATCACATAGTTCTTTTAAGCATAAGAACAGTTGCATTGCACTACAGGGGGAAGTTATGAAGCATACGATTAAATGCAACTAAATTGGGTACAATTTTGAAATGTCTCTAAAGCACACTGGAAACAAATGGGTGAGACAGGAAAAACAGTCTTTTTTTGCCAGAGTTTGTCTTTCATGTATGGAAGATGTAAAGATAAAGGAAGACCACAGCTGTTGCATTTTCAAAGGCACAGATGACTTCTTACTTCCCAGTGAGGTCAAGCTTTTAAAAATCACCTCAAAAATATTACATAGAGGTTCAGCATAAAGCTTGATAATAAGGTAATTTTTGATATATTATGAACTTGGAACCTTCATGCAAGTCTGATAAGCAGCCACATACAAATGAAAAATTCAGTCTAATTTCAGAGAAAACTCCTATAGGTCAGAAAGAATCTTCATCCTACATCCACAAGAGACTGACAATAGGCCCCCTACCCAGTAAAATCCTTCCCTACCCTTGGAAAAGCAGTAAAAAACAAAAACAAATTAACAAAAGCCAACCAAACAAAAACTCCACAAAAAACAAACAAACAAAAGAATAAAACTAACAAAACCCCAAACAAATAAAAAAAGTGCAGGAATTAGCCTCATCAAGTAGGCAAGGATGAACAGTAAGTATGAGAAGAAATCTCATCTGCCACCTAGATATACCAACTCTAGTCATGAGATAAGAAAATAATAAATAAAAAAAAGAACTCTTGAACTTTGAAAAGAAAAAGCAGCAATGTTCATTTCTACAAAGAGACCAAAGATACAGTGAGAAAGAAGGCTATTGTTCCGTGTCCCCCTTGTGCTGCTTGGAGTGAGGAGAAATGAACAGGAAGATTTTCAAGGCTTGTGGTATGTATGCCCTTGAATTATCAGAGGTTCCTGCCAATGCTGCCACAAAGAACCATATGCCCAAAGTGGAAGACTGCACTGCACTGACTGCAGGAGGCTGTGGGAGAAAGCTAAAGAGGAAAGAGATTCTATGTTAATCCCAGGATTTGACATGTGAGGTCCCATTTCCACAGGGAGCACCAAGACAAACACCTTGCAGCTAAGAAGTATGTTGGACAGACACAAAAAAGAAGCTGACTCACATTAACACATATGGTTTGAAAGGCAACTTCTGCCTTTTCATACCTTAACACAACACTTTCATAAACAACCATCATGGATAATGCTCAGTCAGTTAAAATCTCAACCACACTCTCTACAGCTCAGAAATTTACCTTTAATTTTTAAAGAAAAAACCCACCATGTTTCTTTGTTCATAAAGACAATAAAAATAGAAAATGCAAAATAATGGGTCTGCATGCTCATTACTCTGATGGGAAATACTGCATTGCCCTGCATTATTCCTTTATACTCACATACCATACTTCTAAATAAGTGCACATAGAAAAAAGAAATTACCTTTTACATGTAACTTGCTGCATTTTATAAAATCTGGAAAAAGGCCTTGTCTACTCACAAGATGCAGACTACAGCCACAGCCTTCATGTCACCCATTCTACCCCAGAGGAGAACAGCACCCAGAGACCCTCACTAGAATGGTCTCCATCCTCCTTCCCAATATGGTGAGCTCTGCAGCCCTGCTTCAGTATGCAGCATTTAAACATCTGAATAAACCCCAGCTTAACCCTAGATCTTTCCTGGATCATAGCTAGAGTGGCTCAGCATCTGACAGGATTGAGACCTGAGGACATACAAGAAGAAATTAGCCATTTCCATTTAAATGCTAATAACTTATTCTTCCCAGTGTAAATTGAAGCATAACAAGTGATCTCTCATCACACAGAAGGAGTCTTAATTGTTATTTAATGATCACAATGAATAGTTAGAAAGCATGAAATGAAGCTAATAAATCTGTTGAGCCTGACATTTTCAACAAATGAAAGTACTCGAAGTTTACAAAAACAGTTCCATCCAATTTTTTTCATTTTAGACTAAATTTTCCATGTTCTTCAGTTACAGATCCACATATTGGCACCACACAAATTAAACGGAAACACCCAGCTACTTGAACAATTTTTTTAAAGATTTCTTTCTAGTGCTACCTATACAATATAGAATACATTGTATTCCACAAAGTTCATGAATCAACACTATCCACCACAGCATCTGTTTGCCTTTCAGTGATAAATTAGGAAATTAGACAAATACTGCAGAAGTAGCTTTTTTTCCTTTTTTATTGCAGCCTCCTGGATGGATATAAATAGTTTGGTTTGTTTAGGTTTTAGTATTTTTAAGCTACATTCTATTCTAAGTATAGGTAAGCTGGGGATGATATTTATTTGACAATTAAATAATTTTAACAGTTAATTAAACAATTTAATGATTTTTTTAAATACTCAGTCATCAAGACTGCTTTTTCTTTCACCCCTGCAAAAGGGAAAGATAAAACAAAACAAAGTTCACCAGATTCCAAACCCTGTGACTTCAAACTTAGTAGTCAATACTTATGTTATTTGTGATAGCTTGAATGAATCAGCCAGTGAAATGGCTCCCTAATTTAATAGAAACTTTTTATTCATAAACTTGTAACACTGAAATACCCATTCAGAGAGAAGCATGTTTCTAGAAGCCTCTTTATGCACCAGTGAAAAACTACACTTGTGACTTCAACTACATAAAAACAATACTGTCATTACCTAACCCCAGAAGTGCCTCATTTTTGTTGATAATATAAACAAACACACACGTGTGTGTACACATGAGGATTACAACACTCCCACACACTACAGCCCCAGTATAAAACAGCATAAACTCTCTCCAGAGTTAAAAGCATATGTAAAATACAACAGAAGCAATACAGTTCTATTTCAGTCTTTTAAGTGGGACACTCTTTAAGTAGAGATATATGTATGAAGACTCCACATTAACACTCCATATGATGCCATAGTCAACTGTAGAGTGGTATCTGGAATATTTCTAGAAAGAAAACAGTCTCTTACAGGTTCCAACTATTCTCTGCAACCTGTCCAATAAGGAAGAGGTTACAGCTATTTGCTTTAGATTACCTTCCTCCCCCTTTCCCTTCTCTCCTCCATGTACTGCCCCTTCAACAGAACAAGTTGCATGGATGGCCTCAAGTGTTTGCACACCGGGCTTGTGTCGTGGCACAAAAGATGCACATCAGACCTGTGGTGCTCGGCCTGTGTGACAGTATAAGTAACATGACATTAAGTATAAGCTTCTGGTACCTCCTTCACCTCTGGAAAGTTTTGTATATCAAAGGAAGATCTAACCCATGGCCATATGAAATGTAAACTGCATCTGAGCCTGCTGAATCAGATCACCTTATCAAATAAGTTAGGTCAATTCCATTTCCATTATATATTTCTACAATTATAAAAGTTCTCTATGCCAAATAATTTTAAAAGTCTTCAAGGTAGGTGGTCTAAGCACAGCACCACATGAAAGCAAAACAAGCTTCACTCAAGAAATTACTCTTTACAATAAACCAGTTGTAGACAGAGCTGGTAGCATTTGTGATAGCTGCTAGGAAACTAAAGGTTACTTAACAAATATGATTTAAACACTAGTTCCCAACCGTAATTCTGCCAACTTTGAATCCTCGAGGCTGAAATTCTTCTTGCTTATCTCAATCTATTTTTTTTTAATTATAAATTCACCATATCTGTAAGACAAAGAGTGTTTGTGCTGTCCACAAAACTCATATAAAATGTTTTATGTCTTTGAATACAATATAGAACTCCTCTACTCTCTTTAAGAAGAAACTTTAATATCTGGATATTTTAGAAGAGACACTTAGATGACCCAAGAGTTCTGCCACATTTCAAACCTAGAAGAAATGCCTAGTATGGCCAACCTGATAAATTCAAGTCCATATGTCTAAACTGTTGAAGACTACAGCTAGGATCACCCAGATCCAGGGAAAAGTGAGTAGATAGCTACACAAATAAGGGATGGGAATAAAGGAGAGTGCTGGGCAAAGTCTAAAAAAAGGTGATGCTACAGGAGTCTTTTTAATATAAAAACACATTCCCCTCCAATATCTGGTTAACTTTTCATGCATGCTAAACTCAACCTGCATGTATGTGCATTCCACTATGACCATACCACTTTCATAGGATCCCTGACAGACTCTCGGCATTCAGTATCACGAATAAGGACAGCACAACAAACTAAATCTTATCTGCAGGACATCTGTTTTATTTATAAGTGGGAAACCACAGAGAAACTGCTGGAAGAAGCAACTTAGCAGCAGAATCCAGTGCATGTCACCAATCAGTTTATGACAGAGCATCCTAACGTGAAATGGGATATCTGAGACAAATACACCTGGTGTGCTTCAAGCCCAGCAAAAGAGCAATACAAAACCTGGGGCATGGAAGTTGCAAAGAGTTTCAAACAAACCCACAGAGGACTGTTACAGTCTTAAGTATAAATTGTCTGATCTATGAGAGTATTTTCAAGTCCCTTTAAATTTCAAGAGTATTAACTCCTTGGCAAAGTCCTACATTTGAACTTAAATTACATCAAGCACATGTGTAGTAAAGTTAAAAGGGAAACAAATTTTCTGACCCAATAAAGGTGCCCTGTGCTGCAGAGAACTAGAATTGCATCCTGTGCCCACTACTCATCAGGGCAGGAGCACTTCGCAGGTGGCAAGAACACGCCCACTCTCACCACAACAGATTTGGAACAGCAGCTCTCTACAGAAAGAGTGCCCAGCATAGCCACACTGTGCAGTCTTGATTCCTCCCCAGAGCATAGTCATGCATCCTGTTGAATGAGGCAGTGGGGAACAGTAAGCAGTCTTATAAGCAGGCTGTGTCCTAACACATTCACAAAAAGGCAAAATTTAGACTGTCTGCCTCACCCATTTCCTAGTCAGTATATTTTCCTTACGCAACATTAAAATTCTTTGAGATTCATCTGTCAAACCTGGAAAAACAAAATGTTAAATGTTTTGTCCATGAATTCACAGACTCCACAGATTTCAGCTGCAACTGGCTCATCGCTTTCAGTATTTAAACGAAGAAAACAACTCACAAAGACTGCTCTAGAAGCTGCAGTACAAGACATAAAAGCAATGGGAGCTTTTGTATGCAGGAATTTTCCTGCTAGCTAAAAATTCTTTCCTAAGAGTTTTATGCTTGCTTACAGACTAAATTACATATTAGAATGCATGCACAAAAACTACATGAAAATAGTTAAAATTGCAGCATGGCTATCCTACTTTAAAACAGAACCAAATAAATGAGAAGTTACATGATATAACATTCTCCATCCACTCAATTCTTACCACTGCACCTGGCTTATTATCACATGCAGTATACAGTGTGAAAAGGTCATTTTGGTACAATAATCCAGGAAGGTTATCCATGGACAATGGAAAAATGTAGTAGAGATCAAAACTAAATTTGGTCTTAAGACTGGCAGAAATTGCTACGAAAATCAGAAATGTACAACACAGAATATATTAAAAAAAACCCAAAGCCTAAACATAACAATGAACTAAATTACTGTCTTGGTTTGAAAGACAGGTATATGCTACAAAGGGGGCAGGACCTCCCTAGAGATGGAGAATTCAAATCCCCTCCCTCCAAATTATTCTAATTTAGAATATTAAAGGGGCTTTCAGGCAGAGGTATGGGGATAGGAATAACAGTTCTTTACTAGTATATATGACAAAACAACAAACAAACAACAACTACAGCATTAATAATAAACAGAACCAAGAACCTTGAGGGCTTTCTTTCACAAAAAGCCTGGGGCAGTTTGATCTCGGTGCCCCTGCAGGACTCCGAGAGGCTGAGCAGAAACGGTGGAAAGTCCTGGGCTGGTGGATAAGATCAGGAGCTCTGCGCTGGCAGCTGGAGCAGCAGGGGTGTCCCAGCAGGGCTGGGCAGTGCAGGGCTACAGAGTAGCAGGAAAGCCTCAAAGCTCCAAAGAAGCAGTGGCGGTGGGGGGGAGGGCTGGAGAAAACGAGCTCAGGATTCCCGGGTACACGAGCAGATGATGGTAGATTTCCAAGGATGAGGCAGAGTGATGGCCATGAACCCTTCCTGCAGCGAGGGGCAGCTTGACTGTCTTCCTCGATGCTGAGAGCAGGAGTGAGCCCCCCTCCCCCAGCTCTGTCTTTTTACCTTTCCCAAAGCTCCAGTTATCTCTCCCCTCTGAGGGACACTCCCAGAGACTTAAAAACAATAGGTGTAGCCTCGTGCTGCCATGTCCTTCAACTACTCTCTTTGTTCTGGCTAACTACTGTCATTAAAGTTTCTTAGAAACTTATGGGAAAAATTCTGTAAGTGAAAAAAAAAAGGCAAATCAATATTTAGGGAAGAAAAAAAAACCCAATAAAGCATAAGACAGGTCAGTGCTCAAGGCAGAGCAATAAAAAGATGAGTGCTCTGATGCACTATGGAAACAGAAAGGCTTCTTACACATTTCTGCAATTATTTTTCCTAGGGCAGCATGAAAAATATATTTTGTATTCTTTACTTACAAGCTACAGAGATCTTGTTACTCTGTCCATATGAATAACAACAAACCCTGGGAAGAAATACTTTTATTCAGTTTGATGTTGTAAAATTTCAGTGTGAAGTACAGCTAAATAAATTTGTGTACATCAGGTTTCTGAAAGCTTTTAAAGCATCCACAACTCTATATAACAGTAAAACTGAAAAACAAAACCAAAACACCTGATTGAGGTGTTCCATGAAAACTTCGAAAAGATAATTTGTTCCTTTGGCTACTTAAGAGTTTGATTCCATTTGAAGAGTAAATACTACTGAACTGTTGTAACAGTAAAAAGAAAAAAGGAGTGAAAATCCTTGCCAGGGGGATGGTATAAATCAAAGACAAGCTTTTCATAAAACCACCAATCCTAAATCCCAGTGCCTCTTCTTACTTGACTTCCTACACAACAGACTACAGACTTTTAATTCCTTGCCTGAATTGAGGTTACAAAAAAGAATGAAAAGTTGCCTGATCTAGGCTAACACCCACATTCCAAAGAAGCCACTTCAAGATACATATCTAAGCTTAAACAAAAGATAAGGTGTCCTAGGATGATGTTTGCATCCCCAATCGTCTGTTTGGTTTGTGCTGGATATTGCATTCTGTGCCATTAAGATTGGGTCTGGGAGCAGAGGGGGGGGTGAGAAGCGCGCAGTTTGTTTTCAGAGACTGTACTCCCTCCTCCACATTCTGGCCTGGAGTGTTGTCTGCAGCACGTACAGAGGCAGCAGGCACAGAGAGATTTTTTTTTTCCTTTTTCGTTAGTTAGTTTCACCAGCTGAGGCAGAAAAGCTTTGCTGGACTGTTTTTCTTTGCTTTTCCTGGAACTGTTCAAACCTGCTCTGGTCTGGAGACCCAGGGGAGCGCCAGGGGCTTCCACCTGGGACCCACCGGGGCCTACCCTGCGCAGCAGCTTTTCCCAGCTCCAGAGGGACTGAGAACAGAGCGACCACCTACAGGAGAGACCTTTTCTGAATTTGTCATCTGGTATTGTTCAATTTATTGTGCTGGGGAGTGATCTGCCTGTTCAAATAAACAGGTTTTTTTGCACTTCTCTCAGAGGAAGTCTTTCCTGAACCGGTTGGGGGAGGGGCCACGTGGGCTTGTTTTCTGGGGTGGGGAGAGTGGGCCCCTTTGGAGGTTTTCTCCCAAATTTTCCCTGAACCAGGACATAAGGATAATAGCACTTAACTAAAATATGGAGCAGGAAGAGAGAGAGAAGCTCTCATTATCCTAAAATTAAGCCCTATGATATAAGCATCCAGAGCTGAGGTTACCATAGGAAGAAATCTAAGCACATTAAGGCATGGAAATGGACTTTAGGCAGCAAAACACACACCAGCTCACAGGAATCCTAGCACAAGTCCCTCAGTAAGAGATTAAAGAAATTATGCAGTTATGGAGTCAGAACCAAAATACTTCAGATACTAAAAGCTGGAATAACTTATTTCCTTTAGGATAAAATACACTGCAACTTGTCTTAAATAACCTAGTACACTGAAGGAAACATTTAAATTATTTAATTATCAGAGAAAAAATAGCAGAAGCTAGAAGGACCTAAAAGAAACTGAGGGAAAGAGCAACAAAATGGAGTACTGACAAAGCAATAAACACTGCATGCATAATATAAATCACCTAGCATTGTACTGGAATATAAACCACAAACTTCAGAATTCGGAATTGCTTTAGAGGCTCCAATAAACCACTTAGCTCTTCTGCAGTCAGAGAGGTAATAAAAACAAACTTAGCCTGAATAAAACCTGGAATAACAAAATGCCATGAAAGCTATTAAATCATCACTCCCAAAGTCAAGGGGATGCTATACCAGAGCACAGTGCTCAAATCAAGATATATTATCTTGAAACGCAGTGCTGGAAAGCAGAAGGAGAATCAGCAATTCCAGCAGTACTGCCAAAGTGCAACTTCCTTTCCACTGAGGTGAAACTTCGTATGTCCACATTCTAAAGATCAAGAACTACTCTTCTTGAAGAAGAAATATAGCAGAAGTGCACAATAAGTATGGCACAACATCTAGAACAAAGAGAGGACTGTTTCTTCCAGTTTCTTCTCAATAAGAAAAAAAGGAAATGTGAAACAGAACTGAAATGTGACCATACCAGAACTGAGAGGAGATGGCATTTAACTCCTGGCTTGCTAAGCAACCTATGCACTTTCTTCAAAGTGGAAAGTGAAAACTAGACCACACACTAAATGATATTTTTAAAAACTATACAATTATAAATACATCAAGATAGTTATCATTATAATATTCTCTAAAAAACATAAGACGAGATTTAAAATCCATAGAACTAGAGCTTCTAGATGAGGGCCACCAAAATGGCAGACTTTATGTTCCAGTCTGTGCCACAAGTACCTTTTTCTCATATCTTTCCAAAGACTGGAAAAGCAATGGCCTCATCATTCCCAAAGGAAAGCTGATATTTCTCGCAATGCTCCAGAAAGTAAATGTAACAGATCACCATGGACTCCAAATGTAAAAGCATCACGTGGCATTCATACCAGTGAACTAGAGCATATGGTTTATTTCCTCCTCTTAGGTCTTGGTAAAAAGGAAGAATAAATTTACCTGAATGCTGAACAAGTAACGATCACAAAAACATACATTCAAAGCTCAAACAAGTTCTGGAAAAGGCTCTTCAGACCTCTTGCTTGAACATGTGTATCAACAGCTTATATGAAATAAGGTGAACGTTTTGTGCTGGTCAAGAATATTCCTCAACTGTGGGATTTCTTGCTCTTTTCTGTAAGGCAGCAGATCCAGTGATACTGTCAGAAAGGACCATGACCTAGACAAGTGGGCGGCCCAAACCATTCTAGCAGCACTTGCCCTCCTTACCATGAAAACACTTTTCCTTTTGTACTGATGTTTATTATACTGTTTTGTAAAGACAGAAGCTAAACCTTGTACAAATAATCTGATTTAGCACACACTATCTAAGAATTAGATCAATGAAAGGAAAGGGGGAGATGGTTAGCACCTCCCAAAATGAAGTGCTATTGTCTATCTGGAAGACCTTCAATATCCTAAAAGTACCTGGAAGGAAATAACACCAACCCAGAAGGAAATAGTTTAGTATTTCAGACAATCAAGCTGTAAAGGTGTCAAGGAAAAACAAAATTAACAAACTAAATTTTCTTCTCTTACTGCTATTTTTAAAATGAGTAAGTAGCACTTAAAATCCATTTTCCATTCTCTGAAGTTCAGTAAACTTATTGTAGTGAAATATCAGATTTTTCTCTTCCTTGCAGGCAAATTATGCATAAATGGCAGTTCACTTCCAAAAGAATTGTGCAAATATATTTCAATATATAAAACTATGCTCCCTGTTTAAATTAAAAAGTTGACATAACAAGTAGATGAAAACATGAATCCTCATTAATACCTCTAGTAACCTGAGCCCAGATATACTTTCACTCATCAAGTTGTCCTTCACATCCAAAATACTCAAGTGAGAAATGCTCAATAGGACCTAAAGCACTTTGTAATAGACATTATTTCCATAGTTAGCAGGAAGATCAGAGTCTTGTTTAACTTTGAAAATTGATTCTATTAACAAACAAGACATCATTTCATACCTAAGAAATCTTCCTTTAATCTAGAGATGCAGCAGATTTCAGACTTTTTTCATTTTGATCTGTTTCAAGGGAGTAATCCTTGAAACCAACAAAAACCAACCCCACAAAACACTGGAATGAAGCAGACAAAAATATATTATCCATCAAAAATGCCTTCAGCTCCTGCTAACAGCTCCTTTGGAAACTGCTCAAGTACAAAGAACAACTATTCACATAAAGAAAGCATTTCTGAACAGCAGATAATATGGGGAATAAGTGGCAAGAAAGCATCATTGTGTGAAAAAAAAACCCCAAACAAACAAAAATATCATTCACATAAATCATTAACAATATTGTTGGCTCATCATATACTGTACAGGGAAGATATAAAAGGATGTTAATCTTTAAAGGGTCAATAATCAGGGTAAGAAAATAATGAAGACTAATATGACTAGCAGTGCAAAAGCTCCCAAAGGCCCTGTTCTGAATGGGAGTACCACAGTGCTATGTATGGCAACAAAGATGAGTCCCCATCTCAGAAACCACACACCCCAAAGACAATTAAACTTAACTAAAATAAACTAGGATATTAATCTGGTGTGTTTAACAGCTCTTAGATGTTCTTAGATGTGATATGTTTTTGGAGCCTGTAGTACCACTTCAGACTAGAGAAAAAGAGAACTACAATCCTTTTTCTGACAACATGATTCAGGAACAGTATGGGATGCTAAGTAAGAAGAAACAAAATATTCACCCTCTCAAACCTGAAGTACTTGGTTCATACAAATGCTGCATATCCTGCAAAAGGAGAAAAATAGGCTGCTTTCTAGATAGTAGAAAGCATATTCCTCAGTTATGTAACTTCTTTTTTTTTTTTAAAGAAGATGGCACTGGGTATTTAATTTCTATAAAATTCCCTTTATTCTACAAAGAAATTTTCAAAGTCCATTTCCATCAAAATATTAACCTTTCACCTGCATTATGTATCCTTATAAAACACATATGTTGCAGGAAAATGGCTGGAAGTCACGCTAGAAACTACTGCATTACATATCCCTTTCTGCAATCCAGGTGAAAAGGAGAGTATACATTATTCTAGACTGGAAGACAGAAAAGAACAAGTCATTGTGGATTCAGCATTTGCTGCCAAAACAGCAGAAAGGCTTTTTATGCAGCAGGAATTCCCCTTTTAAAACACATACAGAATTTCTTGTCAAACTGAAAAGGTTTAATCAATTACCAACAAGTTTACTTGTTTACTTTTGCTGCGTTGGAGGTCAAAGGGACACTGTAATCACAGTTCATTCGCAAAGCAATTAACACAGATGCACGAACCTATGCAAATGCTTGGTCAAAATAAGTTTTAAGAGGAATCCATGTTCTTCAACAACCAATACAGCAGCAATGTGGTAAAGTCTATTATAGTCATACGGTCTGTCATGATTCCTATGAGGAAAGGCTGAAAGAACTGGAACAGCCTGGAGTTCAGCCTGGAGAAGAGAAGGCTTTGGGATGACTTAATTGTGGACTTCCAGTACCTGAAGGGAGCCTACAAGAAAGATGGTGAGAGGTTTCTTACAAGAGAGTGTAGGGATAGGACAAGAGGAAATAGAATTAAACTGAAAGAGGGTAGGTTTAAGTTGGGTGTTAGGAAGAAATTCTTTACTGTGAAACTGGAACAAGTTGCCCAGAGAAGTTGGGGATGCCCCATCCCTGCAAGTGTTTAAGGCCAGGTTGGATGGAGCTCTGAGAAACGTAGTTTAGTGAAAGGTGCCTTCTGTCCACAGCAGGAGGGTTGGAACTAGATGATCTTTAAGGTCCCTTCCAATTCAGGACATTCTGATAGACACAGATAGGGAAAAGAGTCAAAAATAACAATGAGAACAGCCTTGACATAGATGCTGCTTAAAGATGCAAATACAGTAACGAATTATGGACTGTGCTCCACTTCAAAAAGCTCTAAATAAGAGCATTCCTAAAATCCAACAATTCAATACTAAATACTGAAAATTAAGTTAATATAGCCTACTCATCCTTAATCCAGTAATACCTTTAAGTTCTGATGCACCTAATTGCAAAGCATTGCTTTAGCTAAAGATTATCCCCAGTCAGATAGATCCTAAGAAATCCCTTAAGCCTCCTTCTTCCAGAGAGATGAAGCAAGACCTGAAGGTAACAACATATGGAAAATGCATGAGAAATAGCAGCCTAACAGAGATACTATAAAACAGGGCAACATCCAAAAAAATATAGCTCTTAATAGCTAGCTTCCATTTAAATGACATCTCTAGGTTTTTCAGTTACTGTGCATCATATGACAGCTACAGCCTGAGTCCAACCCTGTTTGCACAGCCTGGAACTCAGGTACACAGCACAGAGCCCTGCATAGACAAGAGCCACCTTGAGGACAAAGCTGATAAAACAAATGCTGATTTTCTTCCTGGGAAGAACACATTAAAAAATGATGCCTTTTTATGAACAATTAAACGTGTATAGCACCATGTGTGTCTCCATGCACCACCTGGTAACATTCACTGGCTGCAGACAGCTTCAGTCACTGATGTTGTGTGTGAGGCATTAGGGGTAAGCCCAGAGACAGGCACTGGCTGCATTTCACAGGATGTTCTCAGAGGGCTGCTTCGAATCCATCTCCACTTGTCTGCTATGACACACTGCCCTCTCCCCTGCCTAAAGCACAAGGCGATCTAGTGCCCAGAGAAATCAGTGGAGCAGACATGAGGTCACTTTCCTAATCATCTACTATCCTCTGATGTTGCATAGCCTGAAGAGCAAGCAGTTTGGGGCTTGTAACCCCCACACTGTAAGTTAATGTCAAGTTCCCCACAAGTAAATGGCATATATCCTTTAACAGTTCTGAGATAGATTGACTCCCTGTTGCCTTCTCTATCTTCAGCATCTGTACAACTGTACCCATTAACAGCCAAAAGTCAGATTAACCTGCTTAACACAGCTAACATTAGTGTTAACACTGTAGGAACATGTTCAAATTTGACAGAGTAATTAAAACAAATCATATGTATTTAAAGTACACTGTTCCAAAGGCACTCTAAAATCACTGCAGCGCTGTAGATGATTATGCATAGTGCTCAGCACACTGAAAAAAGAAGATGAGGAAATGTTCTTGACAAAGTGAAGGGAGTTGGTATGCTCTGAACATAATCTGAAGAAAGAATATGGGTGTTTCATAGCACATAACCTATAAATTAAGCTGTCAATAAAAAGAGAGAGAAAATAGGGGAAATAAAGGCAAAAGAAAAACAGCTATTCCTTCAAATGAACCTCAGCTGCTGAATCCCTTTCTATAAATCTAATTGTATATATTTTAAAATCCAATATTACTTTGTTTTAAACATTATTTCCTAGATGTCAAAATCAGCACAGAGGACTGTGTATTTCTTAATACCAATTTGGGAGGCTACTATATTATACTTTTCATGCTCACTGGTATGCCACAGTGTCACAGACAACATGCAAAGAACTGCACGAGGACACGCTGGTGAGCAAAGCAGGAAAAGGGGCGAGTTTATTTACAAAACTCAATTTTATACATTTCATATGGTGCCCGTGGATTGGAGGATGGAATTCCACCTCTAAAACCACATTGGTCAAGCCAACTGCCAATCAACTTTCTCCTCCCACCTAAAATATGTAAACTATGAAAGACAGCAAAACATGGCCATTGTTTATAGTACAAAGTGTGATAACATAAAAATTCTGACTCCAATATGAAGAACAATACAGAAGGCTTAGAAAAGTCTTCAAAACCAGGGTGACATCACAACAGTTAATTTATAAAAAAAAATCAAAGCTCTGTAAAAACAGAGTTATATCTGTAGGATATTTTCATGAAACTTTGTTTTGCAGCAAATAGCCCCTAAAAAAGAAAAAAACCTAGTAGATGAGAAAGGGTTCAACCCAAAATGACTAACAAGGAAGAGGAAGGAAAGAGCAGCATGTGAATCTGCAGCAAAATCTAACGTAAGTATTTATCTCTGCAATTGGTAGCAGGTTGCCTTTCAGATCACAGGTACTTTTACAGTTATACAAACGTCCTTGGTTGCCTAACAGTGAAGGTCTTAAAACAATTGACCTGATTTTTTTCCTATTTTTTTGCAGGGGCTAGGGGATCCTGTTCAATCTGTCTACTGGGTACCAGTTAAAAAGAAAAAACCCAAAAAATACAGTAAATAAAGAATTATATTATAACAGAAAATTCCAGCATTAGCATAAGTAGAATAAGCAAACCTATAGCAGCACAGCAGATTAACAACAATTACATCAACATGAAATCTGGTAAAAGACAGTTTTAAAATGCTCTTACACAACAGAAAATCTGGAAAGGCAGAAGGCTCTTCTGATGCTGAACTTATACACACAAAATAAACTCAGGTTTTGCTGCTGACAGATGTATGCATCTTACCCATGAGTACAGCTTTTGCTGAAGGGTCTGCCAGATCCAGTGCAGATTTCCCATCAGTGTTCCGAATGTTTGGATCAGCTCCATGCTGCAGCAGCACTGTGCAGGGAAAGCAGAAACAGTATCTTACCTCAGGTATACACAGGTTATTTACTTCTAAGTGTCTCCTTGGCATGATGAAGGCATAAATAAACATTGCACAATTTTCTTTATTTTTCCTTCTGTTTTTTCTCCCTCTCTCTCCCTTTTTTTTTTTTTTTTGTTAAGCACTGCAGCAAAGGATCTTCTCTGGACTAAGGCTAAGTTGGCAAGTTAAGATATAGTAAGATCACATGACTTTGCACGATAAACATAAACCCCAACTCTCTTGCAATAGTCGGGTTTGGGCTCCTCCTGACAGCTAGCTGGTATGCTGTGCATTCACTGACTCACTGGGAAGTCTGCTGTGGAACCTGTTTCTGCCTTTACTACCACTACTGCTGCTTGTTACCACTCCTGTTCCTTTTCCAGCTGAATATCCCAAGTTACCCCGCCTCTATAAATCAGCAATACTCCAGCCTTTCAGTAGCTCATCACTTGCATAGGAAATCTTAACCACAGCATACCAGCTTACTTTCAAGAAGTGTAACAAACAGGGTAAGATTTGTAACCTTGTAGCCTGCAGACTGGATGCTCAGAAGCTGTTATACTCACTGCTATTTCTTTTCCCTAATAAGCCTATAAATACATGAAAGTTCAAGTACATAAAAACACTTAGAATACAATATACAACCATAAGGCTAGGAAGGCACTGATACAGTAAACTATCAACCAGAAAAGTTCATTAAAAAAATCCCACTATTTCACCTGTGAACTCTCTTGATCAGAAACAACATAATGCAATCACCACAGATCACCACCTCTCAATATCAAGATATTTTGTACAGAACTGGAACATAAAACCCATGGTAACATTAGAGGCTTGACAAAAAGGCCCCAAATGTCATGCAAAATAAGCATTGTCGGAGTCTAGAACATCCCTCTGGCCACCCTGGAGGGTTTGGAGACTGGACAGGGGGGTCTGGGATCTGTACAAGGGATCTGTACCAGCCTCACACAGAGCCCAGGAGGACACTGCCTCTGATCCCTGACCATGGGAGTGAATGCCCACATTGTATGAAGAATCACAAGCACAGAGAATTCAAAATAAGCAGTAGTTAGTTTATCACAGAGTGTAAATGTAGAATCTAGGATTTTTAGTATATGGGTTTGAAGAGGCAAGATGGAGGAATTGGGGAGTGGTCCTGTCCTCCTTGTTCTTGGTCTTTTACCCCATTTTCTGCTGAGTTGTATCACAAGGATTGGTTTAGAGTAGAAATATGTTAACATAGGTAGTGAGTATTGGTAAAATTCTGTAAATAAAAAGTATGTTGTGGACGGTGGTTGGGTCAGAGAAATGGTACAAAAGGTCCGGGACTCTCTGATCCGGCCCAGTCCGCCGCGTGTCTTGCTCTGCTGGAGATGTCTGGCAGAGCTGAGAAAGAACTAAGATAATGTACCCTGCCAAGGAGGCCTGGCAGAGCTGAGAAAGAATTGAGAGATAATGAAGAATAAACAACCTTGGAAACATGCACTGGCAGACTCAGCTTGTCATCTCTGGCTCCAGCGTGGAACCCTTAGGGCTAGAGAAGACGAAAAACTTTATTACCTCGGGGAACAGCAACCCCAAGGAGACCCCCAAGGAACAGCAACCTTGGGAGAAAACCTTATTACCTCGGGGAACAGCAACCCCAAGGAGACCCCCAAGGAACAGCAACCTTGGGAGAAAACCTTATTACCTCGGGGAACAGCAACCCTGAGAAAGCATAACAGATTACAAATTCAGAGCAACACACTTTGTACAAGTGTGAATAACAGGACAGTATACAGAGACTCAAGGTCAAGGAGATGAGTAATAAAACCAGCAGACATTTATGGTTGCTCACGTAACATCTGTTGAGATACAGCTGGACTGAAGAAGTCAAGACAAAGAAATAGTTGCAAACAGTTTTTCTAACTAAGGGTATAAAAATACTTCACAGACAGAATTCTCCAGAAAAAACATAATTCAATTCAGAACAAAATTAATTGCTGATACTGTGTGTGTGTGTGTGTATATATATATACACACATACACACACATATATATATATTAAAAAAAACCTTAAACAGAAAAACTTTTTTCCTAAGTTAAAAATTTAACTGGTAGTATTGTTTTTATTCAAACCTCTTTTCTTATACATTTCTGACTTCAAATTCTTTAAACATTGCCAAATCTCATATATTTTAGCTTACAGGGTACAATGCTTGCCCTCAAGCTGAATTTTTGCAGAAGTCTGGTGCTTCATTGAAGTAAATTGACTTATTTTACACTTTGACGAGAAGGCACAATTGGCCTGATATTTTTGAAAGAAGACTCAAGTAGGAAGCCTAGGAAAAACCTAAGCTTTTTTGTTTGGTGGTGGGTTTTATTTCCCCATGTCAAGACAAAAACACCAAAATGGGGAGAGAGATAAAAACCAGCTAGCACGTGCTCACTGAATCTTGTTAGGATCTAGCACCTATGTTTCTGAAGACACCATCTGTGCCATACATGCTACCACCCACTGAGAGATCTTACTCACAGACAGGTTTGAGACTGAGCCAGCCTCTCAAGCCACTCAGGCACACTCCAGTAGGAACAGGCAAACAAGACCTATTGCAGATTTTTTAAAACACAACAGGCAGCAAAAGAACTGAGTATGGAGAGACAGATTCTGTATGTCCTATCTCTCTTCTCTTGGACCCTGTTTGTGACTCTATATACCTGAGAAGAGGGAATCCATTTGTCCCAAGAGGCACCAGTGTAAGAGTAGTAGCCTGAAAGACATTTCCAGCAAATACTGTCTATCAAGAGAAAGCAGGCAGTACAAAATGATGAAACTCAGCACTGACTGGACCAGAAGGCAACAAAGGATTCACATGGCAAAAAGCCTCAGACAAAGAGCTAGGGGAGAAAACTGAAAAAGATGATGTAGTAGGGGAAAAGATAATAGCCAAGAAAAAAGCTCCATGAAGAAAGAATAGAGAGGAATGATTGGGATCTGACCTGTTTGGAGCTTTGGACTAGCATGTGACACCAAGTAGAGGCAGGTTAGGGCAAGAAAGGCGACTTTAAAAAATGCCAGGTAACAGAGGTGTAGAACTCTCAAAGGCATCTTGTCGCCTTTCGATGGAAAGGCGGGCGACCTGGTTTCAGAAAGCCAGCACGGCGGCTTGACCTTTTCCCGAGCCACTCGGGCCACTGACACGCTGACACCAATGTGGTGGACGGCAAATGGCATTTATTGGGTTTGCACATGGGGTTAAATAGCCTAAGGGGTCTTTACTACGTCAGAAGGGGGGGCGGAGGGTTCAAGGTGGGGAGCCAATGGAGTTAGGAGGGGTCACCACTGGAGAGACGGGGGGAGGGTCCTTATCTTTCCGTGACATTGCGAGATCTTCCGGTCACCTGTCCTTATCTATCACACTCATCTCCCCCCCCCCCCCCCCACAAATAAATGAGGTAGTTAAAACATAGGCATTGAAAAAGGGGTACAAGGTAGTAACTTAACAAGGAGAACAAAGGGGGTTTGGAGAACCTGAGTAAGTTCTGCGAGGCAGATCAGGCAGATCTTGCGACTGGCAGTGTTCACAGTTTGACTCACAGCATTTGTTGTTGTCCTACAAACAGAATGTTGGCCCATATCGGCATAAAAACAACATTCCTCTTTCAAGGCGGCACACAAGCCTCCTTGTTGCATGAACAGGAGGTCCAATCCCCGCCTGTTCTGCAGGACGGGACGACTTCTGAAAGCGAGGAAACTGATTTCTCTAAGAAGGAGATGGATTTCTCGATCCTCTACAAGTCCTCGTCGATGGTCATTTGTAATTGAGAAAGTCCTTGGTGTCGGGTCACGAGGGCTGAGATACCTGTGGCCGTGCCGGCTGCTCCCAGTCCGAGCAGCATCGCGATGGTTACCCCTGTTATTATTTCTCGTTTGTGGAGCCGGCCGGGTTCCTCGAAAAGTTGACACACTTCCTCGTCTGAGTGGTACAGGACCCTAGGAACGATCAGAACTTGAACACAGAAATCATCAGTCTCATTGAATTTGGATTGTGAACCCCTTTCGGAGTGGCTTAAGGTTTTTATTATGTTTTGCTCTAGCCCTTGCTAACCCTGCTCTTCTGTCTCTGAGTCCCAGTCAGTGTCCGACAGTTCTCTCGAACTGCTGCCGCTGGTGGTGTCTGAGAGTCAAAGGCACACTGCCAGCGTACTTCCGGGTTCGGGTGCCATTTCGTGCGGCTCCGGCCCCGCCCCTCCCCTCAGGGGTGGCGCCGCTCCCGCCCCCCCTGGGCTCGTCCTGCCTCCCGTGGGGGCAGGTCTCTCCCTTAAATGGTGGCAGTGTTGAACGCAGCTCCCGACTGGGCGCTCGCTCCCCGCCGCTCCCCTGTGCATACGCGTTTGCGAGAGCCCGCAGCTCCCGGCTGAACGCTCGCTCTCCGCCGCTGTCCCGTGCATAGGGGTCTGCGGAAAGCTGCCTCTCCGAACCGCGCATGCGCTCTCCGCCACTGTCCCGTGCACACGTGGCCGCGGAAATCCGCGGTGCCACTCCGAGCATGCACTCCCCCCCTTCCTGCCGCTCGTACGCGCCAGCAAAAGCCCGCGGCTTTTGTCTGAGCACGTGCTCTTCTCTCTTTTCCCCGTCTTTACCCCGCGCATGCGCGTCGGCAAACACCCGCGGCTCCGGGCTTTCTCCACCAAGAACATCCAGACCCCGCCCTTCCCCGCAGCTGCCGGCGCGATTTTCAAACACGTATGGCGGCGGTGCCGCCCGCGTGTTCTCCCGTGCCACGTGCTCGGCGTCTCTGGCCTCGCTCGCCAATCCCTCCCAGAAAATCTGCGCGTGCTGCCGCGCCTCGGGCACCGAAATGCTGGATGACGGCGAAGAGACGGATGGGGGACCCATGGATTTTCGGGAAGGTTCCGTGGGCGAGGAGGAGGCTGGCGGGTTCGGCGGGGGGGCCGGGGGGTTCCCTGAGGGCACTGGGGGGTTTGGACTCAGGCTCCGGGAGGGGGGAAGCATGCCTGGCTCCCGCAGTTCCCCACACTTGGACAAATCATTTTCAGATGCCGTTTGTGTTGTAGCTCCCACCCCCAGCTTGGGGGTAGCTAGCAAGCACACGCGCGCGGTGCTCCAGGTCTCTTGCTCCTCCATTGCCCTGCATAGGGCCTGCTCTACTTTCCCCCACGCCTTGAGGCTTTTAGCGCTGCCCGTGGATTTCGTATCCTCAGCCAGGGCAACCGTGCACCTCCCCCAAACCTCCAAATGTAATAAATCTACCAGTCGTTCGATGACCCCAAGCTCTAATAACCTTGCCATAGCAAACTGAAAATCCTTGAGCTTGCACTCAATTCCCCACTGTTTATGAATCGAACTTACGACCTTCGCCATGGCTTCCATTGGCTGGTCCGATGGCGTCCCGTCTGCCTAGGGTCAGTTCCTTTGTCCTGCCCTGGCCGCTGCTCCTGTCCAGGCGAAAATCCCGATTCCTGAGCGTTTTTTCCTCCCGGGTTTTGGCACCACAATGTCGCCTTTCGATGGAAAGGCGGGCGACCTGGTTTCAGAAAGCCAGCACGGTGGCTTGACCTTTTCCCGAGCCACTCAGGCCACTGACACGCTGACACCAATGTGGTGGACGGCAAATGGCGTTTATTGGGTTCGCACATGGGGTTAAATAGCCTAAGGGGTCTTTACTACGTTAGAAGGGGGGGCGGAGGGTTCAAGGTGGGGAGCCAATGGGGTTAGGAGGGGTCACCACCAGAGAGACAGGGGAGGGTCCTTATCTTTCCGTGACATTGCGAGATCTTCCGGTCACCTGTCCTTATCTATCACACAGCATCTGCAGCTGCCTGAGCTTGGTGTTAAAACAGAAGCACATTTTCAAGTTTCTTGATTCTTCCACCCTATGCAAACCAATCAAGAGTGCTTCCCTGCTACTTCTGCTGGCACACACAGATGACAACACACACTACTGCTTCCAGCTCCTCTCCTGGTTAAAATGACAAAGGATTATGCAGTGTATCTAACCTGCTCAGTCATGCTAATGAACCATGAAGGATTTGGCCAAGGCTTACAACACAAAACTTCTGTGTCCAGTTTCTATGCTTTTTAAAACCTAGGCAAATACATGAAAATTTACTAACAAGGCTTAAGCTGGTTGTCTGCAAACCCCGGAATCATCGACTGCCTGTAGAACACACATTTAAAGTGGCCAAACAAGGTTCAGAAAATTAACCTATCAGAACTCAATTGCTGTAACCATGAGACTCATCCTTCTTGTTTCTGCAATCATTCATCCCACTTGTCTTCCAGCTTCTCCAACAGCCAGGGATATGGTCCTGCAGATACTGCCCTTATTCATTTCTAGAAACATATCTATACCATGAAATGAAGGCAATGGCATCTTGGAAAAAGAAACCAATTATATAAGTAAAGACTGTATTAGAATGCATATGAATAAAGGAAGCAAATGGGTAACAAAGGCCATCTTATTCTTATATTTCCTCTATTGATGATTTGATTCTAATCTCTCCATACTTTTTAAGTACATAATCTTACAAAAAAATATCCTACTGAGCAATGTTGTCATCAACAGGAATTAACAAGAGAAATCCAGCATTTGATGTTTAGTCTATCAGTGTAACACAGCTGTACTTCAATACCTGGCGAACCCCAGGTAGCTTCTAATTGAATGTTCTCCTGTATCTTCAAAACCTGTAACGCTTTAGCCTAAGATAAAGTCTCTTCTAACGACAGGGCATTTGAGATCTAGACACAGTGTGTGTCTCTAAATTTCCTTTTCAATACACCAGCGATGTACAAAAATTTCAAAATAGGTCTCCTGTGTGGGGAAAAAACATTCTCTCTATAAAGAAAACCAGAACAAGCCATTCTAGCTAATTAGAGCTATTTTGGATTTCAAACACTGCACACTGGTTTTAGAGGATGCTTTCTGAGTAGCCTGAAAAGGGAATGTGGAAATAGTTTCTATCAAGAAACTTCTGCTCCAGTTCTGTACATTTAACAGGCAATTTTAAGGATGTTGTGCACAAAAATTAACTCCTGAAACTTTGTTAATTAGCATATTTGGATATGCTGGTTTATTTCCTCTGGACAATGGGGACATTTGGGTATATTATTTTTCTATATTGGAGGCAGTGCCCTTAATAATCTAGCAATATCATTAACAGGCCATCCCTGCCTTTTCTACAGATGATATCGTGCCAACAGTACAGTTGAAGAAGCTCTTCTTTTTACTGAATCTTCATATTGCATATGGACAACAAAACCCTGGAACCTTAACTATAGTACAAATATAGACTGGTCTGGAGCTATATTTTTTACCCTCACTGCAACTGCTAAAATACTTCAGATTCTGATTTTCCCATACTATCTGAAATGTCTTATTTAATTACACTGCTATTATACCAGATCAGTATTAGAGACAAGAAAGGCCATAAGTCTTACTACATTTTTTAAAAAGCTACTGTATTGTACAGAGCATATACTACAACCACTAATCATTTCAGATTACTGCCAGCTCACTACAGCAGGATGAATCCTAAAATGAAGCACCTGGCTCACAGCCTCCTGGCATAGGTATTTTGAACTGTGAAGTTAACCAACACAACCTCATTTGGCTGTCAAGAACAAACATTTTTACTTTTGTTTGTTTCAACCTTCACATTTTCACCAACAAGGTATGGCAAAAACTTCCCTGGTAGCTATTAACAAGCAACAAGTGTGTTTTTACTGGGGTGGGGGGAAGGAAGTTTTTCTACATAGAAACCATCACCCAAGTACTTAGTCCTTTCTGCTTTATACTGCCACAGTTGAAAGTGCAACAAATGAAAACACTTTTGATTGAAAGACATAAATAAAAGGGAAATAAAACAGGGATAAAAATACACTTGTTTGTTCATATTAGCAAAGGTCAGAATATTTCAGTTATGACTTCTCTAGGCCCAAAATCCACAGCTTCCTGACTATCCCTACAGGAATGCTGATGGAAAAGTTCACATCTGGTTTCAAATCAGATGCATGCAAATACAAAAAAAAAGGGCACATCCAAATTTTTGACTGTTGAGTGAAAAATGCAAGAACAACAGGCAGACCTCCTAAAAGCATCTGTACTTCAAGCTGCCTACTGCTTTTAATTATATTTCCAGAGTTGCTCACAGCTCTACCATTGCCTATTCTATCCCCACCAGTTTTTCATCACTGTGTCCCACTGCCTTGTGCTTGGGGTTCCCTTCCAGCTACCCCAGCTTTAGTATATATTCTTTCTTCCCCCTTTTCAAATTCAACTACTGGAGATGATCTCTAAAACTTCTTTTGAAACTGTATTACTTTAGCTTTATCTACTTACTCGCAAAGAATCAGGGTGCAGAGGATACAGCCTAAGAAAAAAGTCTCTTTTTGATTTATAACACAGGCACTCTTCCATTTCTCTAAATAACACCTCTAGAGCTGATCAGTCTCTCCCTAACTTTAGGTCTCAGGAACACACACACGTCTCAGTCTAAGTCTCGTGTAGGATATGTTTCCAAGCTGACAAGAAAGATAACGTGCTCATTTACCGGCACATTCTGAAAACATCTAGACAACACACTGGAATCCGAAGTATTAACTTCTCTCAGCCAATGCTAAATGCATCTTCTCCCCTAACTACCAGTACATATAAATCAAACCACTTAAGTTTTGAAGCTTTTCTCATGTTACAAGAACACCAGATTCTTGTCTAGATATTATACTTCTGTGATTTAGAGCAAATAATCCCATTTTGGCAAGTTACCAGATGAATAAGCCTTTCTGCTAAATGACCACATATAACAAAAGTTGTAGCACCCTACTCTTAGCTTTATAAAATTGAATATGTAAGATATGGCTAATAACATTAACCACCACTGTATCACTGATTAACTTCCACCTCTGTGAGCAAACCCAGTCTTGTCTGTGTCATGGAGAAACAGGCTGTACTCATGGGCCACTGGAACTGCAAGGAAAAAAACATGAGATAGTATCTCTACAGAGGCTGAACAGAGCTCTAAGGATTTAAGTATCATTACTGGACCTGATGACATCCATGGCCTTGAATACCATTGCCAGCTCAGTCAAGAGGAGTTGAGGAAAAATAGGAGAGACAGCTCCCATGCTATTGACTGCTCCTCTATAGTGAATGCCATCAAAGTTGAATGAAGAGAGGATTATAGAGCAGAAAGGCTAAGCACACCAGAGCACATAGTTCAGTCCGGATAGGATACAGGCAATAACCAGACATATCTGGGAGCACTGCAGGCAGATTACTGGCAAGAAGACATGGTAACCTGGTGGCAGATCAGGGACAGGAGTGTCCAGAAAGCTTCTGAATATCTCCAGAGAAGGAGACTTCACAACCACTTTGGGCAACCTGTTTCACCTAGACCACACTGGCAGAATTGCCATACCTAGCCCTGTGCTGCCCACCTTGCTGCAGCTGGGGTGCCTGGGGGCTGCGGCTGCAAACATTTGGTCAGGCAACAAGGCAGATTCAAGAAGCAATCACTTGCCCAATCCTCACGCAACAACATGACATGCTCTGGTTGGCACAAGAAAGTACAGCACAGGGACACGTGCCAGTGACAGGAGTTGAAAAGAGTAATTCTGAGTTTCTAGTTTAGAGTATATCTAACTACCAGCCAAAGTCCTGCTGGTCAGTGTGAGCTGCTTAGCACTACTCATCATTTTGCCTTCTCTACTTCCCTTGTTCAGGGCATTCCAGTTTCCCATTATCCCAGACACAAGTTTGTTCCCAATGAACCAGCATGTTGGTTTTGTTCTTTGTTGGGGCCAGACAGAGCAAGAAACAAATACACCGACTACAGTAATATGAAGCAGAAACTTTAAAAAGGCACGTTAGGCTGCACTATGCTGAAACAAAAAATTTCAAAGCGAATTAGGTGTAGTTCCCCAGTAGCCTAGTGTCTTGCCTCTTTTTTCACTTACAGAATTTTTTCCCATAAGTTTCTAAGAAACCCTAATGACAGTACTTAGCCAGAACAAAGGGAGTAGTTGAAGGACATGGCAGCACAAGGCTACACCTATTGTTTTTAAGTCTCTGGGAGTGTCCCTCAGAGGGGAGAGATAACGGGAGCTTTGGGAAAGGTAAAAAGACAGCTGGGGGAGGGGGGCTCACTCCTGCTCTCAGCATTGAGGAAGACAGTCAAGCTGCCCCTCGCTGCAGGAAGAGTTCACAGCCATCACTCTGCCTCTGCCTCATCCTGAGAAATCTACCATCATCTGCTTGTGTACCTGGGAATCCTGAGCTCGTTTTCTCCAGCCCTCCCCCCCACCGCCACTGCTTCTTTGGAGCTTTGAGGCTTTCCTGCTACTCTGTAGCCCTGCACTGCCCAGCCCTGCCGGGACACCCCCTGCCATTCCAGCTACCAGTGCAGAGCTCCTGATCTTATCCACCAGCCCTGGACTTTCCACCCTTCCAGCTTGGCCTCTCGGAGTCCTGCAGGGGCACCGAGATCAAACTGCCCTGGGCTTTTGTGAAAGAAAGCCCTCAAGGTTCCTGGTTCTGTTTATTACTAATGCTGTAGTTGTTGTTTGTTTGTTGTTTTGTCATATATACTAGTAAAGAACTGTTATTCCTATCCCCATACCTCTGCCTGAAAGCCCCTTTAATTTTCTAAATTCGAATAATTTGGAAGGAGGGGATTCAAATTCTCCATCTCTAGGGAGGTCCTGCCCTCTTCCTAGCAGATACCTGTCTTTCAAACCAAGACACCTAGACAGAAACAAGAGTCCTGGCTGTTGCAGTCATGAGGCCTGAGAGGCCTCTCTGGCCATCAGTCATCATGACTGGACCAAGTAACCCCTCTCCTGCCTTCGGACCCTTTCTTATCTCCCTGTAAGACAATAGGTCACTTTTACCCCGACTCATACCATTGGACCATTTCTCAAAACCTTGCCACCCTATATAAAGCCCCACTTCTGCCCAGTTCAGTAGAAGAGCTGTCACTGAAACCCTTCCCAGAGGATGCCAAAAAAGACTCATCTGTGGAACCTCATACAGCGCTTCTCCTCTCTCTCCCTGCGTCTGCTGAAGGCACTTAGCAAGCTCATAAGCTGAAAATCACTATAGAGCTGAACCTGCTGGGAGCTCAAATCACTTAGAGCTGAACTTGCTAAGTATTGCCTGTGCCTGGGAGCTTTGCCCAAGGTACTTGGACAGGAGGTACTTAGCGGTACCCCCTATCCAGGAATACCTAAGGCAGCTGGGATCGGACTGATCCTGAAGCCCCAGGAAGAATAAACGTGGTGCACTGAACTGGCTATGAGCCTAGGAGAGCAGCATTCTTCTTGAAGAGTAACTGCTTCAGTTCGCAACACCCTCCTAAAAATTAATTCTCCGTTATAGAAAAATCTATCTGCAGAGGCCGTCTGAGGATCCTCTAAATCCAGCTCCTGAGGAGTCAGACAGCAGCAGACCACACACCAGCAGTCTTTTGAGACACATTCGGCTGAAGAGTAAATTATATGACAACCTTTTCTGCGTGCTTCTTTACTTGGGTCTCTTTGGACTTTTTCTTTTTTTTTCCTCTTTTTACTGCTGGGAGGGAAACGAGAACCACATTAGAATGGGATCAAAAATTAGTAAATTAAAATGATCCCAGAACGAGAGAGACTTATATTTACAAATCTGAGAAATCCTATCCCTTAACAACCCTTCTTTCTCTAAAAGCAATTTCTCAAAAACTAACTTGAAAAAAATTATAAAATGGATTATTTCCCTGTTTCCAGATACTAACACACATTCTATGACTTTAGATTCTTTTTGGGACTTAGTGGGGATAAAAATATACACTTCCCAAATTAAAGAAGACTTCTCTGTTACTCGATTTTTACCTATTTTTCATGTTATTACTAAAGCAGTAGAACAAACAAATATTAAGAGCTCACAAACTCCCCCTGCGGAGGGCGTTCCGATTTATCTCTCCCGCCAGACACTGTCTTTTCAAATGCTAATCTTCCCACTCTCTCTCCAAATGTGGCCACCGCAGGAGTGTCAGGCGCAAATGGCAAATGCGCCGTTCCCGCCACCTCTGCCCCGCTCCTGCCCTGCTCCCCCAGGACCACCGCGACCCCCGGCACCCCCAGGCCTTCTTCACAAGCCCCCCTCCCCTCGGTCCCCCTTCCTACGGTCACTCCACCTTCAGCCGCCCCTCCGGGGACGGGGAACATGGAATCCACACTGGCCCCATCTCCCCCTCTGCGCTGCCCCATCCCCCTCCCTCACGTTGCTCCCAAACCCCTTCTCCATGCCTGCAAAGCCCACAGAGCCTGCTTATCTCACATGCTGCCAGCACCCTCCCCCCGCAGTACCTCCCAATGTAACTGTGCCTGTTCCTATCCAGTCTGCACCTCTCCAGCCCACCCTCCCGGCTCCCTCTGTGGCGAAGGTGGCTCCAGGCAATCCCAGCCCCCCGCTCCTCCCTTATCCCAAGACGCTGCAGCCGCACCCCCCTCACGGCTCCCTAAATGGCACTTCTGAGATACCTCATAGTAGCATTCCGCTTTTACACGCTACTCAACCCTGTGCGAACTGTGCTTCCCGTAGCCAGGTCTTGCCACCCTCTCTCCAGCACCCCACACCCCCGCACGATCTCAAACACCAGAAAAAGCACTCTCACTCATCATCTGAGGACAGTAGTGATAGTGAGTCCAATTCTGATGCAGAGGACATTGATCCATGGGCTGTAATTAAAATGGAAGCCACTCAAGCAGGAGACTGGGACCTGGCTCAGAAAAATTCTGCCTTCCCAGTAACTTCTATAAAGGGAAAAAGAGGTGGTGTCTCCACTAGAATAATGTGGGAACCTAACAAAAACAAAGAGCTCATAGAACTTCGAAAAGTGGCCAAAGAACACGGCAGAAGTTCACATATTTTTTAAATTTCCTAGAAGCTGTCTTCTCAGCACATGTTTTAATACCCCACAATGTTAAGAATATGGCCCACTGCCTCCTATCCCCAGCAGAATATATGCTATGGGAAAGGCATTGGAAAAGACAATTAAAAATACTATCAGACACATACACTAAAGATACTAATAGGCCAAATTATACAGTTGAACAGCTGGCCGGAGAAGGCAATTTACAGAAACCCTCAAATCAAGCTAAAACCTTGTCTGAGACAGCACTACAAGACCTGGCTATGGCAGCAAAAACCTCATTACTTCTTACCCCAAATTACTCTATCCCTACCCTACACTTCTCCAATATTAAACAAGGAACAGATGAAAGCTTTATCAAATTTGTGGACAGAATTAAAGATGCTCTGGATAAACAGATAGAGAGCATATAGGAAAGAAAAGAACTGTTATGCAAACTTGCCATGAGCAATGCTAATGAACAATGTAAAACAATAAAACAATTCTGAGAGCCTTACCCTTGGATACAGAACCTACCATAGAACAAATGGTGGAAAGCTGTACACATTACCTCTCCACTGAAAACACAGTAGCCCAAGCATTTGCTAAGGGTATTGCAGAAGGGGTTTCTGGTGCGTTTGCAGTAGTGACTTCCAAAGACCAGACCCGCTGCTTTCACTGTGGAGACTTTGGACATTTTATAAAGGACTGTCCAGATAGGACACCTACCCGAATCTCCCGTAACACCTACCAAAAACCCCAAAATCGGCAGCGCTTCCAGCAGCGTTCGGGAAACCACCAGCGGAGTGTGGTCAGGCTCCACGCCAAGACAACAAATCAAAAGCCATCCAGACCCAACCATGCATCATTCCAGGAGATGCCAAGTCACATGAAGAGGATCCAACACACGGAGCAATACAGACGGGAACCTGGCGCCAGCTGGTAACTGCTTTATCGATTGACTTTAATAAAAGAGATGTTTATCGTGTCCCCACTGGCAAGTGTGGGCCAAAAGGTGGTCCTTTTGACATCTTAATTATAGGTGATACTTTTCATGGCCTGGAGGAAATCTTTGTTTTCGCAGAAGTACAAACAGTGCACCCGGGTCAAGAAATCTTGGTCCAGCTGTGCTGCACAGACTTACCATTTTTTCTTTTAAAGGGAACTCCAATTGCACAAGCCTTTTTACTACCAAAAAATCACAAGGAACAGCTTCCTCTCAACCCTATAGCAATGTGGGCACAAGTTTTGGGACCTATTAAGCCTACCACTGAGTGTGGCCTATCTTGCAAAGGGGAGAAGATCCACCGACTAGGCCTGCTGGACTCCGGCGCAGACGTGAGCCTTGTTGCCCGCTCAGAATGGCCAGCAAACTGGGAACTACAACTGGTACCAGGTATGATTTCAGGGATTGGTGGAGCCACAGTGTCCATGCAAAGCAAGCACAATGTCCTCGTTGAAGGGCCTGAAGGCAAGTTGGCAACTATCCACCCATTTGTGGTAAGGGCCCCCATCACCCTTTGGGGAAGGGATGTTCTATCCCAATGGGGAGCTTCCTTACAAATTCCCAGTCGGGATTTCTAATTGGGGCCACTGAGGAGCACTCACTACCAGATACCCCTCAGCTCACCTGTGTCCTGGTTTGAGGGGAAATGAGTTTTTCAGGCAGCTGAGGTCAAACCAATCAGTGGTCAGGTTTGAATGTTGGCACCTTCGGTGGCCACTGAGGGGTTGGACACGCCTCTGAGGACACAAGGGGTTAAAAGCAAGGACTCCCAGAGGGACTTCCTCTTTCTGGCTCCGCTTTCAGGAAAGGAGCATCTTTTCCCTCTTCCCCTGCTCAGCTGACCAGGCTGGGTGGGGGAGGGGGGCCAGGTGGCCAGGCTGAGGTAGGCCCGGGGCCCTGGGGGGGGGGGAAAGAGAGAGAACAGGACTGGACCTGCGCCAGCCCCATCCAGGATGGAGGGGTGGAAAACTTTGGAGGTGGAGGTGCCTTCTGTCCCCCCCCCCCCACCCCCCCCCCCCCTCGTCCCATCTCCCTCCCCCCCAGGGAGAAGGTGCCGAGCTGCTGCTGCGTGTGGGAGTTGCCGGAGCCTGTGAGTGCCTGAGCCTGTGGCCTTGCTGGGAGACAAAAGCTTTTAACTCTTTCTGAGGCAGAAGAAAACTATTCCCAGACACTGATTCTCATGGCTGGTGGTTTTAGAAGAGAGAGAGCCTGGGACCGAGATGATAAAGGACAATGAAAAGGACCCCCCTCGATGGCAGAGAGGAAGAGGAGTGGCTTCTGAGCTGGACTTTTCTTGCGTAATGTTAGCCATAGGACCCTGAACTCTCCTGAACATAATTAAGACTGTATTTGGGTGGATGCTTTTTGGTTCAAAACCAAAGACTTTGTGGCCTGTTCTTGGAACCCTCGGCCCCAGGGGTAAATGTGGGGGGAACTGCTTGTCCCAATATGAGAAGATGGCTGGTTTTTGGTACTTGGCCAAACATCCTTAAAAGAGCCCTTTATGCGGTTTTAGTCCATGGACAGTGGTGAGAGCAATGGACATGGAAAGGAGGGTGTCACCATGGCAGACTTCTTCAGGCAGTGCCATGGGTGACATGGGAACATGGGAGGGTGGACCTGTGTTTCCTGTGGGGGGTCTGTGGTGCGAGAGAGACTCCTCTCTCCCTGGATGAACTGAAGATTGTTTTTTTAGGGGATGATAACTTTGATGGGGAACCCAGGGTTGTGGAAGGTTAAAGCAAGTAAGATGAGGGTAATGTGCAAGTGTTAACTGTTTGTGCATGTAAGGGATGGAAATTGGGGGGGAGGAGCAGAAATGTTCTGGGAGGTTTTCATTTCTGTTTCCGGGTGTTTGGGTTTTCTTTTCTATTGTCTGTTGTTATGTAGTTTAATAAAGTTGTCTCTAATTCAAGTTTTAGGCCTGCTCTGCTCTGTTCTTGACCACATCTCACAGTAGCTCATTAGGAAAAACATACACTCATGGGTGCACTGGCATTTGGCCAGCGCCAACCCATGACAACCTGGAAATGCCAAACCCCGATCTGGATCGAACAGTGGCCCCTCCCTAAAGTAAAACTGCGTGCACTACAAGCCCTTGTAGAAGAACAGCTTGCCAAAGGTCACATCGTCGAGACCACCAGCCCTTGGAACTCCCCAGTCTTTGTACTGAAAAAGCCTGGAACGGACAGGTGGAGGCTCCTCCATGACCTGCATAAAATCAATGAGGTAATTGAGGACATGGGCCCCCTTCAACCTGGACTGCCTTCACCATCGATGCTGCCTCAAGACTAGACACTTGCCATCATAGATATTAAAGATTGCTTCTTCAGCATTCCGCTGCACCCCCAGGACGCTTCACGGTTTGCTTTTTCTGTCCCCTCTTTTAACAGAGAGGCTCCACTCAAAAGATATCATTTGTGTTATCTTCCCCAAGGTCTAAAAGTCTCTCCTACCATATGCCAGTGGTATGTTGCTCACATTTTGTCTCCCATTCGAAGCCTATTTCCAGATGCAATCATCTACCACTATATGGATGATATCCTAGTCTGTGCATCAGACAAAGCTTACCTAGAAAAAGCAGTTTCAAAGACCATCGAAACCATAGAAAAAGCAGGATTCGAGATCCATGAAGACAAAATACAATACACCAACCCATGGACATATCTGGGATTCCAGATCCGTGAAAGGACCATCGTACCCCAGCAGCTCTTCATCTGAGACGACCAAAAACCCTGAGAGACTTACACAGTCTGTGTGGATCCATCAATTGGGTACGTCCTCTGCTAGGAATTACAGCAGAAGACCTCGCTCCCCTATTCAACCTTCTCCATGGCAATGGAGACCTGGACTCTCCACGCACTCTCACAACAGAAGCCTGAGATGCCATCAACAAAGTCCAAGAAGCCCTATCTTCACACCAAGCCCATCGCTTCGAGCCTAGCCTGCCTTTCGAGTTTGTCATTCTAGGAAAAGCACCCCGGTTCCATGGACTGATTTTCCAATGGGATACTCAGCTTCGAGACCCTTTATTGATACTTGAATGGATCTTTACAAACAACCAACCTTCAAAGACAATTACCACCTTCCAAGAAATCATGGCACATCTCATAAAAAAGGCCAGAACTCGCCTCCGTTCTCTCGCAGGGTGTGAGTTCACATGCATATACTTGCCATTAACCAGCGGAGACCTGGAGCATTTGCTTCAGACCAATGAAAATCTCCAGTTCGCCCTAGATAGCTATACAGGCCAAATTTCCATCCATATCCCAAAACATAAACTTTTTAATACAACCTTTAATCTGACCCCAAAATTAGTACTGAGTAAAACACCTCTAAAAGCTCTAACAGTCTTTACAGATGGCTCGGGATCATCCCACAAGTCTGTAATAACATGCAAGGACCCTAAGACCCAAAAATGGGAATCTGATGTCCAAATAGTGGAGGGATCAACACAGATTGCAGAGTTAGCAGCTGTTGTCAGAGCCTTTGAGAAATTCAAAGATGAACCCTTTAATCTCGTTACAGACTCTTCATATGTTGCGGGTATAGCTATGAGAGCAGAACAAGCCCTTCTCAAAGAAGTTTCCAATCCAAAGGTACACCAATTGATTTCTGCATTAACACGCCTAATCTCCCACAGAAAGCAACCTTACCATGTAATGCATGTGAGGTCACACACTGACCTCCCAGGTATCATCGCAGAAGGGAACAGGAAAGCAGACGCATTGGCCATGGCAATAGAAACTGCTAACATCCCTGACATCTTTGCCCAGGCAAAGTTGTCACATGCATTTTATCATCAAAATGTACCTTCTCTTATCAGAATGTTCAAGCTCTCAAAAGATCAAGCAAAAGCTATTGTCGCCACTTGCCCGAACTGCCAAAACTACCAGATACCATCTGTGGGGACAAGAGTCAATCCTCGAGGCCTTAACAGCTGCCAGCTGTGGCAGACAGATGTAACTCACTTCCCACCTTTTGGAAGGTCAAAGTATGTGCACGTATCGGTTGACACATTTTCTGGAGCAGTATTTGCATCAGCTCATCCAGGAGAGGCTACACAGCATGCCATAAAGCACTTCCTCCTTGCCTTCGCTACCCTGGGAGTACCAAAAAAGATCAAAACAGATAATGGACTTGCCTATGTCTCTCGTAAGTTAAAAGAGATCTTCAGTGAGTGGGGAATAGAACACAAGAAAGGCATACCTGCAAATCCCACAGGACAATCCATCATAGAGAGAACACATCAAACCCTCAAAAGAGTCCTCAGTCAGCAGCGAAGTGAAACAAAAATTGTATCTCCAGTTGAAAGACTCTGCAAGGCTCTCTACGTCATCAACTTCCTAAATGGCACAACATCAGAGCCTGACCCACCAGTACTTCGCCACTTTGCAAATACCACCCAAGCAAAGCTTGTTGAGAAACCACCCGTGCTAGTGAAGGACCCAGAAACACATCAAATTTCTGGGCCTTTCCAGTTAATTACTTGAGGGAGAGGATATGCGTGTGTTTCACTACCATCTGGCCCAAGATGGTACCCAGAAAAAACATAAAACCATACCTAGACACTACAAACTCTACTCAATCAAACACTGACAAGAATTCCTCTGAGTCGAATACAAGACCGCCTCAAAACCAGACAAGTTCTGCCTGGAGACGAAGGCGTCGCCGAATGTCCACAGACCAAAGAAAAGACCGTCCCATCACACGACAGCAGAGGAAACAGAAAAGCTGAACAACATTCTGCTGCATCAGTCAAGCCATAAGCCAGACATAGCCTGAACACAAATGATTCTCTGAATTATGTTATTACCCCGTTTTTTTTTACCCTAAAAAACCCTATTATTCCCTTTCTTAACTCTTACCAAAAACCCCTAACCTCACACCCACTTACTCATCCCTTGCTTATATATACATATATTAAAAAAAAAAAGCGGGGGGGAGGGAACAGAGGAAAGAAATGAGGGAAAAAACCCTAACCCCCCCCTCCCATCATAAAAGATAACAAATTTTGCTCATATTCCCTATCAGAAGCCCTATCCCTGTCCAGAGATGAAAATTATCTCCATTGGTGCTCTCCTCACTTCTGTTTGGATGCTCTTCACCGTACCGTATGCCTACGGCTGGATTAGCCCACAGCCTAGCCATAATGTTTGGGTAACCTTAGCAAAAACATTGAAACAGGATAACATGTGCTTATCCATGGGCAACGTTGCTAACCCACTTTCCACATGTCTAGTAGGGATTCCTTTCGTAGCAGATGACTGGCCCGTCTATAATTCAGAGTGCCTCCGCACCACAGGTAAGAGACCCAACGTGGTAGATACTTGGGATGAGTGGACAAAAATGTTGCCTAATGCCCTAGAGGAACCCCAAGAACTGGACCTGCTGGGGTCCTCCAAAGCAACATACTGCGTCAAATTTTACTTTAGACATCCAAAGAATAATGGGCCAGAAATTGACCAGGTAAGAAACACATACAGAAAAAGACATATCACCCATTAACAAAGCCTATAACTATCCGGATTGGTGCAATTACACCACTCGTGTGATATCTGTATCCTCTCTCCATCCCAAAGTATTACCCAAAGGAATGTTTCTCATCTGTGGTGACCGAGTATGGGCTGGGATCCCCTCAAACCTCCAAGGAGGTCCCTGTAGCCTTGGGAGACTTTCTACCCTCACGCCAAATATTACCTTGTTACATAATTGGAAAAAAGAAAGTGAAGCAAATCGCTAAAAAAGATCCTATAAGGAATTTGATGAAAATTGCAATCCCAAATTATACAATTGGAATAAACCAAAAAGGATTGCTGTCTCCCTATTCCTACCATGGGTAGCTGCAGCTAAGGCCCTTGGTGAAATAAATCACCTAGGGTGCTGGCTTAATAAGCAAGCCAACGCTACATCTGCTGCCCTGAGTGATCTTTTAAAAGATGAGGAAACCACAAGACATGCATCACTCCAGAACCAAGCAGCAATTGATTTTCTGCTGCTCGCCCACGGACACGGATGCCAAGACTTCGAAGGGATGTGCTGCTTCAATCTCTCTTCACGCTCAGAATCCATCCACGCAAACATCCAGAAACTGAGGGAACTTGTGAATGACTTAAAAATAGAAAATAACCCAGACTGGCTCAATGACCTTTTGGTTTCAACCTCTTAGCAAGACAACCTGACTTCCTATCTATATCTATATACCATAAACCTCACTTCTTAATGTACTGCAAGATTTCAATGTATTCTAGATTTAACTTGGCACTAGCTGTTCCAGAGATCAGATTTATCTAATCAAAACAAGGTAAGGGGAAGGCATCTGAACCAGACAACCAAAACCACAAGTATCACTGCCACAACAAGAGCTCTTCCAGCAGGGAAAGAAGATACTTTATTGAAAGGGTCCCTCCTCCCTCTGTGATTGCTTTCAAGTCTTGCCCCATAAGTAGGTGCATCCTGAGTTACACAATCCCGAGTAACGTGCTCTAGGGAATCCTGCTTGAGTAGGGAAGTTAGACTGGATCACCTCCAATGGTCCTTTCCAACCTTACTCATTCTGCTATTTTAACTATGATTAGTTTTCTGTATGTAGGAAGCACTACAAAATTGCTCCCTGGTACACCAGTTCTGCCTACCTGTGATTAAATATGCATACAAAGAAAGAACATGCAGAAGGTTCCAGAGCCCACAGGCAGCACAGCAGAGGCTGGTAATATCCTTCTGCCCTCAGAGAAGATTCAGAGTAGATTGCTCAGCCTACATGAAGAGCAATTCAAAGCCTTGGTCTTGCCTGGACTTAATGAAATAAATATATTCCTGTTTCATTTTTTTGATGTAACAGTTTTCAAGCTAAAATTTTCCATTCCAGCTAAGAGTGAGAACAAAAGTATATGCAGGTCATGCAGAATGCAGTCTTCTAGAAAGTCACCTCAAAACCTAAGTGCAGTTGCAGTTCTTTTGTTTGTTTTTTTTACATCATGCTAGAGACAGTGCTGTCATTCCAAAACACTTCCCCCAAGAACACTATCTGCACAAAAAGCTGTGTAGTGTAAAGGAAGTTTTGGGAGTTCCACAATGAACCTGCAAAATGCAAGAACTCTAGAAGCTTCAGTTAGGAAAAAAAAAAGGAGAGAAAAAAGAAAAAAAAGAAAATACCTTTCATTGAGCTAACAAGCAATGAAAGACAGTACACTAAGCATTTATTTAATCCCATTTATTTGCAGCCATGCACATGCACTTGTTTAACACTGAATTATAGTGAATCATGGAACAGTTGTGGTCAAAGGGACCTCTGTAGATTATCCTCCCTTCTGCAGCTGAACCACCTACACTCAGCAGGACTTTGTCCAAATGGCTTTTCAGTATCTCCAAGGGAGGAGACTCCACAACTTCTCTGGGCAACCAGTGATTACTTGTCCTGATGGCAAAAAGCATTTCCTGGTGTTCAGAAGGAACCTCCCAGATTTTGATTTGTGGCCATTTCACAATGGGGCTTAAGAATCACATCTCAGTGTGTTTGAGTAGTCATCTGGAACATGTATACTGTTAATTGTGCAAAATGGAATAGAAGACCCTTTCATCAAAAGAGGTCCAAAAAAACCTAACAAAAAACATTTATCCCATTTGTAGATGGTACGAATTGAGGACTCACTATGCAACAACTAAATCACAACCCCTTTCCTTGCAAGCAGCAATTCTGCAACTACTTAAGCTTCAAGCAATGGGTTTAATATACCATACTGAACACCTAGAAATCTTAACTGCTGCCCTACTGTCTGAGCAATTTTGTCTTCATCTATATCCCATGCTGAAAGCTGCTTTAAGGACAAGTCTTCATTGCTTGGCCCCAATTTAACTTTTCTCTGAATGAATTCACCTTTCAAGTTTTATTCAAAAAAATGTCATCTGTAATCCCATCATCCCACTTCACAGATTAAGAGCCCTGCTTTTAGAGTCCTTAAAAAGCAAAATCAGTCACTCAGGCAAATCAGGTCAACAAAGAACATCCTAAGAAGAAAAGGAATTGAGGAGAATTAAGAGAAACCAAAGATGAATTCCAACCTCCTGCGTAAGCTAACCATTTCTTCCCAATGAAGTCTGAGGGGAAAAAAGTCCTAGTGGAAGTCAAATTAAAGATTGCATGTGAAATTAGCTGTGTGGCTATCAGAAGGCACTATCTGCAAGTCAATCAAAATCTAATAATTGAGAACCAACATGAACAAAGAGATCTTAAAAGTTTATGACAACCCATCCTGGATCTACCATTTTTCCAAAACAGAAAAGCATCTGAAAAACATTAATTGAAAGGATTAAAATCCTAGCAGCAGCTCTCATCCCACCATTTTGTGAGGCGAGTACAAGATGGGGAAAAAACCAACCACCAAACCCCAGAACAATTGTCACATTCAACAAGCACATTCCTCCTTTTCCAGAGGTGAATTTCAGAGCCTACCAGCTTTCAACAGTAAACAGATGGTGTCTTAGTCACACACCGTATGGCACAGAGTGACATTTTGATGTGATTAAGACCTGAAACTCTTTAGATTAAAGAAGTCCCAAAATGTAAAATAACTTTTGCATATTTTGCATAAACTTGAACCTTACGTCAATTTTGTAAACTCATCATTAGTCCACAACATAGCTACCAAATGTTTAAGAGATACAAGTAACATATGAAATCTTAGGAATAACAAGTTGTTTAGTGCATGAAAATGGGGTTAAAGCTACGGGTTAGCCAGATGACACGAGTACTCTCAAAAATTCTGTTTATGAAGCAAAATGAAGAAGCTAAGAATATACTAAGTTCAAGCAGACCTAGAGCTCTACTAAAAACTGACTACCTAGCAACTGACTACACGTATCAGTCTTGTAAACTTTCCCCAGCAACTATCTTAGATCACATTATTAAGAAAAACAGTAACATTGCTGTCAATTTTTCAAGTCCAGCGCTATATCCACTTTTTTCCTGCAGCCCTAGAACTGCTCACTACCGCGGCCTATTGATACAGAGCAGTGCAAGTCTTAGCATATTTAACATTAGGTCCTTGACAAGCAAATATTCTACAATGCAAAAATCTCAATCTATCAGGTGAGATATCGTCAATGCTATAGGTCTCACGCTAGGGAGTGATGCACATTACATCAGTCTGAGTGGGTTCTTTCCCTGGGTCATCCATGTCCTGTGCCATCCTTGCATCACCTCAAACAAGAATATAAAAACAAATTGTTCTTGCATCCCTCATCATATACATTCAGTATCTAATACTATAGTTAGGTCAAGAGTACTGTGCCCAACCAAGGCACTGCTCAGTATTGCTTGCTTGGACAAGACATCAGCAAAACACAAAGACTACACACAGCAGCATGAATAGCAGGATTCACATCAGACACCTCAGCCTTGCTGCTGCATGGTGCATTTGTATAAACACAGTGAAACAATTAATTACAGGAGACTGTGTTTATCAATCACGAGTCCTAGCTGCACAAATAGCTGAAGTGAAGACCATCCAGAACAAGAGGCAAGAGCTCAGTATTTTCAGTAGGCTTCAAGCACCCACAGTTTATTTTGCACACTTACTTTACATGCTTTACAGAAAAACCCAATCATTAGAGATACCTTCCTTTATTCACTATATGACCAAGATTTATTTGCCAACACATTTTTAAAAGCAAGACCTTTATATCCTGTAGTAATGCTTGAGTCAATGTTTTCCATTAGTCTAACAAAACATCTGAGACCTCTGCTGGAATTTGCTCCACTCATTTATGCCTTTAACATCTGCACATATATCTACAGATTGTTTTTAAACCACATATGAACTGCATTAAGGACCACATGGTTCCGCTGAGAAGCTAAAAGTGGATATTGCTACAGTAATCAGAAGTGTTGTCCCATAACATTAATTATTTCTGCAAGATATTTAGAAAGCCACTCTAAACTCATACTGGACATCTGAAAGCAGTTTCAGTGTCCACAAGAGGACCATCTGTTGCATTACTGTGTTCTGAATGACATGCAACTTCTTCCCCTCCCTCTCAATTTGTAAACAGCTAATATCAGTACTTTTGAAGACCTTAACTCCCCAGAAAGACCCTATAGCAAATTTTCCAGTAGTGTTTGCATATTATCGTACGACCTCCTTCACAGCAAGAAATCAGATTCTGATTCGACGAACACTTGTAAAGAAACATCATAAATTACTCTTTTCTTTGTCCTCCACAGATCCTCCTGTACTAAGCAAGAAAAAAGGGAAAAAAGTTGTTTTCTTGACACCTGAATTTTGAAAAAGAAACAGGACTGGGAAAAAGTCTAAAACCTAGATAGGTCATAACAACTGTCAATACAATTCAAACCTAACAGAAAGAAGGACAGCTTTCCAATTATGCATTGCATTAAATCCCATTGCAAGGCATCTGATTTGTACAAAGCATCATCCTCTCTGCGATAAAGTTTACTGTTGATTTTGTTTCTGAAGAGGATTTAACCTAAGGATTAATCCAGCTCAATGCTTGGTCCTCGTAAAAATGTCGTTTGACACTTCCACCTTGCATCAATGATCCACTTATTTTAAGGTTCCTTGCACTCCTGTTGGGTACATATGTGTGACTGACTCTGCTTAGAGAGATTTCTTCCAAAAATGTCTGTCACAGCTACACATGCACAGGTACCAGCATACAGTAACTCCTGGAGACTACACTCCATAACAGACCCATCTTCACACAGATGTCACACACTGAAGAGGAATCCTTTTCATACAGGAATTGATCCATTTCCCTCATGTCTTTCTACCCAAGTCCACCAGGGAGCACTGCAGTTGTATATGCCATGGCAGAATGCCCCAAACCATTTTCTGTTGTCACTTTTGACAAAAGCCCCGTTGTCTCACACTCCAGTCCACTGTTACTATGACAACAGTATTACAATGTCTCCCAATTACCAGTGTATTCTTTCAGTCCTGGGTTCCTCCACCCCCAACAGCTCAGAGAAGGCAGCCTTATTCTCAGGTCTCTTTCAATAGGGCAAGTCCTAACTACTAATTACTGAACTACACTGCAGATGCAAAAAATGTGAGACTCAGCCCTCAAGGCTTTCATGTCTGTGATGAATATTAACATTTAGAAGTTAACATAGCTTAAACAAGCAGTTAGAGGACATGACACTATTTAAAACCAGGAACAAGTACTTAACTGAGACAACAAAAGTATTCTTCCACTAAAGCTAAAACATGACATTTCCATCCTGTGTCTGCTATCATGCAAGGTTCCTTTGAGAAAGACCCCATGAAGAAACAGGATGAGAAGCATATTAGGTGTTTGAGTCACTGGGTATGCACCAATTTAAAACCACTTTGCTACTCAAAGACACAGGGTTCCAAACATATGCTGTAACTTACAGAGCAGAAACAGACCAAAACAATTCCTAACCCTTATAGTCTGATAAGCCTGCTTCCACAACAACTGATCTGGCTTTGATCAGTATCTGAATAACAAATATTATTAAGAACAGCTAGGATTTTTATTTTGCATACTGGGACATATAAGAGATAGATGCTGTTAACAAGGACTGCTTGTGGTTAAGCTTATCAAATCACTGTTACATCCCCCTGGGGAAATGGTTTCTTCTCCCTCAGGGACCCCTGGAACTCCTGTCATGTAGTCTGACCCTTCCTTCCCCTTCTGACCCCATTGGCTGTGTGCCAGCTAGCCCCTCCCTCAGAGACCCTAAGATAAAGGGTCCCCTGTCCCCCGGGAGCTCTCTCTCTCCTGGAACATCAACCTGGAATAAAGCAGCAGAAAGGGTGAGAGCCTCTTTTGAATCCTTATCCTGTCTTTCTTGATATAATCCTCCAAGGCCTGAGAAGGGCTGAGCTAGCTGAGACCCTTTGAGGGGAATAGAGGTTTTATATCAATTGACGCCCAAGTGGGTATTAATATAGAAACCCATGCGGAGCTGGAGACCTTTCATGGTCTTAAAAGCTTTTTGGGAAGTTCAATTACCCTAGGCACTTTGGCCACATGTTGTAGCTATAGGTGAGTAGGGATAAGCTCGTAGCTTGTGGTTGCCCACCCACGAGTGAGCTAGAGACAGGACCTTCAGTTGCTTCTGACTCAGCAGATGATACCACGGACCAGGTAAAGTCCTCCGTTTGATCGGTACCGCAAACTGGGAGGGCGTCATTTTACCTTGCTAGTAGCAGCGGGTGGTTTTTAGGACCCTGCGGCGGGGATTTTTTTTTCTTTTTTTTTTCTTTCGTTTCTGATTGCCGCAGCCCGCGGACCCGTGGGGCGGCTCCGCACAAGGAGCCCTGCTTTTTGGGGAAACCCCGGCCCGGGCACGTATCCCATCGGCCAAACACGGCTGCGGGGACCCCCCCGGTGCCACCGGGGCTGGAGAAACGGCGCGGACGCGTGACCGCAGCCCCGGAGTTTTCCCCGCCTGTTCTCTCTGGTTATAGGAGACACAGGAGTTACATACAGCTGACTTTAGCAGCTGAAGGCTGGATTTTGAGCTAATAGCTTTCAATAATATCGAATCATGGGCATGCAGCTATCAGCTCCTCAAAAGAGTATATTAAAACAACTCCAGGACCTTTTAATTAACGTTAAAATTTCCAAAAGGCTGCAAAAACGTTTTGTTCGCTGGTTAGAACATGAATTTACTGAAGCTGAATTACTGCAGATAGATACTGTTTCATTTTGGGATTACGTGGGTACGGTAATCACAGATAAAGTCCAAAATAATGATCACGCCGTTTCTGTATTTATCCCAATATTTTTGCAAGCTCGTAACCATCTGTTAGAGTTGAACAAACCCAGCCAGGAGCAAAAACTTACCCCATGTAATCCTCCCTCTAATCCACCTTTATACCCGGGTTTACCTTTGTCCCGGGATCCTTTTAACAATGCCAGTTTCTCTCCCCATGATCACAACGGGGGGGCAGGGGCGGCCCGGGACTTCTGCGACGCGGCAGAGTCCCTACGAGACCCCCTCCTCGTGGCAGAGAACAATGGCGGCTGCCATGTGCCCCGACCCTCCCCCCACGACCCCTTCCCTCCCCAACCCCCTCCCTCTGCCCCCGCCCCCACCCCATACCCCTGTGCCAACCCCTGCTGGCCTCCGGCAGCCCCACCCCACCCCTCCTCCCACGGCCTCCTTCCCGGCTGCTGCGGCGGCTCAGAGGGGGCTGGCCCCTCCTCCTCCTGCCTCCCCGGCAGCAGGGAGAGGGCCGCCCCCCCCACCCTGCACGGCCACGGCGGGGGGTATGATTGCCACACGGCGGGGGGAGGGGGACAGCCTGGGCTGCCCAGCCAGCACGGACAGAGCACGCCTTTCCTTCCCCTCCCCCAAGGGACTGCTAACGCTGTAACCCCGATATCCCCAGACACGGGGGGACCGGCAGCAGCTTCCAGACCCTTGGCAAATGCAGATGAACCCATTTTCTCTGTAGCTCCAGTAGCATATGTAGGCAGGAGGCAGGGTACTCGGCAATACCAGCCCCTCTCCTACCAAGACAAGAAAGAACTATGCAAAGTACAACGTGAGTTTGGCAGGGACACCCCCATCTTTAAAGGGATGTTTAGAGCCACATTTGATTCTAATGAAATGGTTCCTAATGATATTAAGGACTTATTCAGATGTCTGTTATCTCCCTCAGAGTATGATCTGTGGGACAATATGTGGAAAAGAGCTTTAAGAACACTTTTACAGGAGATTCAGCAAAACCCTAATATGGCTAAAGACACTGAGAATAATGATATTACATTTGAACATCTGTGTGGTGAGGGTGCATGGGCTTGCCCTGAAAAACAAACCCGAGTATTATCCAAACAAATTTTACTTAGGATTAGCAATGTTGCAGAGAAAATGTTTTATCAGCTACCATCAAGGGAAGGGAAAGGAAGTTATGTCAATGTTAAACAATTTCCTACGGAGAATTTCTTACAGTTTGTTGATCGTCTGAGGACACAGGTGGAACACCAAATACCAGATCCCGTGGTGCAGGCAGAGCTGATCAAAGAGATGGCTCAAAGAAATGCTAATGAGACCTGTCGTAGAATTATCCTCACTCTCCCCTTGGACCCACCACCTACTCTGTCCCAGATGATAGAAGCTTGTTCCAGACGGGCAGAACTGTTCTGCACTTCTGAAAGACACCCTGGAACAACACACCCACAGCATACAGCCCCTGCTAGACCACACCCCAGCAGGCCACAGATGCCACCAGACCAGCTGCAGCGCATCATCTGCCTCCGCTGCAAGAAACCAGGACACTTCGCCAGATCCTGCCCCCAGACGCAGAAGCAGAAGAAATCCAACAAACAAAAAAACTGAATTTACAGCGCGTGCCCGCGGTTGATACTACAACGCGCAAAGATATAAATGTAGCGGGACTCACATTGGCAAAAGCTTCTCTCTTAAAGAAAAAGGGGGGGGAGGGCAGGTCACGGGGTGTGGGGGTGCAGAAAAATGTAAATGTTAAATGCTCAACTAACAAGGTTTGGCAGCCACTTGGCCGTTTTAGACTTGTAACTACCAAAGGTTTCCATTTCAGATCTACTGAGTGGATGGTTATAACAGTTGACCTGTCTAACATCTCACAGGACCTGACGGTTTACCACGTGGGATTGGACAGTGAGTATTTTGTTATTGGGGACACAGCACACACACCCTTGGAAATTGAGATAGCTCCCATGACCATAAAGGGAAAAATAATAGGCCTCATGTTGTTGGCTCGTTGTTTGCACCCACCCTTTTATCTGATAGCGGGGCAGATTCTTGCCCAAGCCATTCCGGTTCCAGCAGAGATCACAGCAGACGGTAAATCACCAGAGGTCTACTGGACAGAGGTGGTGGGGGAACCTAAACCCTCTATGATGTGCAACATTATTTGTGGGTCAGAGCGCCTCCAAGTGGCGGGAGTACTCGACACCGGAGCTCAGGTCACCGTATTGCCACAAAGCATGTGGCCTTCAAACTGGGAATTAGAGCCGGTGGCAGGCAAACTTCAGGGCATAGGAGGAATCTCAATGGCAAGGATTTCGAAAAACGTGGTGCAAATTGAGGGACCTGATGGAAAGGTGGCGAATGTCCGTCCTTTCGTAGCAGATTATAACGCCCCACTGTGGGGGAGGGACACCATGTCTCAGTGGGGAGTCCGATTGGTCATTCCTAAAACACCCCAGGATTTTTGCAAGTAGCCACTGTGGAGCGCCCTACCCAGAAGTTAAAGTGGTTGGAAAACACCCCCAGATGGGTAGCACAGTGGCCTTTGAGTAAAGAAAAGCTCAAGGCGCTGGAAAAACTCGTGGAAGAGCAATTGGCTCAGGGACACATTGTGGAGACAACTAGCCCCTGGAATTTCCCGATCTTTGTGATAAAGAAACCGGGAAAGGATAAGTGGAGGTTGCTCCATGATCTAAGAGAAATTAACAAAATAGTAGAAGACATGGGACCCCTCCAACCAGGGATGCCCACTCCAACAATGCTCCCCCGAGATTGGAAATTGGCTGTCTTAGACATCAAGGACTGTTTTTTCCAAATTCCATTGCACCCTGAAGATGCCCCTAGGTTTGCCTTCTCAGTTCCCACTGTCAATAGACAGGCCCCAATGAAGCGTTATCACTGGAGGGTCCTTCCCCAGGGTCTCAAATCGAGTCCTTTTATATGCCAACAATATGTAGCCTCATTACTGTCTCCAATACGCGCACAGAGAAAAGAAGCCATCATCCTTCACTACATGGATGATGTGCTAGTGTGTGGCCCCAATGACTCTATACTCCAACACACGCTTGACCTAGTGGTTAAAGTTTTAACCTCTGCTGGATTTCAATTACAGGAGGACAAGGTTCAAAGGATGCCACCTTGGAAATACCTGGGCTTGCAAATCAGTGCAAGGACTGTGGTTCCACAGAGCTTAGAAATTGGCTGCAATCCAAAAACTCTAGCAGATCTCCACTCCCTGTGTGGGTCCTTGAATTGGGTAAGACCCTGGCTAGGCCTCACAAATCAAGATCTAGAACCCCTCTTCAATTTATTGAAGGGGGAGAAGGAGCTGACGTCTCCCAGGGAGCTGACCCCAGAGGCGAAGACAGCAATCGAAAAGGTACAAAAAGCCTTGTCAGAGAGACAGGCTCACCGGTGTGAGCCAAAGGTGCCTTTCCAGTTTGTTGTTCTAGGAAAACTGCCACACCTGCATGGCTTGATCTTTCAGTGGATCGAGGAAGAGAGAGATTCACTGTTGATAATAGAGTGGGTTTTCCTCTCCCACCAAAGATCCAAGACCATCACAGAGCCACAGGAGCTGATAGCACAGCTGATTCGGAAGGCCAGGGTAAGATTGTGTGAATTGGCAGGTTGTGACTTTGCATGCATTCACCTCCCGGTCAGACTTTCAGAGGAGGGAAAGAACTCTCCTGAGAGATTGACCAAAGAGATGTTTGAGCATTTGCTGCAGAGCAATGCCAGTCTCCAACTATCTCTGGACAGCTACAGGGGACAAATATCAGTCCATGCCCCGTCCCACAAGTTGTTCAATGAGGAATTCCACCTTATTCCTCATGAGAAAAGGAGTCGGAGACCACTCAAAGCTCTCACAGTCTTCACAGACGCATCGGGTACTTCAAACAAGTCCGTCGTGACTTGGAGGAACCCACGGACTCAGCATTGGGAAGCTGATGTTGAGTTTGTGGAGGGATCCCCCCAAGTGGCTGAACTGGCCGCAGTGGTAAGAGCTTTTGAGAAGTTCTCAGAACCAATCAATTTGGTAACCGACTCTGCCTATGTGGCGGGAGTAGTGTCCAGAGCGGAGCAGGCTGTGCTCAAAGAAATAGAGAATGAACATCTCTTCAGGTTGCTTTCAAAGCTAATCTATTTGGTTTCTCATCGACAGCACCCGTTTTACGTGATGCATGTGAGGTCACACACTGATTTGCCAGGTGAGATCGCAGAGGGGAATCGCCAGGCAGACTCCCTTGCTGCACCAGTTGAAAAGGCACATCTCCCTGATGTCTTCCAGCAGGCAAAACTGAGTCACCAACATTACCATCAAAATGTGCCAGCCCTGATCCGACAATTCCAACTAACACGGAGCCAGGCTCGAGCCATTGTAGGTACCTGTCCGAACTGCCAGCTCCAGGTCATGCCATCGATGGGCATGGGGGTTAACCCCAGGGGCCTGGGCAGCTGTGAGGTATGGCAAACAGACATCACACACATTCCTAGTTTTGGTCGCCTCAAATATGTTCATGTGAGCATTGACACATATTCAGGTGCAGTGTATGCCTCTGCCCACGCAGGAGAAAAATCCATACATGCCAAGCAGCACCTAGTGCAAGCCTTTGCAGTGTTGGGAATTCCAAAAACAATCAAAACTGATAACGGCCCAGGGTATGTGTCCAAGGAGTTCCTAGAATTTGTCCAGCAGTGGGGAGTGGAGCATAAAACTGGCATCCCTCACTCCCCCACAGGTCAAGCTGTGATCGAGCGTGCACACCAAACGCTCAAACAGGTTCTGGCTAGGCAGAACTGCTCGGCTTCGTGGATGACACCACAGCAGAAGCTCTGCAAAGCCATGTTCACCATCAATTTTCTAAACTGTTCATTTGAAAACATGAGTCCACCTGTGGTACGTCATTTTAACAGTGGTGATCAGTTTAAATTGTCTCAGCGTCCACCGGTTTTGATTAGGGATCCTGAAACTTGGGAAACCAGAGGTCCCTATGAGCTTGTGACCTGGGGTCGTGGCTATGCATGTGTGGCTACTCCCTCAGGCCCTCGGTGGATTCCCCAGAAGTGGGTGAAACCTTTTGTCCCCAAAAATCCAGCTCCAGCAGAAGGGGACGAGAAGCAAGTGACCGATGCTTCGAAGAGAAGACGCCGCCGGATGGAAGAGAAAGATCCTCCTTAGAGGTGGATTCCTTCTGGCAGAAACAGGAACTTTTAACATGTTTTAAAAATGTTTATTTTTCCCTTCCAGAGAAAACCTACCTCCCACTCAACCCTATGATGAACCCCATCCAAGTTGTCATCCTGCTAATGCTGAACAGTCTGGCAGCTGCATGGATCATCCCTCAGCCACGTCAGAACGTCTGGGTAACCCTGGCACAGACACTTCAGCAAGAAAACATATGTTTGTCCACTGCAGCAGCTAAGAATCCTATGTCTACCTGTCTGGTAGGAATTCCTTTGCAGGCTGGAGAATTTCCAGCAGGCTTGGACAAATACAGGTCCAACGAAATTCCAGAGGCACACACCCCACAACCACACAAAGATCATCAGAAGCAAGACGTGTTTGCCATGAACCCCTTAGCGGAATGGGTGCAGGGTTTGCCCAGGGTAGCTCATGAACCCCAGGAGTTAGAACTATTGGGTTCCTCCCCTGCCACATACTGCATCCATTTCTCTGTCATCCCAAAACCCTCTAGCACTGACGAGTACCACCTTATAAAGCAGTTCCGGGGAGAATTTACTGCAAAGAGGTGGTGTCATAATATAAGCCACATTGCATCAGACAACCCATCCCACTCCAAACCCAGGAGCCTCCCTAGAGGATTGTTCTTGGTTTGTGGGGATCGGGCATGGGCAGGAATTCCATCCCGGCTTTTCGGAGGGCCATGTACCATAGGGCGATTGTCCGTGTTGACACCCAACCAAACTTTAATTCGTGAATGGACACACAAAAACAAATCGGCTGACAAAATTCAAAAAAGGAGTGCTGACAATTTGGACCCAAATTGTAATTCAGACATTTTTCATTGGGCAAAGTCAAAAAGAGTTGCTGTATCCCTGTTTCTTCCGTGGGTAGCAGCAGCCAAAGCTCTAGGTGAATTGGGCCAACTAGAGTGCTGGGTGGTCAAGCAGGCTAATTTAACATCTATCGCCATCAGCTCCCTCCTAGAAGACGAGGAGATTACCAGACAGGCCACGATCCAGAACCGTGCTGCTATCGATTATCTCTTGCTATTACATGGACATGAATGCCAGGAATTTGAAGGACTCTGTTGCATGAATTTGTCCTCAAAGGCTCCAAACATCCATGCTGCCCTCCGAAGCATGAACAACATGATCGGACAAGTGAAGCAAGAATCAGAAGATTGGATCAAGGAACTGTTCAAGGGCTGGGGACTCACTGGGTGGTGGACTTCTGTAGTCAAAACAATTATGTTACTTTTTGTTATCCTTTTCCTTGTAACCATAGCATTCGGAATCCTACGCTGTTTGATTTTCAAGGCTATTAATGGCCTCATATCTTCTACCTCAGAAGTCAACCATATAGAGTTGGCAAATCTAAAGCGGTCCGGTCTCCCTACCAACCATAAGTGGTGGGAAACCCGCACTCCGTGTTAAACAGAATTTGAGAATTTCTCTCTGTATCTTTTTAAACAAAAAAAGGAGGAGATGTTACATCCCCCTGGGGAAATGGTTTCTTCTCCCTCAGGGACCCCTGGAACTCCTGTCATGTAGTCTGACCCTTCCTTCCCCTTCTGACCCCATTGGCTGTGTGCCAGCTAGCCCCTCCCTCAGAGACCCTAAGATAAAGGGTCCCCTGTCCCCCGGGAGCTCTCTCTCTCCTGGAACATCAACCTGGAATAAAGCAGCAGAAAGGGTGAGAGCCTCTTTTGAATCCTTATCCTGTCTTTCTTGATATAATCCTCCAAGGCCTGAGAAGGGCTGAGCTAGCTGAGACCCTTTGAGGGGAATAGAGGTTTTATATCAAATCACAAAGTATCTTTCCTCTCATATCAATATTAACTGCAGCTACCAGATAGGAAAGCCCCACACCGTAGGGATAAATTTAAGTCCTCCTAATGGAGCAAAACTCACAATTCTGGTACACAAGAACAGTCTAAGGCTCTTTAAAATTTTCTCCAACTTAAAAGAGTTCAAATACAAGTCACTGTCTCCCCACAACACACTACGAACAGTCAGTAACAGTAGTAACAGTAGTACTCGAATTCAGTAGTTCAAAAGTCAAAGCAGGAAGAGTAATGATATTAACAATCTTCTGCTATAAACAGCAACAGTTAAAACACTACACAAAGCATTTAAAAGTACTTACTTGAGAGTATTTTCCAATGATTTTACAAGCCTCTGATCATCAGATATCCAGGATGCCTCTTTGAACCTAAGCTTTCTTCTAGAACTCCAGTTCTCCAAGAGTCTTCAGGAATTCAGTACATCACTCCCACACAAAACATGCATAACTGTGGTGGTGGGTTTTTGTTAAGCTGTTAAGAGTTCTGTATGTTAGAAATGAGACGCTTGACATGGCCAATATATCAAGCAGCAATTCAATTTAATAATTAATTAATTAGCATGGTAAAGTGTGAGCAAAGACAGCGCGCTGGGTACAGTGGAAGGATTTCCCTTCCAACTGCACACCGATTGCTGGACTTGCTGCTATTTTATTTGCTATATTCATACATATTCATAAGCTTTCTCAGCAGTTTCCATTTCTAGTTTTAATGTCACAATTCAACACTTAACAGTCATAAATCTATAGTTGGTCCTGTATAATTCTATAGGCTATTGTGATCTATTTCAATATTTCAATATTCCAGGATGTACATCCAGGATATGTCTTCCAGATGGTGGGGTCCAGCTTCCAGATGTGGGGGTCCAGTTTCTATTTTCCAGGTCCATCAATCTTCGATAGTGATTTTAGTTTCCCTCTTCAGGAGCCATAAATCAGTGAGCTGAAATCTTTTTTTTCATGTCCAGGATGCTTTCCCACCTTCTGTGAAAGGCCTGGGCCCCCTTCTTATTTCCTTCTTTTGTCTAAAAGCTTTTTTACATTCTAAAACTACAGTTAAAAATTCTTTAATACAAAGCAAGCTTCTAAAGTTATAATTAAAAGACACTTATTACAGAATAGCTTGAGACTTATAATAGGTAATTGCAAGCAAAAGATTTATTCAAAAACTTCCTTCCATGCTTTCCTCGGTTGTTTATTAGAACTCATCTTTATAACTGTCCCATGGCCGTGTTCCACAACTACAATTACACAGATTTTCTTCATTTCCCTGACACGAAACATAACTATGTATTTCACATGTATTTCAATGGTTCTTCCCTGTTTCCCCCTGCTCGATGCGTCAGGTGCTGTCCAGGCATGTCCCTCCCTTTGTCTCTTTGTCTACCTCTCCTACCCCAGCCCTGTCCCTAGAAGCTTTGGTCAGCTGTCCATCTTTCCCCTGACCCTGCCCTATGTTATGGAAAAACCCCTGTTCATCTGTCCTGGGACCAATCACCTGCTTGTTCCACACCCCCCACCCCTCGGTTTTAAAAGCGGGTGCGGGCTTTGTTCCTTGCTCCTTTTCGTATCCCCCTCTTGGGGAATAAAAGTCTCTGAGAAATCGTACGAAAAAGAGTCTTCTCTTGTCCTTGCTCTAAAGCCTAGACACAGCAACACCTGTTGCTGTAGAAGAACAGCCTTGTTCTGCACCATTTATTGAATCTGCTGGCAGATTTGGGAATGGCCCTTGGCACAGCCGGGATTCAGAGCCAGCTGGGATTCTACCAGCAGTGTCACATAACTAGATCCCAATGGACCTCAATTACCAATATCCCCTCTAATTCCTATTAAGAAGCTACTAGTCTTCTTACAGGCTTCTGTCTATCCAGGGGATAAATCTAAATCAGTATAATTGTTTTTCAGTTAAAATACCAAATCTTCTCCCTGTCACCTCACCTCCAAAAAGAACTGGCTATTATACAATTTTGTTCCTTGATAGCACTTCTTATGATTTTTTTTAATTATTACTATTTTTCAGGTAGTAAAAACAGACACTGCTTTAACTTTTACAGTGATACAGTTGCTCTGCGTGGAAACACTCTGAGCATACTAAAATCTCTTAGGACAAAATTACCATAAACTGCAATAATTTCACTATTTGCTGTACATGCCTTCTTTGCAAGGTGACCAAACAAATGAGTAGTTCAAAGATTTTAGTAGTTCAATGATTTCACCATTTCTACAATTCCTTTAAGATTTACTGTGTGCTGCTTCTACCCATAAACTACCTTTCATAGATTTTTTTTTAAATCCTAAGACAAGGTTTATCTGCCCTGCAGAAAAGAGGTCACATAATACTCCCTCCACATCTTTCAGTCAAAACATGCATACTAGCAGAAGGTAATAACTAATGAATTTTTCTCCTTCCTCAATTGTGAGGAAGCACAGCAGGGTGAGGAATGTTTTGACATGCTTACAAAAAGGCATTTAAGTAACAGTGATCCCTACATTAAGGGCACGACCTATACATCAGAAAAGCTGTTAGCTTAAAAAAGTTTGAGCTTGCTTGCTTTTTCTATCTTTCAAGTACAAAAAGGGTAAAGAAAAAAATCAAGTTATACAGAAGTTCTCTGGTCAAAAAGAGACAAATGCACCTTGACAGTACCATTAGAGGTAACTTCATAGCACTGGAACAGTAAATTCATCATGCCACAGGATCTTTGCAGTAGATTTTATAACTAGCCTGAGGAAGCCAGTAAAAACATTAGTCTCAAGTCACATTAATTCTGGATGGATCCTTTTAGCACTGCATGGGCTAAAAGTGATTTTTAAAAACTTTCACAGCTTTATACAGTGATGAAGGGAGCTTTTCAGTAGATAGAATTTTTTATTTCCCTAAAATTACTACTGTACTCGATATATTCATATCCATATCCATAAATCATGGCATCACCACAGAAGATGCTTGTGTTTGCATATTTTGAAGGATGCCCTTAAAAACCTAGCAGGTGTATGACGTCTGAGATAATATTTAGCCTAGCAATCGTATAGATAGCAACACAACTGGAGATCCACACGGAAAAAGAACAAAAATCTCTGCAAGAACAGCTACAGAATCTGCAGAAACAAACGCACTGGAGGGCAAAGCAAACCCGGACAAACTGCACAAGCACAGCTTCTGTAACGTTATTTTAGCCTAGTTCGATTTTTGTGCTACGCAAATAGTTTTAAAGGAGCTGTTAGCACACAGGAACTACCTTGAACGACTCCCCTGCAGTGCTCAGCAACAAGAAAGAAAATCAGTTTTCCCCATAAATCTACTTCTACTGTTTTTGGTCCATATCCCTCATACCAACCACTCACCCTTTAAAAAAATGGCTGGGGGTGGAGGAAGGCAAGAGGCAGAAATACCAGAATATTCAACAGGATGAATTAACAGAAGACTATGTTTCTCAGCTTGGAAAAGAGACATTTGATATAAGAAAAAAAAAAATAGATCGCTATAAAATCACAAAGGACATGCAAACTGCAAACAGTAATGACTGCTCACTAATTCGCATGGAAGTCTTGAACAGCTTGCAATAAGTTATCAAGAAATCACTAATAATTTCCTTTTCAAAAAAAGGAAGAGTTGTTTTCTTTCAGCAAGACTTTTAAACTGTAAAATTCTCTTGGTACAGAACACCTTCAAAGCCAAAGCCAAAAGTATGAAAGCATTTAAGAAGTGAATTAGAGCTTTCAGGAATTTTGTACATAAATTACTATGTAGCACAGTTCAAGTGCAGCCTCTTTATCAAGTTCCTAAATTGCTGATTGCCATGAAAAAGCAAGACACATCAAGGCTTTTAGTCTCTGAGCATTATGAGCTACATGTCATTTCTGGAAGAAAATGAGCTATGTGGATCTTCATCTGAAAGTCTATACTGCAGTCAGACTGAAGAAATAGATAATTCTTTCTCCACAGCCCAACATGCCAAACAGTTGATGCCATTACCCTGACATCACAGCATTCCTCCAAATGGACATTGCAGAGTTTACCACTCATCCACTATTCCAGGACAAAATACAACACTGAAAAACAAAACCACTTTTCATTAGCTCTAGAAGCAGTTCACAGACACTGAAAATGCATCTTCCTGACAGATAAAGCAATCCTAGAAGTCATAAATACTGGAGGACACTAACAATTGGTTCCAATGTTTCAATAAATTTAGTCCAAAAACTGATTACATAAAGCAAACAATGTTTTCAAGTGTAATTACTTGGCAACTAAACAGATCTGAAGTGACTGAATGCACTGCAAGAGACAGTCAGCAAACCAGATGAGTACTGCTTACCAAGACCTTCCCTTCCAGACCCATAACACAAAAGCAGCTGCCACCTAGGAGAGCCAATACTCCTCTCAAACTCAGTATTCCTCCCTACACTGTCCTATGACTGCAATATGCAATCAATAAAACAGATGAAAAAGAACTCACAACAGCTATTTGCTGTCTTACAGTTTCCTGGGTGCACAGTCTGGTGAGTTTTCATCAGTTCATGTATACTTATTTCTACACAAGCTTCCCCCAGTGCCAGGGTTTGTATCTATTACTCTAAACTCAGCACAAAAGCTGAGCACCCACAGTACCTTTAGCACAAATATAGACACTCCATTCCAACACCTGTGCTAGACACAAGAGTATTCTACTGCTGGATTCACTACCTGTCTTTTGCTGGTCTTCCTACCATGCTTCAATGTCTCAACATTTTCTCTGAAAAATCATTATTCATGAATGTGCTGCATCTCCACACTCTGTTCAATTATCACTTTTTCCCTTTTTGACATGTAAAGTGACCAAAAAAAGTGTTATATGCTAGATGTGATACAGAAAATATGTAAGCTGGGTGGCACAGAAGAAGCAAAGGAGAGAAGGTAAAGTGGAACATTTTCACTCATTATATCATTTGGAAGAAGATGCCAAGAGTAGGTAGCCAAAAATTAGGTTAGATGACTAATTTCTACAGTCTATCACTTTTCAGATATCCAAATTCAGCAAAAAAATCTAGGTTATGTTAGGATTTCCTGTTCTTCAAACAATGCTTTTTAAAAAGCACACCCTGCTTGTTTAAAAAGAAGTGGTCCAAGGATGTGTTCTTTGAATTTTAATTTTTTTTAACAGACCAGTTTCTTCCATCATATTAGTTGCAACAGCATACACTTAAGGTGTAAACAGCAGTATTGTACAATGTATTCCAGAAAGCTATTAAAAATATTCCTAGTCAGAATTCATGCCCTAAAAACATTGCTGCATTATCCCTGTGTATAACATGTTCCTTCAAAAGATTTTGAAATTAAAGCTGAAGACCTTAAAATATAAGTTTTATATAAAACTGCTAGAAACAAACAGGAATTTTGCCAAGGACAGCAAAACATGCTTACCCACTAGATATAAATTGCAAAATCACTGCAAACATGAAGGAACAGACTTCTTTGTCTAATTCATGTCCTATCAGTATTATAGAATCAAGTAAATCCCAAAGTATCATCATATTACAGTGCATAATAATCTGGTGACTGGTGACACTGCCTTTAGTAGGAACTCTCACCCTGACAAACGAAATATCTGATTGAAGTACAATATACATGGATAACTGTAACTAAACCAAGCACAACAGCATCATGCTTGCTCATTTAAAATAAATCGTAAAAAAATGTCCCAAAATTCCTCCAGAACTACTTGCAGGCAGACTGGAGAAGAACTGTGTATAGTGCTACAAGTCTGCTCACTGCTTCCAAGGAACCCTAAAACTGCTCCAGACAGCAGAAGAGCCTCAGGATTTGATCAGTAAGTACTACATGCTGAACATTTACATATACATGGATCATACCCTAGAGTCTAGCATCAACATTTAGAGTCACAGATCTAATCTGTGCACAGAACACAGAATGAAGTTCTCTGTAATACAAACCATAAATTTATTCCTGTACTTCCTTTCACCAAGTCCAGAACTTCTTGCTGAATTAAGAGTAATTAAAGGTATTAAAGGTACCATCAGTTTGATTATAGAAATAAGATCTAAATAATCTTAAATTACTACCAGCATTGTACATCAAAAGGGATGTATCACATAATCTGCCTCTTCAGCTGACCCAACTCCTCCAGAGTATCAGTCTTTTGACAAACCGCCCAAAGCAACACTACCCATGCTGTCTTGCCCTGCCAAATTCTAAAACCTGTCACAACCATCTTTCATCTTATCTATAAACACAAAAGTGTGCTGCTGCACCCTTTCCTGCTCTAATACAAGGTTGTGAAAACTGAAAAAGACAAATCTTTTCCAAAGCAAAAGATCAGTTTTCTATTCAGCCTCTTATTGCCAAACTTTCTTCCATTTCATTTGGATTTTCAGTCAGCAGTTCCCAAAATCACAAAACAGACCAAAGTAATTACTTCCTTTAAGTCCCATACTAGACTCCAATTACTGACTGGAATTAAACTTACTTTTTGTCATAGGGTTAACACCAGCCAGATGTTAATGCACTCATGAGTGCATGTTTTTCCTAATGAGCTACTGTGAGATGTGGTCAAGAACAGAGTAGAGCAGGCCTAAAACTTGAAAACAGAGAACAAAATTTTATTACATTACATAGGAACAGAAATAGAAAGGAAAACTCTAAACACACACAAAACAGAAATGAAACTTTCTGTCATGGGTTAGCACTGGCCAGATGTTAATGCACTCATGAATATATGTTTTTTTCTCTAACAACTACTGTGGGATGTGATCAGGAACAGAGCAGAGCAGGCTTAAATCTTGAAAACAAAAAAACCTCAAAACTTTATTACATTACATAAGAACAGAGACAGAAAACTCTTAAACACACACAGAGACAGAAATAAAAACTTTTCAGAACATTTCTTCTCTTTTCCTAGTTTCTACTCCCCACACATTACTCTCTATAGACCACACCTTTGGGTTTTAAATCAAACAATCACCATTCAAAAAAAAACCAATCTTCAATTCAGCAAGGGAGAGAGGAGTCTCTCTCGCACTACAGACTGTTCCTCAGAAAACACAGGTCTACCCCTTATGTGTTTCTATGTCACCCGTGGCACCGCCCGGAGAAGTCTGCCAGGGTGACACTCTCTTTTTCTTATGTCTAGCGCTCTCACTGCTATCTATAGGCTGAAGCTGCATACAGGGCTCTTTTAAGGATGCTTGCATGCTGAGCTCTCTCTTTTTTTCCCCAGGGGCCGAGGTTTCTAAAAGCAGGTCTCTCCTGAGGGCAGAAGGCGCCACTACACCCTCCCCCTCTCTTCTCTGCTCACTCCACTCTTCAAGTGCCAGTCACTGTAGCAAAAGCAGGGGCAGCTGTATCCACCCAAAATGCAGTTTATGTTCAAAAGAGACTTGAGTTCAGTCTATGGCTAACATTATGCAAGAAAAGTCCAGCTCAAAAGCTACTCTTCTTCAATCTCTGCCCATCTGGGTTTTTTTTATCTCCTTTTATCATCTCGGTCCCAGGCTGCTTCCCTCTCTCCTCTGAAACTACCAGTCATGAGAATCAATGTCTAAGAAAAGTTTCTTTCTGCCAAGCAAGGGTTAACAGTTTCTAGCTCTCGGCAGGGCTGCAGGCTCAGGCACTCCCAGGCTGGGCAACTCCCATGTGGCTGGGCACCTTCTCCCGGAGGGGGGGGGGGTGAGCACACACGGAAGGCACTTCCACAGTTTTCCACCCCTCCATCCTGGATGGGGCAGCTCAGTTCCAGAGTCCTGTTTACTCTCTTCTCCCCCCCGGGGGCCCAGCTTACTTTAGTTCCACCGCGTGGTTGTCTTGAGCCCGGCCACGTGGCTTCCCCCTCCCCCACTCAGCCCAGAGCTGAGCAGGGGAGAGGAGATGTTTCTACTGTTGAAACCGGAACCTAAAAGAGGCCGAACCCCCCTGGAGTCCTGCTTTTAACTCTTTGTGTCCTCAGAGGCGTGTCTAAACCTCCGAGTGATCAATCCAGGTGCCAGCAGAAAAGCTGATCACTGATTGGCCTGCCCACATCCCCCTGGAAAAATTGACTTTCCCCTGCAACCACGACACTTTCCCAGAACATTTTTTCTCCTCCCCCAATTTCCACCCCCTACACGTTACTCTCCATAGACTAAACCCTTGGGCTTTAAATCAAACAATCACTACTCAAAAACTAATCTTCAATTCAGCAAGGGAGAGAGGAGCCTCTCTCGCACCACAGACTGTTCTTCAGAAAACATGGGTCCACCCCTTATGTGTTTTCATGTCACCCGTGGCAATGCCTGGAGAAGTTGCCGAGGTGACACTCTCTTTTCCATGTCCAGTGCTCTCACCACTGTCCATGGGCTAAAGCTGCTATAGGGCTCTTTAAAGGATGCTTGCATGCCGAGCTCTCCCCATTTTTCCCCTGGGGCCAAGGGTTCCAAGAGCAGGTCTCCCCTGAGGACAGAGGGCACCACTACACTCTCTCCCTCTCTTCTCTGCTCGCTCTACTCTTAAAGTGCCAGTCACTGTAGCAAAAGCAGAGGAAGCTGTATCCACCCAAATGCAGTTTATGTTCAAAAGAGACTTGAGTTCAGTCTATGGCTAACATTATGCAAGAAAAGTCCAGCTCAGAAAGCTACTCTTCTCATTCTTTGCCCATCCAGGGTTCTTTTCATCTTCTAACTTTATCATCTCGGTCCCAGGCTGTTTTTCTTTCTCTTCTGAAACTACTAGCCATGAGAATCAATGTCTGGGAAAAAGTTTCCTTCTGCCAAGAAAGGGTTAACAGTTCCTGGCTCCCAGCAGGGTGCAGGCTCAGGCACTCCCAGGCTCGGCAACTCCCACACGCTGCTGGGCACCTTCTCCCGGTAGGGAGGGGGGGGAGGGGGAGAGGACACGGAAGGCACCTCCACAGTTTTCCACCCCTCCATTCTGGATGGGGCCAGCTCAGCTCCAATCCTGTCTACTCTCTTCCCCCCACAGGGCCCGAGCTTACTTTAGCCTGGCCCTGTGGTTCTCTTCAGCCCGGCCGTGTGGCTCCCCTCCCCCACCCAGCCTAGTAACTGGGCAGGGGAAAGGAGATGTTTCTCTGCTGAAACCAGAACCCAAAAGAGGCAGACTTTCTGGGAGTCCTTGCTTTTAACCCCTTGTGTCCTCGGAGGTGTGTCCAACCTCTCAGTGTGTCATGGGTTTCTACTGGCCAGATGTTGATGCACTTATGAGTATATGTTTTTCTTAGCAACTACTGTGGGATGTGATCAGGAACAGAGCAGAGCAGGCTCAAAACTTGAAAACAGAAGAAAACTTTATTACATTACATAAGAACAAAAATAGGAAAGAAAAAAAAACACCTTAAACACACACACAAAAAAAAACCAGAAATGAAAACTTCCTAGAGCATTTCTTCTCTTCCCAATTTCCACCCCTCACACGTTACCCTCTATGGCACTAAAACCTTGGGTTTTAAATCAATCACTACTTAAAAAAACCTAATCTTCAATTCAGCAAGGGAGAGAGAAGCCTCTCTCGCACTACAGACTGCTCTTCAGAAAACACGGGTCCACCCCTTATGTGTTTCTATGTCACCTGTGGCACCGCCCAGAGAAAGTTGCCGTGGTGGCACTCTCTTTTCCATGTCCAGTGCTCTCACCAGTGTCCATAGGCTGAAGCTGCATATAGGGCTCTTTTAAGGATGCTTGCATGCCGAGCTCTCCTCATCTTTCCCCTGATGCCGAGGGTTCCAAGAGCAGGTTTCCCCTGAGGGCAGAGGGCGCCACCACACCCTCCTCCTCTCTTCTCTGCTTGCTCTACTGCAGCAAGTCGAGCTGGCCACATCCACCCCAAAATGCAGTTTATGTTCAAAAGAGACTCAAGTTCAGTCTATGGCTAACATTATGCAAGAAAAGTCCAGCTCAAAAAGCTACTCTTCTTCATCCCTGCCCATCTGGGATTCTTTTCATCTTCTTTTATCATCTCAGTCCCAAGCTGTTTCTCTCTCTTCTGAAGCCACTAGCCATGAGAATCAATGTCTGGGAAAAAGTTTCCTTCTGCCAAGAAAGGGTTAACAGTTTCTGGCTCCCGGTAGGGTGCAGGCTCAGACACTCCCAGGCTTGGCAACTCCCAAGCAGCTGGGCACTTTCTCCCGGGGGGGGGGGGGGGGGGGGGGGGGGGGAGGGGGACACACGGAAGGCACCTCCACAGTTTTCCACCCCTCCATCCTGGATGGGGCCAGCTCAGCTCTAGTTCTGTCCGTTCTCTTCCCCCCCTCAGGGCCCCAGCTTACTTCAGTTCGGCCGCGTGGTTCTCCTCAGCCCGGCCACGTGTCTCTCCTCCCCCACTCAGCCTAAAGCTGAGCAGGGGAGAGGAGATGTTTCCCTGCTGAAACCAGAACCCAAAAGAAGCAGACCTTCTGAGAGTCCTTGCTTTTAACTCCTTGTGTCCTCAGAGGCGTGCCCAGCCCCTCAGTGGCCACTAAAAAATGCCAACATTCAAACCTGACCGTTGATTAGTTTGCCCACAACTCCCTGAAAAATTCACCTCCCCCTCAAACCGAGACACAGTGGCCACTAAAAATGCCAACATTCAAACCTGACCACTGATTGGTTTGACTACAGCCTCTTGAAAAAAAAACTCACTTGCCCTCAAACCAGGACACTTTTCCATTCAACACTGTCATAGTAGACTGTTACTGGAACCTACTAAATGAGTGGATCTCTTCCCACATACTGCTGCATAATCCACTATATTCAATTTCTATAGAATATTCTCCATGTTTTACCTTGCATACAGAGATGAAATGGATCCATCACATTGCTTGTAAAAAGAAGAAACAGACTGCAAAATTATCTTCTGGTGTTTCCTCCAATTTTCTTTCACTCAATTTCTGGTGTTTATTTTTAAGTAATGACTTAAACATTGCAATAAAGCTAATGTACAATTTCGTTCTGTAAGTTTTGTAGCTTTCTCTGAAGGAATTCTATGTAATAAAACTTTCAGAAAATAAGACAGTATCTGAAAGTCTGGTAATTGTGTCTTGTCATCTGGATAACACATAGAACATAAAGTTCATAATCTTAACTGAAGTGCCTAAAAGTCAGGCTGTCCTTTACATGTTTGATTAAACAGAAATGCTGAGCAGACAATTTTATTCAAGTAAGTAGATGTTAAAAAAGTGTAAGTTCAAGAAACTGCTCTGAGTGTAAAAAAATAAAAATGGAAGCTCCTATTTAGAAACAAAGCACTACTAAGTACAGAAAAAAACACAGAAGTTAAAGACATCCTGACTAAAAAGCTCTTTGTATGTTCTCAACAAATTTTAAACAGTTGAAGTGTTCAATTTTATTTGAAATTGCTTTGGCTCCAGGCTACAAAATGCATACTGAAGATAGATCACCACTGAACAATGGTGTCCTGTAAATTTTCTTGAAAAGCTCCAAAGGACAGAGTTGTTTCTCCACACTGCATGGAATGAAAGGTTTACCATTTTCCTAACCTCTACTACAACATATAGAGCAGCCAAAAAAACAAAGACTTTATCTAGTAAAGCTAGTTTTCTTGACAGCGACCAAGAAAGACAAATTTACATATTCAGATTTTAAATACTGTAATTTAACAAACAAGGAGACTTCATCCAATCTCTCCAGGATAGTTTTTCTGATGTAAGTTCCACAAACCTGGTATTACAGACCACGAAAAAGTTAAATTACTATCACTGTACCTACCTGCTAGATTAAAAGTTGTTCACTTTTAAAACAAGCAATATCTTTCATCCCAAGTTCAGCACATAAACAATTACAGCTTCACAAAACATAATCAGGTAAAATTGCAACCTAAGAAGTGACAGACACTTACCAATACACACATCTATTTTCCCCTTGATAGCAGCCTCATGCAAAGGAGTGTAGTTCCAGTTGTCCCTAGCATTTGGGTCTGCCCCCTGACACAGCAGCAGACTGACCACTTCTGCATGACCAAAGGAGCAGGCGTTGTGCAGGGGTATCAGTCCTCCATCATCACGAGCATGAACATTGGCTCCTGTCTGCAGCAAGTGCTCTACAACATCCTTCCTTCCAAAACCTACAAGAAAACATATTTCTGTTCATTTGTCTGGCAAAAAAACATGACTTAGTACCTAAAACTGTTCACTCTCAGTTCAGTGTACATTATTCATGTCCATCTACTTCTTGGTTCATTTCACCATAAAGTCAGACTCTGTTCACCTGCTCAAACAACAGCTGGACAATTCACTTACAGTCACGACAGAGCTGAATTGTGCTGTACCATAGCCTGCCTGGCTGCCACTCTATCTCATTAAGACATTCTACAAAGGCTGAGCACGCTGAATGATGAGAGAGGGAGGAAAGTAACAGGAGCATCAGTTGTATCCTCTGTTACATATGCCCAATAAGGTTTTCACTTTAAACCTCCCTTCAGTTAGTCAAAAGCTTTCACATGGTAATAGTTTACAGACAACCTAATTACTAATATTCACAAAAGACACAATTCTTTGCCAAATTTTCAGAAAGTTTGGTAAAAAACTAACTGACTTTCCTGCAGAACTGGAAGAATGCTTTCCCTGGTGAGTACAATACATCAAGTAGTCAGTTTGATCAGCTGAACTGTTTCACCCACCACCCAATTAATGACACTTTATCACATCGCAAGAATCCTCCAAATGCCAATTCCAATCACTGCAAAGCTGCTTTGTGCACAGTTTGACTTACGACATGGAAGACTTATGATTCTCATTAGGTGTTTTTCCTCCTCCTTTCACCTCCTTGATTTAAGAACAAGACTCCAAAAGGAGTTAAATTTAACAGAAGTAAATAAACACAAGTTAAGGTCCCAGTGACACCTACACCTGTAGGGACCTTAAGCAAAGCTGGAAAGATGCTCTTATTAAATGTAATCCCATTTGTTAGAGCACTAAACACAGTTTAGATGGGAATACAAGTCCTTGAGCGTGGTGGTGGGTTTTTGTTAAGCTGTTTTGAGTTCTGTATTTCAATGGTTCTTCCCTGTTTCCCCCCGCTCGATGCGTCGGGTGCTGTCCAGGCATGTCCCCCCCTTTGTCTCTTTGTCTACCTCTCCTACCCCAGCCCTGTCCCTAGAAGCTTCGGTCAGCTGTCCATCTTTCCCCTGACCCTGCCCTATGTTATGGAAAAACTCCTGTTCATCTGTCCTGGGACCAATCACCTGCTTGTTCCACACCCCCCACCCCTCGGTTTTAAAAGCAGGTGCGGGCTTTGTTCCTTGCTCCTTTTCGTATCCCCCTCTTGGAGAATAAAGGTCTCTGAGAAATCGTACGAAAAAGAGTCTTCTCTCGTCCTTGCTCCAAAGCCTAGACACAGCAACACCTGTTGCTGTAAAAGAACAGTCTTGTTCTGCACCATTACCTGAATCTGCTGGCAGATTTGGGAATGGCCCTTGGCACAGCCGGGATTCAGAGCCAGCTGGGATTCTTCCAGCCGTGTCACTTGAGGTGGAGGAGCACTCTTAGACCCTTTCAGAATGGTTTTATGCTATAAGCAAAGGGTGAAAGAAGTCCAAGCTAAGTCATTGTGTGTTACTGCTTTACTACAGCATGCACTGAGATCAGACTTTTCCACTAAGACTTTCCCAAGCACTTCTCCCACTTCACCAGACAAAAAACAATTAAACTGAGTGATTCAACTAAGTAAACTGAAAAGCCTTCAAGCTGGAAAAAAGTGCACCTGGCTCAGTATTACTGAAGGTCTAAGATTTTGCATTTATATTCTCTTGTAAATTCCTTCAAAAAATTTTAAATGGGAAGGAGATATTGCACAAAGTATTAGAAGATAATTCAAGAGAATGAGTTACTAGTCACAAAGAAAGCAAGCTGAAACTATCTAATAAGTAATATACTTGTGACACTAACAGAGTTCATCTACCACAAATGCTACCAAAAACATAAAAGAAAATAATTCAAAGTCAAGGCCAGTAATTTATCGATTCATCATTTTTTTACATGAAAAAGTGTGCATTTTGGAGGCTCTGAGACTAAGACTGCCAGGATGCTTCCTACTTGGTTACACAATTTGCCTTCTTCACTGTATCCATATGAATCCAGCTGAAAATTATTAACTCCATTTTAAGTTGCACAAGGCAGAATTAAACAGTGACTTGGCTTCACAAACCCCTGTGTGAGGTCAGACATCTCTTCTACAAGGACAGAGGGGACACCTGCAACAAGTTGAGTCAGAGTAGTTTATGATGTTTAAGAAGAGTTTAAGAATGATGTCTCAAGCAAAGCTTTCCCCAGCAATGCAATCTAATTTGCTCTACTTTGCAGCACAGATGGAGTGGTTGATTCAGGTATCTCTGCACAGAGTGGAAGTGTCTCATAAGTTACCAACTACTTCTTGCCATTTCCTGGCTCTCCCTCAAGGAACACTCAGCAGCTACTTAGATCAGCTCCACCTCCGCAGTTGTTGATCTCACTCATATATGCCAAAGCAGCTTGTATTTTTATGATTAACAGCTTGCTGGCTGACAAATCAACTTGATCAGCTCTCTTAAACTCTGTCCACTGACTGCTTCCCAACCCAAGTGAGATCCCTTTGCCTTCAGGATTAAAGCTGTTTACTCCAGAAATTTTCTAGAGCATAGTTATTTATGCTGGCCTTCACAAAGTGATTAGACTTCCAAAAGTTATTACTAGTGATATCAAAGGCATGCTTAAAACAAAACTGCTTTCCCCCAACAGCTTTTTGCCATTACTACACAAATAAGCAGAAAGAAAACAAGCTGTATCACTGATGCTTTAACAAGTCTCCTTAAATCAGGCTTCTCCAAGCCTAAGCTTTGGTGGGACCAAGAACACTCCACTCTGTGATCCCAGTTCCATAACTTCTGAAAGCCACTCCTGGAACCTTCTACCTCTTCTTGGTAGAGAAGTGGGCATTAAGCCAGAGTTCAGCAATTATTAGTAGTATTCTCTATATCCCTGGGTAAAACACTAGAAAGAGAACACCTTTAAAGCTAAAAGAATGTGTTGCACAAGAATGTGAGGGGCTAACTTCATGATCAAAAAAGTTTAACTTCCCATTAAATGGGTGTGGAACTGGACAAGCTTATGACTATGGCTATATGAAGAAATTGAGTAGGACTCAGCTCATTTCTACCAGGTCCATCCACCTAGTCACTTCTGAAAGAGGTGCTATTATTAATGATTTCCCAACAAAGATGAGGTCTAAAAGCATATGAACCAAGGTGTCAGCAGGAAAAATATATATATATATATCCTTTTGTAGTGCCCCACCTTGTTCCAGAAGGGAAAAAGCAAGTATGTTACCAAGCTGGCTCCAGGAAAAAGCTGGGATTTCAGACAAACGCTCACAGGAGTCCTCTCCATCCAGGTGTATTAATGGTAGAAAAGTCACAGAAATTGTAGAAAAGTCACAGAAAATCAATCCTGGTATGTGAGTGCTCTGCATGGAGGATGACACCATGAATGCATCACTGTCAACCAGATTCAAACACAATGAACCAGTACAGGCACCTCAACTCACAAGCCACATGATGCACAGGATATCTTAGGCTAAGAGTAAAGTCACACCATATCCCATACAAATTATACCTAAAATGTGTCACATCATATAGACTAAAATCATCCAACTATTAAACAAGTCTGTAACATTCCCAACAGGAAAAAAATCTACCTCTCACATACACACAGAATAATCAAATCATTTGGTTATGACAGCAAAAAAGGTATTTTATCAACTATGTGTCAACAACACCATCAAACAGAATTGTCGGGCCAGTTTACAAGAACAGAAAACACTGGCATAACAAGTATTTTCAGCTACTGAGAGGCATATAGTACAGTAAAGATGTTCTTATTTTGGTGAAATTAGCAATGACAGTTAAGATCTTTCTCAAGGAAAAGAGGTAACACATCTTCAGATCAAAGGAATGCAGTAGAAAGATGAGTGAAATAGTTTCTCATTCCACCCAGTCTGAAGAAGTACAAGAGAAACAAGTTACTTCTAACACAAGTTAACAGTCCAATTATTTAATGCACTCCTTAGCACAGGATGACCCTCTAATAACATTTAAAAACTGATTTTTGTTCAAACAATTGCTGAGCTACAAACTGCAAGAAGAGTACTCTGAGAAGTATCATATGAAGAGGGTAAGTGTATAACTCTTCCCTAGGTATCTGCTTTTGGCCACTAGTATGGATAAAAAGTTAAGCCAAACATACCTTTATCCATGCTTAGCACAGTTGCTTTTTAATTTTTTTCAGTAAGGTAGCTTTTATTGAAATAAACCGAATGTAAAAGCTATGCATACATTAATATCTCCCATTAATTTCTCTTTTTTGTACATGTTTTAAAGTCACTCAACTACTTTCAAGTCTTTAGAACCTGCTTTGTGGGTGCTTCGGGACAATATTCAAAGCCTGCATTGGTACCAGAGACCCCAATATCCTGCAATCCACACAGAAGTTGAGACAGTACTGAGTTTTCCCCTTTCCAAGCAAGGAGGATGAAAGGAAAATTATGCTTTGCTCAACCTCTTCCTGCTTGCAAGAGAGGCCTCTATAACTGTGTAATGCCTCAGTATTAATTTCTCCATTATTAATAGCTAACCAAAGCACATCAGATTTATTCAGCACACTACTTGACACTTCAACACAGAGCTGAAGAACCAATTCCCCTTTATTCAGTTCAACAGGCAGTTCAGGTATCCCAAACAGAGAAAATGTGGATAAAACTGTTGCTCCAATTTGATGCAGCCATGCACAATTTATCTGGAAGTGAATAATGCACAGGTGACTCCAATTTCTAGAAACAGATTAAGACCTATCCCCAGCTTTAAAAATAATTGGTAACAGATTTCAGCTCTTGTCCTAACTCCAGCTTACATATTTGCCAAGGATTCTGAGTACTCTCAGAAGTCCCTCTTTTTATATAGTCCTGCCACAAGAAAGGACATAAAGGTGATTTTTAAATTAGAAACCTTACAAAGCTTAAGGAAACCCAAACTTAGTACTTTTTACAAGGAACTGTAACTGAGGAAGTTATCCTTTCCTATTACAGTAAAAGAACTTAACTGGCTGGCATTGCTGCCAAGATAGACATCTGAAAAAACAGACTGAGCTGGGGAGAAGTCGAGTACCCTATGGGAGGGGGAATGAAAAAAAAAATTAAATCCAGTCCCAAAAATGAGAAATTAAGAAGAAATTAGAAGAATTCCTCTTTCACAAATCACATCATCAGAAGTGAAACTATTCATCTAAGAGTTTAGCTTCAAGAAGTTTGAAAAAAACAGTTTAAAACACGACATCCTGCACTCTCGTCCACCCATTCCCCTACTGAAGGCCACACAATTCACAGCTAGGTATGGCTCATAAACATGGGCTATTATCCAAAATACAGCTTCCTATACACAGCATACTACTGTGCTCATAAGCAAACAAGTTTCATTTTACCTTTGGCCCTCAAAGGAGATGAAATCAACACACTTCATCACTGGCAGGTATACACTACTGAAGATCAGCTGCATTCAAACAACATGCTTGCTTATAGGCCTTTCCAAAACGCAGGATCTCAAGATCTTTGTAATAAGAAATCTGCCTAATGCTCTCACATGTCTAATCCACTGGCACCAGACATGCAGCAATTTGAGATAAAATAGGTATGGTATCTGAGGAAAGTCTTTAAATCCAGAAAACAGATATGGGAATTTGTTAGATTTATTGAAACAACTTCATCTGCTATTTTCCTCATGCTTCAGTGAATCACCTTCCACTGCTATTACAGTAACATCTTAATGACATCATCAACTTTCAAAACCTTACCCCCTCAAGTAAGTTTTTTCCATTTCTTCTCTAATCAGAGCAGACATTACCCACTGGAGCTTCAGCACTACAGGTTGTACGGGCACTGAAGTTACAACCTGAGATCTCGGAGTTTTAGGGCAAGCAGCAAGATCTAACTTTAAGTCTGAATCCAAAACTAGCAGAGCAGACTCAAGGCTTCCAAAACATTAAGAACTTCATAAGCACACCTGCAGTTGGTACCAGCATTATGTTCCAGGGTTCATCATAATTACGTCCATCTCCGTTCCCCAGAAGTTTGCTGTGTTTTAAACTCCACCTAGGTAAGCCCCGTTTCAGTAGCAGAGCTCAGGGATCAGAGAAGAAAGAAAAGGAAACAGCTCAGGACCAAAAGTTCCCTCAGGGGCATGTCAAATACCTCTTGTACTTTGAAAATGAAAACAAACCCATACAATCTCAGGGTGTGTTATTTAACTGATAAATTGTAGAGCGCTATTCAGTGTGCCAAGCAACATTGCACCATAAAATGTTCATTTTGCTACTGATTTCAACTGTGATTTAGAGACATACACCAGCATTTAAACCCTGACCACTCAATACAGACTTGTTAATTATCTTAATTTACATGTACCAGTTCAAACAAGATCTGTGCGCTTCACTACATAAGGTCCAGTTCTGTAACACTATGGCACACCCCAGAGAGCTCTCAGACTGACCAATTGTACAAGCCCCGAGTTAGGAGTAATGATTTAAAAGACATTCTTCATTTTACTTTTATCATGAATTTTATGTGCCTTGTACCCCCTGTGAAGAATACACCCTGTAAGAAATATTCTTTTTATGAAATGCAGTAATCTGTTACAGCTCTATTTGCCAAAAGGTAATATTTACTTCCAGTTAGTCTACATTGTTGGTCCTTACTGCTCAATTGCTTTTATAACATTAGTTCTGATCACAATGACATCTCTTCCCTGCACAAAGAGGTGTATTCTTTCCTGGACATACCTGTAACTTCTACAGTTCAACTGTTCCACTTGATCCCTTTCCCCAGACTACTCAGACCAGAAGAGATGCAGACATCAAACAGCAACCATGCCAAAATGAAAGAAGTTACAAAGTACAAGGCATCAAAACTTGATTCCCATGAACTGCATGCACATCACACGAGTCCCTGAGCTGTTACAACACACGTGAAAACCTTACTTCAAGTCAACTGTCTTGAATTTCAGTTTCTTACTTTCTAAGTCCACTGCACAAGTTTGAAGCATCCCATGGATCTCAAACACAGAGACCACTGCCCGTACTTTTAGATATTACACTCTCTTTACGCTTCCAGGATCACCTCTCCCCCTCGTCTCACCCAGAGGAAGGGGATTAGGCCATCTCCCAACAGCCCGTAGCGAAACGCCGCCGGGGAAGAGAGTGTGCTCACACTCTTCCTCCCAGCTTAGGCTTGCCCACTCCCGAATCACCGGGACACTGGAGGCCCCCTGTCCGAGGCTATTCCAGGGGAACCCTCCTTGTCCCGCTCACTGTCACTGCCCTGGCCGGGCACGAGAGGCCCCGGTACCCACCGGCGGCGAAGTGGAGCGGCGTGGACTTGCGCCCCGCCATGTCCTTGGCGTTCACGTTGCCCGTGTCCACCAGGCGCTTCACGCGCGCCACGTCCCCATTCCTGCAGGCCTCCAGCAGCTCGCGGAACGCCCCGCTCGCCGCGCCCGGGCCCGCCGCTTCAGGACTCTCCGCCGCCGGGCTCGACGCCGCCGACGACGACGCGGACGAGGAGGACGAGGAAGAGCCACTGGAGCTGCTGCCCGAGCCCGGCGGCGGGCCAGGCGCGGCGGCGCCCGAACCCTCCGCGCACTCCGCGGCCGGGGGCCGGTCCACGTCGGGGAGCGCCTCGCCCTCGGGGCCGGCCAGGCTGTGGCGCTGCGCGGCCGGTGCTAGACTGGGGCTGCGCGGCGGCGAGGCGGCGGCGGGCGACGGGGAGGCCAGGCCGGGCGGCGGGTGGTGGTGGTACTGGGAGCGACGCAGCGGCGGCACCGCCGCCATCTTCGCGCCGCGCCGCGCCGCGCCGCGCCGCCCAGCCCCGTCACTGAGGGCCGCACCGGCACCGCCCCGGGTGGGGCGCGCCTGCCCCCTTGCCGGCCGCGACGGGCGGAGCGGGGCGGGCGGAGCCCCAGGTGGAGTCGGCGCTGCCCGGGAACTTCGTCTCTTCCGCGGCTGCCGGCGCCGGGAGAGAGGCGGGACGGCAACTCCTCGGGCGTGACCTCGGAGAGGAGGGCGAGTGGCGGTGTTCCCCTGTGGTGCCCGCTGTAGGGGCGAGGCGGGCTTCTTCCGCCACCACGGCACGATCCGGCTGTGACACTAGAATCTGTGCAGCTGTAAGAGTCGGTCCGAAAATCCCTCATTTCTGCCTCACGACTGTCAGAGGCCGAGACCTCCATGGACCCTGAGCCACAGCACAGGCCAAGTTTTCCCTGCAGCTGCTGTCACTGGACCAAGACGCCCTCCTCAGGGACCCATGCATGAAACAATGGGGGACTGTTACGGTTTCTGGCCATGTTTGCAAAGGGATGTTCCTGTACTGACCGTACTTGGTAAGATCTGAGCCACACCGCTCCCTCTATTGTGAGAGAACACCTGTGATGCCCATGAAGCCGACCCCCCTTCCTGGCATCTTGCCTCTCGCTTCGAAAAGAACTATAACAACCCCACCAGGAGAGCAGGCTTTCGAGGCCTCCCCTTCGGACGACGGCTCCATTGACCTGCGTGCCACGAGGACTACGAAGGTGGTCTATTGGTATCAGCGTCACGAGGACTCCCGTCTGTCAGTCGGTAGCTATCACCCTTTCTTTACCCCCTTTTCTCTCTCTCTCTCTCTCTTCTTACCCCTTCTCTTCTATCGCATAACTGTGTGTATCAATAAAGATACAATTGATTTCACTTGAATTAAGTTATCACTGCCTCTTTTTGCACTCTGAAATCAAAACGAACCATCACGACCATCCTTTGGCTCCTGACAGCAGCTGCTTCTTCACAGCCGCCGTTCGTGTCAAACCTCCAGAAGGACTTTGCAAGCTAATTGCAACACCCCATTGTCACATCCAGGCTTTGCGAGATATTTAAGAGGTATCGGTATGAACTTGTTCAGCTCACCGCCCGCTTTCCACAGTTTATGTTTCAACATCCAGGTGCTTTTGTTGCGTCAGTGACAAACAAATCACGTTCCTTTACTGGTCACGCCAGAGGTAGGTGGGTTACCCGGCCCCCATGTGTAGCCAGCACTTGGGCCTGGCGCTCACCTCCCTTCCCCTGCAGGCGATCCAGCCAGCAGCGTGGCTTCATAGAATCACAGAATCATAGAATGTTATGGGCTTGGAATGGACCTGAAAGATCATCTAGTCCCGACATCCCCTGCCATAGGCAGGGAACACCTCCTTCTAGACCAGGACGTTCAAGGCTTTATCCAACCTGGCTTTGAACACTGCTTCATTCCGGAATGACAGAGTGAGACTGAAAAGAAAAGGGCATATGCCTTTATTAATATTCAGCTCTTTATTAAAGTGATCAGCTCTTTATTAAAGTGATCAGCTGGATGGTAGGGTCCGACAGGAGTTTTCCACGCTGCTGTAGCAATCCGAAGGAGCAAGTGGTGTTCCAGTTCATCACTCCACTGCAAACAGAAGGTGCCAAGTCCTTGTTCCCACAGGAACAGCTAGAAGCTCTCTCTGGTCAACCATCAGAAGGCAGAGCAGTGGGGGAGTCTGTCACTGGAGTGCAGAGTAGCAGACGTCAGCTCTTTACCCTCAGGGAAAAACCTCAAGAGTTTCCTGTTCTCTGTCTCAGTCACTTGAGCTGGCCTTCTCCCATTCCATTCAGACTCTTAATAGATTATGGCGAGTCTTCGAACCAGGCCAGGGTGGTGCGTCTACTCCTTCCTCGGCCAGGGCACCACCTGGATCTTTTCACTGTGTCCAGTCTTCCATTTTGGGGTGCCTTTCATCCCCAAAGAACTCTCTCCCAGCGTGCTGTGTGTTTGTCTTATTTGCATATGCCCTCCTCAAGTAGGCAGCATGGGGGGGGAACTAGGTAAGCTCCGATTACAGCAGGCACAGCTAGGACAATCACCTTGCTTTTAACATGCTAATGTAGGAATGCAGGACTAGCAGGATGGCTGCCCAGGCCCCACCAGGGACGGGGGGGGGGGGGGGGGGGGGGGGGGGGGGGCGTCACCTGTGTCTGAGGCGCCGATGCCCCGGTGCCTCCCATTGCCCCCTCCAGAGCTCCACAGAACCAGGTTCGGCGGGGCCGCCGCTTCCCAGGGAGAGGGTCTGCGACATCAGCCGCAGCTCTCAGCCGGCCGGCGGGGCCGCCGCTTCTCTGGGGGCAGGGGCTGCAACATCAGCCTCAGGAGCTCTGAAGACATAACCTCGCCACATCTCGGGCCACAGCAGCTACACAGGGGCAACCCCTGGAGCATCCACACTTACAGAGAATTTGTTCATAACAAGACCAGGAGAGAAAGCTGATGGAGAAACCTAAGTGGAGCCTGGCAGTTCTTTAAAAGTTTATTAGCTCAGCTGAAAGGCCTCTTCTTCACTAATTCCAGGGAGTAAAGCAGCACTGGCATACAGCCCATTGGCCAGAGCAAGGCAGTCACTAAAAAGCCACATGGAGCAAATGGCAGAGAGAGGCCAAGTGAGGAACACTCCATCTGCTCAGAAACAACACAGTGTGGAGAGGTGAAACAGGAAACTAGGGGCAGCCAGGCAGAACGTGGCTGCCAGTGCTAAAAGGTAAGAAAGAGAAATCTAGGGATATCAGGGACCAAAACGTGGCCTTAAGGCCCTCTGTAGAATGAACAGATCTGAACAACATGGGCATAAGCAGAAGCATTTAAATAAGGATTTTGGTTTGGATTCGGAAAGCATGAGAAAGCTGAGATCACAGTTCTCCTGGCTTTCTCATATCTAGGAAGGATATAAATACCAATTACAGTTCAAGTCAGAAAACTCCAATAGCTGTTACTAAGAGATCACTTAACTTTAATCTGTAAGAAAAATGAGATTCCATTGACAGGAATAATATCAACAACAACAAATTCTGGAAAATTCTCAGTATACCTTGTGGGGCAGCAGCCACAGGTTAAAGAATGGGGAGAATGATGAGGAATTCCTGTTACAAGGAGTGAATATGGCTAAGGCCAGCCAGCCTCATCCTAGCAAATACATCTGCCTTCGCTGTTTGGTAGCAAAAGGGCTTTAGGAAGTGTTTGCGTAGCACCATGTGATGTGCTGAAGAAGCACTGACCAGGTCTATTGCTGGCAGCAGCAAAGAAAATCAGAAAATAGGAATTCAGAAGAAATTAGGATCTGGTCTAGTGTTAGTAAGTACCTTTCTGCTGGTGATGAGGAAGGAGGTATGAAATCAGTGACTAGTGGAGATGACTAGTGGAGAAGTAAATGAAGATCCATTTGAATGTGCCCAGCTCAGTTCCTGTTCATGCCATGACTTAGAAGGCATGGGCCTTGACCAGGCACTGAGAGCTCAGCAAGACCTCCCTGGCACCTGAATCTGGAGAGCTGCTGCTTCATGGCTGCCTTTCATTTCAAAATTCCAAAAGGACTTTGCAAGCTAATTGCAACATCCCCCTTTGTCAGAACTAAGCTTTGTAAGATATTTAAGAGGTCAGAGCATCAGTATGCACTTGTTCAGCTCACCACTGGCTTCCCAAAGTTTATGTCACCAGTTGCTTTTGTGGCATCAGTGGCAAAAAATCATATTCCTTTGCTCTCTCTGTATTTCCCATAAACCAAGGCTATATATAGCATCACTTTTAGGAAATGTATTGGTATGCAAACACTTGTTCTACTTCGGGAAAGAATTTTAAAAATACAAGTAATATTTTTTAAAATTAGGTATCCATGGTGGCCTTAAAATTTAATTGTTTGTTGTAGGAGTAAGGAATGCTGTACTCTGGGTCAATCTTCGTAAGAAGGCCAGAGAGGTATTGGTGGATGAAAAACTGGACATGAGCCAGCAATGTGCACTTGCAGCCTAGAAAGCCAGTTGTGTACTGGGATGCATAAAATGAAGCATGGCCAGCAGGTCAAGGGAGATTCTCCCCCTCTAATCCTCTCCAGTGAGACCCCACCTGGAGTACTATATCCAGCCCTGGGGTCTTCTAGACCTCTTGAAGGAGATCCAGACAAGGGCTACAAAGATGATCAGAAGGCTGAAGCACCTCTCTTATTAAGACAGATTGAGGAAGCTGGGTTGTTCAGACTGGAGATGAGAAGCCTACAGGAAGGCCTCATTGTATCTTTCCAGTACTTAAAGCAGGCTTATAAGTAAAAAGGGAGGAGGACTTTTACACAGGCAGGTAGTGACAGAACAAGGAGGAACAGTTTTAAACTAAAAGAGGAGAGATTTAGATTAGATGTTAGGAAGAAATTCTTTACCATGAGGGTGGTGAGGCACTGGAACAGGTTGCCCAAAGGAGTTATGGATGCCCTGCCTCCAGAACTGTTCAAGACCAGGTGAGATGGGGCTTTGAGCGACCTGATCTAGTTGCAGATGTCCCTGCCCAAAGCAAGGGCTTTGGATTTGATCATCTCAGAAGGTTTCTTCCAACACAAACCTTCTTGTGATTCTATGAAAGGAATTGCTGTGCCTAGGAAGAAACAAGCAAAGCAATTAGGATTCACAGTATGAGATCTGCCTATGGGGAAGTGGGGCCTGGTCGTGGGTTACATAGGGGCTAAAGCAAAGCCGTTCTGGAGATGTGTTGTAGTTTAAATTTTGGGGGCGATCCCGGGGAGGGTTCCCCGGGAGCCCCCCGGGTCCTAGGGTCACGGGTGTTCGCGTGCTGGCAGGCAAAGAGACTTCAGACGGCTGCTGAGGTGCTGATGAGATGAGGGTTTATTCACTGAGGGAGAGGGGAAGGGAAGGGGGGAGGGAGAGAAGGGGAGAGGGATGGGGAGGGAGCAGTCCCCGAAGACCACCAGGGCAAAAGAGGAGGAGCCCTCTCCATTTGCACTCTTAACACAGAGGTTCAAAGTGGGCGCGGTAAGATTCTACAGCCAATAGAGTTACAGATACACAATACTGCAGGGAGGGTACAGACTTGGGATAAACCATACATTTTCCAGGGGTGAACAAGTGCATACCATTTCAATAAAATGCAGTCCCACAGAGATGCATCTCCTCTTCAGACTCGCACATTTGGGTGGGGGTTCCTATCCTATTGCATTCCCAAATTTCTCCTTAGTCTTCCTGCCCCACATGTACAGCCTCACTGCTCCCCTACAGACGGTTGAGGCAAACAGCAGTGCTGTTCACTCCAGCCCTTCTCTTTCTCCTGCCCAAAGCATGTACAGGATCTCTTCAGGTGCTGCTATCAACATTTGCATATGGCTTGGTAAGCCTTGGGGTAGATTCATAGCACTCCTGCAGAAATGGTGGGCAAAATAGTGTGGAGAATGCAGTTCTGGGAAAAATTTCATCCTCGTGGGATTTTCACTTAAGGTTGAGGAGAAACATGTGGAGGATCTTTGAAAGCAGTCAGTCAATCCATTGCTTGTTTCCCAGCCAGCCACCGAGCCCTTGGAAACAGGACTTCTTCAAGTGGTTCCAAAGCAGGACCCTGGGGTTTTTAACAACTGAGCTGCGTGTCTGGTGGTGCAGAGGGCACACAGTATCCCAAGGTCTTGCCAGCCTCATTCGCTGCTGGTGCTAGAGCCTGTGAGCTTTGCACTGGCCCACAGCACACCCTGCATCTGCATGCCACAGCAGCTTGGTGCTTCTGTTGAGCTGATTCAAGTTCATGTCCTGTCACAAGCAGCTGGTTATATTTGTACCTCTTGTCCTGCAAGGGCCAGAGTCAGGCTCTAAAATACTGTTGATTACTCAGTGCCTTTGCCTGACCCAGGAGGAAGGTACTTTGCCTAGGTCGTTGTACGGGTATAAAGTCTCTAAAGGTCTTACAACATTTTAGTATCTAAAGAGAGTAATTTATTTATACAAAAGCACATATCTGAAGGCATAAGAGTTCTAAGAGCAGCTTTACAATACAATCAATTATAAACCTAGGCAAACAAAGTCTAAACAAAACAATAACCAAAGCATAGAAATCTTAACACACAGAGTTCTAATGAAACAGCAAACAAAGCATAGAATTCCTAACAAGCAAAACTCTAATAAGACTATAAGCAAAGCACATATCTGACATTACAGCCTCTAGGTAAATCAGCCTCCCATCTGACCCCAAGCTAGATTTTCCAACCGTGGGGTCACAATAACAGAAAGGGACCACAAGATCCCAGATCCCAGACAGGGGTTCCAGCCGTGGGGATCACAACAACAGAAAGGGGCCCCAAGATTCAAAACCCATACAGAGTCCCTGATCACAGGGTCACGATGACAGTGAGGGATCCCGAACCGCACAGAGTTCCCGTCCGGGGGGTCACAGTGTTGGTGGAGGGTTAAAAAAATATAATTTCTGGATTGAGTAATGTGTAGGGGGAGGAAAGTAGAGAACGTACAACTGGAACTTGACGCAGCTAGCTGGGAACAAGCGTCAGCTTTTGTAAACAGCTCCATGCTATTGTTTTAACCAAATCAAGTGTGGATCAGGGTAGAAGCGTAGGTATGATTTAAGATAGTAACTAAGGAATAGGATAATCAGTATCTAGGGGTGGGGGTTAGTTAACATGTGTATAATTTAAACTATAAAAATCACGAATCAACTCTGTATCCTTCGGACATCAGATTTGGGTGTATTATCACCCCGGTGTCCCGCGCGCTGGAATAAAGAACCGCATATGATCGCCTCTGTGTGGTTATATGTTTTCCTACGCTAACATTTTTGGCGACCCAGATGGGACCTTGTGGGCGCAGCCAGGACCCCGCGACCTGATCACGCTCCAGCCGGCACCGGGTGATTTCTCGGGGAGCCCATCGGAGCCGCGACCCTCGCCGCTCACAACGACCCCTGGTGAGAGGTAAGGTTCTTTATTCTCTGGTCTGGGGGCCTGCCATTAAGACGCAGCGAAAGCTACGCTTGGTTGGGCAAAAGGAATTCCTGGTGGTATTGCCTAGGCAGCCGTCCGTCAGACATCGCGAAAGCGTTGCAGGTTCGGCATCTGTGGTTTTTATGTATCTGTAATATGGAGAAACTAAAAGGGTTAAAAGAGGTTTTGGGCAGCAATAATGCCTCTATACCAAGTTCTTCTCCGTTGGGTTGTTTGTTGGCACATTGGAAAGAGGGGAACTTCGGTCAGGAATTACGAAAAGATAAGTTGATTAAATATTGTAATGTTCACTGGCCAAAATACGCTTTGCCTGAAAATCAGAGGTGGCCGAAAAACGGGTCTTTTGATGTGAAGATTATTATGCAACTTAGATCGCTTTGTACACAAGATGGAAGGGTAGAACAATTACCATATATTGACTTATTTCTGTGCTTGCTTGAGAAACCGGTTTTGTGGCTTGACAAAATGAAAGCAATGAAGCTTGAGAATAATAAGTGTCTGGCTTGCATCCAAAATAAGCATTGTATGGAACATGCAGTTTTAAGTGAAATTTTAGGGAGAAAAAGAGATGAACTGGAATCGGAATTATTGGTATCTCCCATGGCTCCCGGAACCACCACGGCCCCCTCAACACCAAGTTCTACCCCGCTCACCCTGACCACACCTGATTCTCTTACACCCCCCTCGCGCACGCCAGCACAATATGTTTCACCCCCACCTTTGTCTGCTGAAGGTAATTATCCTCCTCTGCCTGTGCCAGCCGCTCCTCCGCTTGCCCCTCCTCCGCCTGCCCAGGTGCCTGCCCCTCCTCCGCCTGCTCAGAGAACCCCCCCCTTCTCCACATACACCTGCTCAAAGCTATCCTGCTCCCCTGCCCACACCCGCTGAAAGATTTATCCCCCCTCTAACACCAGCTCAAGGGTACCCTCTGCTCCCACCTACACCTCCTTCACCAGCTTCTGGCCCGTCTGCCCCCCTGTACCCCCCCCTTCCAGATTCCCCTATCCAGGATGTGATTGTGAGGCAGAAGCAAAGGGGGAATGTGAAGAAGACAGATAGAATGGAAAGTAGTGACAGTGAAGCAAATGAACTAGACGCCCCAGTAGCTCACCGAACACGAGGAAAACTGGCCCTGGAGTGGCCTCAGGCAGGAAAGGGTATATTAAAATCAGGCAAACAAAAGAGAACGATTATTGCACCACTAAGGCAAGGGGTGAGAACTAACGGACCCGTCTTTGTAAAGGTACCCTTTTCACCTGCTGATTTAGTTATATGGAAACAATCAGCCGGAACGTATAGAGAAAACCCAGATAAGGTAGCTCGTGTGGTTAAGATGATAATGAAAACTCAGAACCCTGATTGAGAAGATATTCATGTCATATTAGACACTCTGATGGATGAGACAGAGAGAGATATAGTTCTCCGAGCAGCAAGAGAAAGAGCTAGAGAAGACATACGAAATGGTTTGGTGACAGGGACACTGGATTATAATTTTCCCACTGCAGACCCAGAGTGGGATGCTAATGACCCCTCTGGAGTGGATATGTTAAGGCTAAAGAGATATCAGGAGTGGATTTCAGTTGGTGTTCAACAGGCAATACCTAAGAGTATGAACTAGTCTAAGTTGTATGAAATTCGACAGGAAAAGAAAGAATCTCCCACTGCCTTTCTAGAAAGACTTAAGGAAGCAGCTAGAAGATATACTGATCTTCAAGTAGACAGTGAGCAAGGAAGAACTCAGCTTGCCTTTATTTTTCTGGGTCAGGCACAGGAAGATATTAGGAAAAAGCTACAGAAACTGGAAGGTGAAGAGTTAAGAAACTTGGATAAACTCCTAGAGGTTGCCTGGAAAGTTTATAATAACAGGGACAGAGAAATTGTCAAGAAACAGGGGCAAAGCCTTTTGGCAGTCTTACAGAGACAGGGGCGGGGACGTGGTAGAGGTGGTCGTGGCGTTAATAGAGGTGGCTTTGGCAGAGGTTCTGGTCATGGTAGATTAGGTCTGAATCAGTGTGCATATTGTCGGATGGAGAGACACTAGAAAAGGGAGTGTCCAAACCGGTTTAGCCAGAATGGTCAGCCTCAGTTAGACAGTATGTTTAATCAAAGTGGTGAGCATCAGCTGGATGGTGTAGCCAGGGTCATGGTTTTACATGAGAGGGAGCCAGGATCAAGAGAGCCCATGGTGACTTTGCATTTAGAAGGAAAAGACGTAGATTTTCTCATTGACACGGGGGCCACACATTCTGTACTAAATTATCTTGAGGGGCAAATCGAGAACAAGTCAGCAGCAGTCATTGGAGCCACAGGGAAGGAGGAGGTACGGCCATTCTTGCAACCCCTAGAATTGAGCTTTGAAGATAAGATCTTGACCCATGAATTCTTATACATGCCAGACTGCCCAACTCCGCTCTTAGGGCGCGATCTACTGGCAGCACTGGAGGCAGTAATTACTTTTGAGAATGGTGAACTCGTAATGAAAATTCCGGAGTCTAAGACAGGAAAGATTTTGATGATAAAAGAAAAACCAATTTCTAATATTCCTAAAGAAGTAGAAGATGCAGTAATTCCCTCTGTCTGGGAAACAGATGTACCTGGAAAATCTAAATTGGCACAACCGGTACATGTAGAGTTAAAAGAAGGAGCAAAGGCTGTACGAATCAAACAATACCCTATAAAACCAGAAGCACGACAGGGAATAGCAAAGACCATTGATAAATTTTTAAAATATCGAATTCTAGAGGAATGTAAATCGGAATACAACACCCCAATTTTCCCAGTGAAGAAACCCAATGGTGAGTATAGACTTGTACAAGATTTAAGAGGTATAAATGAAATAACAAAAGACATTCATCCAGTGGTTGCCAATCCCTATACATTGTTAGCATCCGTAAAAGAGATATATAAATGGTTTACTGTAATTGACTTAAAAGATGCTTTCTTCTGTATACCCCTTGACCAAGAAAGTAGGAAACTATTTGCCTTTAAGTGGGAACATCCAGAAAGTGGAAGAAAAACTCAGCTCACCTGGACTCGATTACCGATGGGGTACAAGGGGTCCCCCACTCTCTTTGGAAGTCAACTGGCAAAAGAACTAGAAATCTGGACCAGAGAAGGGCAAGTACCAAGAGACCAATATTTATTACTCCAGTATGTAGATGACATTTTGATTGCAACAGAGGAAGAAATGACCTGCATAAAGGTAACCATTGAGATCTTAAATTCATTAGGAATGGGAGGGTATAAGGTATCCAGAGAAAAAGCACAAATTGCCCAACAGACTGTGATTTACCTGGGATGTGAAATCTCACAAGGGCAGAGAAAACTGGGTACTAATCGTATTCAAGCTATCTGTGCTATTCCAGAGCCCCAGAATCTACACGAGCTGCGGATCTTCCTCGGAATGACAGGGTTGTGTCGCCTGTGGATCATGGACTGTGGACTGATTGCAAAACCCTTGTACGAAGCTCAGAAGACGCAGCCGTTCACCTGGGGCAAACCACAGAAAGAGGCCTTCCAGAAGTTAAAGGAAGCACTGACAACTGCTCCTGCTTTGGGGTTACCTGATCTGTCTAAAGACTTTCAGCTGTACGTGCATAAAAGGCAGCGACTGGCACTGGGAGTACTGACCCAACGACTGGGAAGCTGGAAAAGGCCGGTGGGTTACTTTTCCAAACAACTCGACAACGTAAGTGCCGGATGGCCTTCATGTCTGCGGGCAGTGGCAGCTACCGTGCTGCTGATACAGGAAGCCAAGAAGCTCACAATGGGAAGACACATAGATGTCTATGTGCCACACATGGTAACTACAGTCCTGGAACAAAAGGGGGGCCATTGGCTCTCTCCAAGCCGGATGATGAAGTTTCAGGTAACCCTGACTGAGCAGGATGACGTTGCACTAAAAACAACTAACCTCTTGAATCCAGCTCTATTTCTAGGTGCCACAGCTGAGGAAGGTCCATTAGAGCATGACTGTCTAGAAGTCATCGAGCACACTTATTCAGCAAGAACAGATCTGAAGGATGTCCCCCTGGAGCAACCAGAGTAAGAACTCTTTACAGATGGAAGCAGCTTCATGGAGAACGGAGCCAGATACGCGGGATATGCGGTAACTACAATTGATGTAGTAATAGAGGCAAAATCACTACCACCTAACACGTCTGCACAAAGGGCAGAACTAATCGCATTAACCAGAGCACTCGAGCTGAGTGAAGGGAAGACAGTGAATATTTGGACTGATTCCAAATATGCCTTTGGAGTAGTGCATGTACACAGAGCTTTATAGAAAGAAAGAGGACTGCTGTCCTCCCAAGGGACAAATATTAAACATCAAGATGCAGTCCTACAATTGATAGATGCAGTACAAAAACCTGAACAAGTAGCAATCATGCACTGCAAGGCACATCAATCAGGCAACTCCAAAATTTGTGAAGGAAATCGAAAAGCAGATTGGGCAGCCCGTCAGGTACCGCGAGAGGTGCAGAAAACAATGGCGTTGATACCATCAAGACTTAATATCTCTCAATTTAATTTGCCTCCTAAGCCAAACTATACAATCGAAGATGACAGACTAGCACAACTGCTGAAGGCACAGAAGAACGCAGAAGGGTAGTATGTAACCGCACAAGGGCAAATAGTAGTACCTCCTTTGGTAATGAGAGAAATTTTACGGGTAAAACATAATGAGTGTCACTGGGGTGCAGAGGCGTTGGTAAAGTGGTTAAGACAATACCTAATCTCAGTACGGATGCAAACAATGGCCAAGTCAGTAATGTCTAAATGTGAAATCTGTCTGAAAAACAATCCCGTAGCTAGACGACAGGCACAGTTAGGCAGAATTCAGATAGGAATAGAACCAGGAGACTATTGGCAAGTAGATTTTGCAGAACTGCCAAAAACTCGGGGATACAAATACCTGTTAGTAGGGGTTGACACGTTTTCTAGATGGCCAGAAGCCCTTCCCTGTCGCACAAACCAAGCAAAGGAAACAGTTAAGTGGTTATTACAGGAGATCATTCCCAGGTTTGGGGTGCCCCTAGGGATATCATCAGACAGAGGCCCACACTTGATAGCCACGGTGGTACAAGAGGTAAGCAAGTTATTGGGATTATCTTGGGACCTCCACACACCATGGAGACCCCAGTCAAGTAAGCAAGTAGAAAGAATGAACCAGACACTGAAGAGGCAGATCAGTAAAATATGCCAGGAAGCCAAACTGCAGTAGCCACAGGCTTTGCCGATCGCATTGCTGAGGGTTCGGATAAAGCCTAAGAGTGAGATGTCAGTTAGTCCTTATGAAATATTGTATGGGAAACCATATGAATCTCCTAACCCCAATCCAAATGTTCATGTCACAGGAAAACAAGATGTGTATAATTATGTTCTGTCCCTCGGGAGAACTCTAGCTCGACTTCGAAGTGTTCTCGTGTGGAACAGACCACTGGCCCTGGAGAATCCAGTCCACAATATCGAACCAGGAGATGAAGTATACATCAAAACCTGGAACGAAGAACCACTAAAAGAGAAGTAGACTAGTCCCCATCAGGTACTGCTAACCACCTTTACAGCAGTCAAAGTGGCTAGAGTGGAACCCTGGATACACTACACGCGTGTGAAGAAGGTCCCTCGTGGAGTCCAGTCGTGAGCTGTAGAAACTTTTGGACCAACAAAGCTGAGGCTGAAACGTCTGTAACTGTTCAAATAGTATTGGTAACTGTGCTCATGCTCTTCCTGTGGGTAATGTTAATTTCATGGATACTAATGTCACCAGTAAGGATTGCTGTTACTTTGGGATATGGGATACAGAGAGGTCAACTAACAACTCTTCATTCTAGAATGAAGAGAGAGATACAGGCAAAAACACAAGTAATAGAAATTTCTAATGAAATTCGGGCTGAGAATGTAATGATTAGATTGGTCAGAGACTTTGCCAAAATGCATAATACCAGCAGAATAACGGCCTGCCTGCCAATACCAAAGGCAGCAAGGGACCCAGTAAGCTGGGGAATAATAACATCAAAATTACCTGAAATAGGAGGGAACAAAACAATTAACTGTAAACAAGTACCAGAGTCAAGGGTGGTAGTCAGAGAATACTGGAAGATAACAGAGGATTCCTATATGCAACCCATGAGAAAGTCAGAGTGCATTCTTAGTAATGGCAAATTGGGACAAATCATAGAGTGGTGGGTTAAGGACCAAGACCTTGCAAAATGGCAATGTTGGTTTCTACGCTATCAAAAGATCAAGGACAACTCTACAGAAAGTGTTGTGGTGTGAAAATGTGAAGAGAAGGATTGGAAAGGACTGGAACCTTAGGACAGTGCATGGTCTGTGAGCATCCTCCAGAAATTCCAATATATGGAAAGCACACCCTGGTGCATTAAATGGAAAGGCTCTGAAAATGAGACAGATCCCACAGTGACAAATACTGATACTAGCAGTCAGAAAGAGACAAATAAGGTAAGTTGGTGGGTATGTAAGAAAATTTATGATTGCACCTCTGACAATCTAGAAATGAAACAGTGGTCACCATTGGCAATAGCCTTACGAATTGGTTGTGCCTGCAGGAAAATTAAACACAAACAAGGCAAAATAGATTCTAAGATTATAGTAAGATGTAGCAAGAGTACAATTCGAAGTCCAGGACCATTTGTATGGGCAATGAGTGATGGCACATAGACAACACACTTGCCTATGGATGGAGAAGTAAGAGAAATCACCCTGGGCCTTCCCACTTTATGTCCAATTTAGAAGAAATCCCCATTTAACAGGAGCAGTGAAGCCTTGCAAATAAAAGCAAAGCAAGACGTCTCAGAAGACAAGAACCCAGATGACACTTAGAAGGAACCCTCTAGTGGAGTAAAGATTGGGTAGGCCCTAGAATCCTTGTTTGGTCCCATTGCAAATTATCGAAATAGAAAAATGCTATATAGACTCACAGGTCAAGTAGACAGATTAGCAAGAATCACACGAGAGAGATTTAAGGAACTCAATGTGCAATTACAGGCCACCACCAAAATGACCCTGCAAAATCGTTTAGCTTTAGATATGTTACTTTTGAAAGAACACGGAGTGTGTAGATATTTAAAGGGACAAATCGACCATTGCTGCATCCACATCCCAAATGTAACTGCAGATGTAGAACATGACATCAGTCAGTTAAAACAAATAGAGCATGAGGCACAAAAGAAACAAAAGGATTTAGCTACTAGCTGGTTGGGTAAAATCTTTGAAGGATTAAGATAGAATGTGAGTTCATGGATAAAGTCTATCTTTGAAAATCTGATAATTTTACTGATTATATTTTTAGTAATTTGGTTAGTTTACAGAATCCTGAAGAGAGAGATACAGAAAAAGGCATCTTGGAACAGGACCATAATGAAGGCGTTGGCACGGAACCCAGCACCTTCAATCCGCAACAACATCCCGGACAAAGCCTATGACAACAGAGGATTTGAAGATGAACATCCAGTATGAACTCTGAAGCCTAATGGACTGTATTAAGTGAAAGCATTTACACTTAGTATATTAGAGTGAAAATACTTTCAAAGGGGGGAATGTTGGTGGAGGGTTAAAAAAATATAATTTCTGGATTGAGTAATGTGTAGGGGGAGGAAAGTAGAGAACGTACAACTGGAACTTGACGCAGCTAGCTGGGAACAAGCGTCAGCTTTTGTAAACAGCTCCATGCTATTGTTTTAACCAAATCAAGTGTGGATCAGGGTAGAAGCGTAGGTATGATTTAAGATAGTAACTAAGGAATAGGATAATCAGTATCTAGGGGTGGGAGTTAGTTAACATGTGTATAATTTAAACTATAAAAATCACGAATCAACTCTGTATCCTTCAGACATCAGATTTGGGTGTATTATCACCCCGGTGTCCTGCGCGCTGGAATAAAGAACCGCATATGATCGCCTCTGTGTGGTTATATGTTTTCCTACGCTAACAACAGGGATAAGGAGGGGTCCCAGGGGTCCCAAACCCTTGCAGTTCCTGGTTGCAAAGACAGGAAGGAGATCCCGGGGTCCCGGACCCTCGCAGACTCCCCAGCAGCCCCAAACAGAGTCCCGGGGCAAACGCCGCAGGGGGAAAGGGAAGGGACGGGATCACAGGGGCAAGGAAGGGTCCCTGGGGTCCCGCAACCTCGCAGAGGGAAGGGACGGGACCCCAGGCTACAATAGATTGTACCTTTAGAATCCCATCCGGCTCCCTAGCAAGGCTCCTTCCTCAGGCTGCAGGAGGTGGAGGTTGGATTGATGGATCGAAGTGATCAATCAATCGATCCCTCCAATCCCTCTGACCGACTGACAGAGAGGCTTTTTATCCCAAATTGCAAAATGCATATTCATATTTTTTATCTACACACTAGCCAATCTAGATACAATTCTAAAGTTCGTAAAACTACGAAGATCAGTATCAAAACCTACGCACATAGCATATCTATTAACGTAAAACTCTATCTTACTAGCATAAGGTTCTACCTTGTTGTACATAAAACTCATACTAAAAATTATAAACAGTACCCTACTCTATTTTTGTTATGTCTATATCACTAAGCCTGAAGCTGTGTCCTTCTACACTGAACTAGGACCTAGGGCATGTAAAACTTAAGGCTCAGGGTTAGATTTCTACTTTATGTATCTAAAGCTTTTATATATTCTAATTTTTCTAAAGGTTTTAATTCTATCTCTGTACTTTTCACTCTCTGTGGAGGATCCATGGAAACATGGACTCCAACAGTACTTTACTTAGAAATCTTATTAATGATGCAGGTGCAGGGCTCAGTAAAGTGGAAGCACTTCAGATTTCATCTGAATAATTTAATTCCATCAGTAGGACTTTGCAGGACTACTATTTAAAATTAATATCTGCAAATGCAATTCTGACATAATGGAACCCACTGAAATGGGATTTTTTTTTTTTTTTAATAAAATGCTTTATAGCTTTCCTGGCAATTTTACAGCCACCTGGCTGTAAGTTCCAGCTGATCCTGAGCAGCAACAAAGGGGTTTAGTGTAGTTTCTTAACATTTTTAACCTCCAAAAATTAGGAAATGGCTCCAAAACCAGCATCCAGCATGCTGATGCTCAAGTTTAATGGACCTCTAGTAAGCTAATGAGTAAATTGAGAGGAAATGAGGAGGTCAGGTTTGGAAAAATATGTCTCCTCTGCCTAAGAAGATGGGAAGATAAGGGATCATCTAGGTCTGTACCAAAAGCCACATTTTCTGAGAAATAAAATCTTCCTTTTCCCCAGAAACAACCTGTCTCATTCCCTATTGACAGCTTTAACTGTGGTGAATGTGTTGAAAAGGCCAAGAGAAACCATCCCTGGCTGACACCATCACAGATTTGTACACTCATGCAGGCATAGTGGGATAAAGTATAAGGTTCATAGGAAAGCACGAGAGCTTCCTTCTTTGGACAACCTTCAAGCACCACTGAGGATGTCTTTGTGTCAGCATGCTGTTCATCACGTTTCTTCTGCCTTAGCTTCATTCATCACCTACAGGAGCTTATCAGTTTGAATAGTGCTGCATGACTTCTCCCTCTCTTCACTACGATGGGGAGGCATTCAGCTCCTGCTCATTTGTATATTTTGATAGAAGTTTGACAGTCCACTTTCCCTGCTTAGTGAAAAAACTTACCCTGTCTGTCCTTGCATGCTGCTAGAAAGATATGTTTAATACAGGCTATGACCTCTAATAGCAGGCAGATGGAGATAAGCACTTCTCTCCCTGGTGTTTTTCAGCTGGCTGAGCCAAGCAGCTGCTCGGAGCATCCCCAGTGGAGGAGCTCCTCCAGTTTTCCCATGGAATACAAGAGGATTGTGCAGTGGCAGCCTTTTGAGTTACACTTGCTGCAGGTCATACAGCAACCGGAAGCCTGCCCTGGCCTCAGAGAAGATCTGCAGTGCCCACAGGAATCATGGGGTGGGTGGTCCTCAATAATGATGCTGCTTTTGCTGTCTTTACCTGCACAAGGCATTGGAAAGAAGAAAATTTGCTGCAAATTTGAAGCCAGGGTCTATTTTCCCTGCAGAGATCTTTTGTTTCTAGAAACGCCATCTTGATTTAAAAATGTGATTTTGATAGCAACAAGTTGGATGGTTTTGCATGTAGAGGGCTGGAAATGAAACCATCAGCCTGGTTTCATTTCAACAAGAGCTATTGGGCAAGAGGGTGGTATAAGAGAATGACTTTCCCAGTAGGAATTGAATGTGCCACTTTAGAAATGGGGAAGGAGAGTGATCCTTTTGGAGCACAGAGAAGGGCTACTTCCCACATGACCTTCAGAATAGCTGACACAAAAACCGGGTTAGCCCAAATAAAAGATGTACTGACCCACTGCAGGGATGCTCTGAAAATAAATGAGTACAAGTTTGGAAACTCGTTCTAGATGGGCACAATTCAATAAGAGGCCATGAAATATTTCTGTTTCCCAGAGCCAGGATCTGGAAGAATTTTATCCCCAGGTTTAAGCCCTCTCAGCAGAGCCTCATGGATCATGAGTATCCCTGCAAACCTGTTCTCCAGCAGAAGTCGAGCAGTGGCCTTAGAGCCAAAACATGACCCTAACCCCCAGGACTGCCTCTGATGGCTTTGAGCAGCTCCTGAATTCTTACTTGGAGATGAGTTTTACTTGATACAGCCACACTTTCTCTCAGTATGGACTTTCCTCCCTGTTCTTTGTGTCCTTTGTCTGGCTTTATCAGCCAACACAGGAAGATTTAGATGCACAGAGCCACCCAAAAGAAAAGGTGTCATTCTTGTGAGGGCTTTCCACAATACGGAAGACAGTAAAGGCTGTGAGCCTGGTTGCCCTGTGGACTACTTTTCATTTCAAATACTTTCTTTTTTCTCTTCATGCGTCTGAAGTAATAGCTTATAGCATGCTTTAATGGTAGCTGTTACAACAAGGTGAAAGGTTGTTTCCACGGTGAAAGGAAGCCCCCAAGGCATGCTGGAGTGTCCAGTGAACAAAGACGATGACGTTTTAAAATCTGTGAACCTTTGGCCACGGTGCATCGCTGACATTTGAAAGGCTAAGGTTACACATCTCAGGAAAGCTGAGGGCCCACAGCCTCGGTCAGCCTGCTTCGCGGCTCCTCTGTAAAGGGGCTCTATTCCCCCTCGGCAGCAGAGGTGGAAATTTCCACGCCTATTTCTCCGACCCCCTGGAGCAAAGCTTGACTGAGGAACCTGAAGAAGGCAGTGTTTAGAGTCTGGCCAGATGGATGCAGCACAAGAAACAAAGCACGGCAGGAAGGTGGCAGAGTTGCTCCGTTTAACCAAAGGGCTGCAGGTTTTCGCACGAAGAACATTTACTGAATGGGAAGAAAGGTTAACCTCGGTTTCTTGCAGGCCTGGATGAAAAGTCAGCCCTTGCCTCGAGAAAAAATGACACGGCGAAACACAACAGTTTTTGCCGTAACTCCGTGGTGAGTCGGGCGGCTCGCAAAGCTCTCAGCGAGCCCAGGCACAGGGCGAGACCCAGGGCGACAGCTGTCACACACCGGGGTCCCGGCGAAGCGCCGGCACCGCCACCGCCGCTGCCCCACCGCTTCCAGGGCCAGGCGGGCTCACCCCACCGGGGCACCCGAAGGGCCGCTCTCTCGAGCGTTGCCGGGGCTGGGAGCCGCAGGCCAGAAGCCTCAAGCCAGTACACGGATCCTTCCTGCCCTGGGAAAAGGGGCCGGTGCCCGGCAGGCAGAGGCGGGGTGTCCCCTCAGAGGCAGGGCCGGTTCTCCCCGGCGGGGCGGTGGCGGCGGTGCCGGCGCGGAGCCGTGGGGAGCTTCCAGCCCGTCGCGGCGGCGGCGACGCGCAGCGCGGCCGCGCCCATGGCGAGCAGCAGCGGCGGCGGCGGCAGGTAGGGTCGGGCGGGGCGGGGGCCCGCTCCCCCGGCCATGGCTCAGACGGAGCCCCCGAAGGCGGTGCGGCTGTGGCGTGATGCCGCCCTGCGCGTACGGAAGCTGAGGGGCGGCCCCGCCGAGCCCGAGCCAGACGCAGGGTCGCCGGGGAGCCCGCTGCCGCCGCCGCCGCCGCCGCCCCCCCCCCCCCCCCTCCGGTGCCGTCGCTCCTTGCCGCCCATCCCTGGCAGGGGCGGCACTGGGGGAGCTGGAGACGCTGAACCTGAGCGGGCGGGGCCTGGAGGAGCTGCCCGACGAGGTGGGCGCCGCCCTGAGCGGGCTGCGGGTGCTCAGCCTGCGGCGCAACTGGCTGGGCCACCTGCCCGCCGCCGCCCTGCGCCACCTGGGCAGCTTGGCCGAGCTCGACCTCAGCTACAACCGGCTGCGGGGCCTGGGGGACGGCGGGGCGCTGGCGGAGCTGCGGGGCCTGCACAAGCTCAGCCTCAGCCACAACGAATTGGGCGCCGAGGGACCGTGGCTGCCCCCCCGCCTCGCCGAGCTTGGCTGCCTCGAGGAACTCGACCTCAGCTTCAACCGCCTGCACCACCTGCCCGAGGGCCTGTGCCGTCTGCGGCACCTCCGCACCCTCGACGTCGACCACAACCTTCTGCCCTCCTTCCCTGCCTCGCTGCTGGAGCTGGCCGCCCTGGAGGAGCTCGACTGTTCCGGCAACCGCCACCTCGGGGCCCTGCCCGAGGGCATCGCTGCCCTCCACCGCCTCAAGATCCTCTGGCTCAGCAGCACCGGGCTGGCATCCCTGCCCGAGGGTCTCTGCCAGCTGAGTGCCCTCGAGAGCCTCATGCTGGACGGCAACCGGCTGCAGGTGCTGCCCACTGGCTTCGGCAGACTACAGCAGCTCAAGATGCTGAACCTCTCATCCAACCTGCTGGGTGAGTTTCCCTCTGCCATCTTGGCGCTGCCGAGTCTGGAGGAGCTCTACTTGAGCCGCAACCAGCTCACCATGCTGCCCCCTCACCTCTGTCAGCTCCACCGGCTCCGCACTCTCTGGCTGGACAACAACCGCATCCGCTACCTGCCTGACTCCATCGTGCTCCTCCACAGCCTAGAGGAGCTGGTCCCGCAAGGCAACCAGATCGCCATCCTGCCTGAGGGCTTTGGGCAGCTTTCCCGTGTCACCTTGTGGAGGATCAAAGACAACCCCCTCATCCAGCCCCCCTATGAGGTGTGCATGAAAGGCATCCCCTACATCGCAGCTTACCAGCAGGAGCTGGCCCACTCCCAGCCTGCCCTCAAACCTCGCCTCAAACTAGTCCTCATGGGCCTAAAGGATGCAGGAAAGACCCTGCTGCGACAGTACCTCATGGAGGAAAATGAGCAGAGAGAGGACATGGGAAGCCTGGAGGCAGGAAACACCCAGCACAGAGGGTTTCCTGGGCAACAGCAGGACATTGGGAAGGGTGACAGTTGGGTGTTGCCCCTTTCCAGAGCCTCAAGACAATTCTTCAACTCGGGTACCTGTCATGCAGCAGGTGGAATGTCCCCCTGTTGAGCGACAGGATATCTCTTCTCATGTGCCCTCTCACCGAGCGAAAGGGGACACAACATCCCCTGCACTGCCACCCAATTCCCTGCGAGTACCACTGGGACTAGGACTATCAGGAGGCAGTAAGGGCATCGAGGTGATGGACTGGACAGCAGATGCAGAGAGGGGCCTGACATTCATGGTGTATGAGCTGGCAGGGGACCCAAGCTATGATGTGATCCAGTCTTTCTTCCTCTCCCCTGGAGCCTTGTATGTGCTGGTGGTGAATTTGAGTGCCTACGTCCCTCAGCACTTCTACCCCTCTGTGGGCTACTTCTTACACTGGCTCAGTTCCAAGGTGCCCCATGCTGTAGTGTGCATGGTGGGAACACATGCTGACCTCTGTGCGGAGCGGGAGTTGGAAGAGAAGTGCCTGGACATCCATCACCAGATCGCTCAGCAGGAGAAGAGGGATGCTGAGGGACTCCAGAGCTTAGTCCAGCAGGTGGATGAGGCTCTGGGACAGGACTTTGACCTGCGGTGCTCCAGCCCGCATGCTGCCTTTTATGGGGTCTCAGACAAGAATTTGCGGCAAAAGAAAACCCAGTTTCAGTATCTTCTTAACCACCGCCCACAGATCCTCTCTCCAGTGCTGCCTTTCAGCTGCCAGGACCGTTGCCAGGTGCGTCGCCTGCAGGACAAGCTCCTCTCAGTCGCTGAGCACCAGGATATCTTCCCTAACCTGCACCGGGTGTTGTCCAAGTCCTGGCAAGTGTTGGAGGAGCTGCACTTCCAGCCTCAAGGTCAGCAGTTGTGGCTTAGCTGGTGGGACTCTGCCCGGCTGGGCTTGCAGGCGGGCCTGATGGAGGATCGGCTCCAGAGTGCCCTGTCTTACCTGCATGAGAGTGGAAAGCTGCTCTACTTTGAGGAGCATCTCACTTTGCGGGAGTATGTGTTCCACAACCTGCCATGGCTCATAGACATCCTCAATGTCTCTTGCCAGCGAGATGCCACCGTGATGCTCCAGAAACTGCTCAGTGACACCCAGGTTGACGAACTGAGGACCACTCAGCTCCATCATTACGTGGAGGGCTTCTTGCTGCGTGGCCTCCTTCCTGCCCATGTTATCCGTCTCCTTCTTAAGCCCTACATCCAGAGTCCAGAGGATCTGCAGCTCATTCTGGAGCTGCTGGAGAAGATGGGGCTATGTTACTGTGTCAACAAACCCAAATGCAAGCACTTAAATGGGGCGGCTGCTTGGTACAAGTTTCCCTGCTATGTGAAAAATGAGGTGCCCCATGCAGAGGCATGGATCAACAGCACCAATCTGAGCGGACAGTCCTTTGTGGTCGAGCAGCTGCAGATTGAATATAGCTTTCCATTCATTTTCCCACCTGGCTTGTTTGCACGCTACAGTGTCCAGATTAACAGCCACGTGGTTCAGCGATCAGATGGCAAATACCAGATTTATGCCTACCGGGGAAAGGTGCCTGTGGTGGTGAGTTACCGGTCTGCCAGGGGAGTTCTGCAGCCAGACACTCTGTCTATCGCTAGTCATGCATCCCTACCAAATATCTGGACAGCTTGGCAAGCTATTACGCCTTTAGTAGAAGAACTGAATGTCCTGCTCCAGGAATGGCCGGGCCTGTACTACACTGTGCATGTCCTCTGTTCAAAGTGCCTTAAAAGAGGGTCACCCAACCCACACACTTTTCCAGGTAAGGCACTGCCCAGCTTGCCTTTCATCTTTTCTGGAGCTTTGCCCCTTCTAGAAAGGTGTCTTATGAGGTCAGCCCTAGCTCTGGTTCTTGTTTCTTTTTTTTCTTCTCTGCTCTAACTCCTTTCCCTGGTGGTTTGAGTCATGAGAGAAAATATTAGAGTAGCTCCAAGGAGACAGGCTTAAAATAACCCTATTCTGAGAGGAGAGGGGGTGTTATATACCCCTTTGTCTGCACCTTTTCTCTCAGCTTTTTGGGTTTTGGCCCTGAGGGTTGGTGGTGCCGTTGTTGAAAAATCTCAGACCTGTTCTCCTTGTTTTGATTCCTTTGAATGGGCTGTGGTGTTGGGTTGTTTTTGTTTTTTTTTTTTCTAATTCCTTTTATCCTGCAGCTCCCACTTCCTCGGAGCTATTTGTAAACATGAATAGAGATGCCTAAAACATTGCAGGTGTCCCCCTTCAACCCTCCACCCCCAAAACCTGGCCTATGCTGCAGTCTCTCTGAATGCAGGAAAGCTCCTCCTGGTAGACAATGGGTGTGTTGGTCTAGCCCTGTGTAAAAAGAGCTTTTTCTGAGCCCTGTCTCTAGCGAGGAGCATTCCTCCCTGAAGAGAGAAGAATACTCCATCTTTAAGTGTCTCACCTAGAAGTGATTCCCAGACTGTGCCTTTTGGAGCTGTTCTCAAGAGCATTTTATTATCTTTCCTCTCCCTTCCTCAAACGAAAAAAGCATAGCCTCTCTCCTCTGGGAATGTGACTGGTCGTGGTGCTTTTTAAAGCTGTCACCTCTAAAGCTGTGATTTTTATCGGTGATGTTTTCCAGCAGTATCTGTTTTACTTTGTGTGTGCAGGTACTGCCTCCTAACTAGTGTCCTCCCTGCTCTGCTTGGGTTTGCTCTGCGGCTTGCAGGGTGGCATGGGAAAGGTGCTTTGATGTGTAAATATACATGAAATCAAAACACACTCTGGACTGTGAGCAATGCTCCAAAAATCTGCATTTTAACAACTATGTTGGAGGTGTGTTGGAACATTATCAAGAGGTAGCCTGAAATTGTGCAGGGAACTGTATCATGATTTGACTTAAAGCCAGCAGTGGTGCTGAATTTGTTCATAAACAAATGTGATTAATAAGGTGTGGGGTTTTGGGGGTTGTTTTGGGGTTTGGTTTCTTGGTTTCTGTTGTTTGTTTTTTTTTCCTCTGGATGTTTAGAATAAGGAGATGCAGTTTGCTCCTCAGCCCGAGTCCTGGCTCCATCAGCTGTATCTCCCTCTAACTGCTCCCTTATGTAAAAGCCATGGGACTGGGGGGGATGAACCCATGCTGTGAGACATGCTAAGTGATATCTTGTTGCTGACATGGTGCATAGGGCAATGTGATCTGCTCTCCAAAAAAAACCCTGGAAACTAAAAAAAAAACAAACCTGCCACAGAACCCCTGAAAAAAACCCCAACAACCCTCCCCAGAAACCCACCAAAATTAGTCAAGACACCAGACATGTGGATGTGCAGTGTGATGAGCACCTTTTGAAGATTTAGCTTGTGAATTCCAGTCTCCAGTCACACATCTCCATTATTTCTTTTTAACTCGTGAATGCTTTGTGGGTGTCCCTTTTCTCCCTGTGAGTAGATGATGCTTTAAAAGGGAAATTTGAAGAGGAGCCAGACTGTCTGCAGGCAGTTGGTGTTGTTGCTCAGCCCAGTGATGGTCAGAGCAGGTTCAGAAGCATGAGGGGTCATTGAAGGGCCATTTCCTTTCAACTTGGCTGTGCCACTTATGTTTCCTTAGAGGTGGGAAAGGATTGCTCTCACCTGGGAGCCAGGCCAGGTGTGCTGGGAAGGGAAGGCACAGGTAAACAGTGTGCTGAGCACGGAAGGAGCTGGGGCTTGTGTGCCAGGTCTCTGAATGGCACCTGGGTGATGCTGCCTGTGGAAAGGAGGTTGCAGCATTTCTGAGGTGCTCCAGCAGGGAATTCAGGCTTTGCTATCAGGGCAAAGGTGTGACCCTGTCTTGAGGCTGGGAATGACTCTCTTAAATATGGATACTGTGTGACTCTAGCTGGGAGAACAACAGACAAACATGTTTAAAAGGCAAGGCTGATCTGTGGAAATGCTGAAGAGTGATTAAAATAATTTATTGAGAAACCTGCTTGTTGTCATGGATGATGCTTAAATCTAGCCCAGGTTTGATCTGGACTGTATGAAAAATGTGAGCTGTGATTTGTCTTGGGATGCCTGTATGTCTGCATTGAATCTAAAATATTCCTTGCTGTGTATCTGCTCTATGAATAAAAGACTGTTTAGGAACCCCTAAATGGTAATCGTGAAGCTCAAGACATTACTTTCCTCCCGATTTTGTTGATCAGGAGGCGTGCATGTTTAAGTCATGCTGCCAAGCTTGCTGTCATGCAAGTGATTCATGGTTGGTGTCATTTTTGACAAGGTGTAGGAGAGGGGTCTAATGTTATGAAAATATGTAGTGAGGGAGATGTCTGTGTTTCTTTCCAAGCTCTTTTAGTGGCAATCCCTGGCAATTACGATGCTCCTAATACTTAAATAGTTCTGTGGGCTTTTTAGGACTGCACTGAAGAAGTGCTTTGCAGCCAGTTGACCTTAATAAGGGAAATATTTCTGTGTAGACACTGCCAAATTTGTACTCAAAAATGGAAGTGCAGTCTGGGTCTCTGCATGTTTGTGCAATCTGTGTCGTCATTCATGAAGCTGATGGTGCATTCTTTGGTCATCCAAAATTTTTATTAGAATCCCCTTCAAAAAGGAAGTTCATGAGTTGAGAATTAATCTTTGCTTTTCCTCCCCTTTCCTCTCTGTCCCGTACACTATAGCTTTGTTGGGGGTTAGATTTGCCTCTTTCACTTACAGAATTTTTTCCCATAAGTTGCTAGGAAACCTTAACAACAGTGCTTATGCAGAACAAAGGGGGTAGTTGAAGGACATGGCAGCACAAGGCTACACCTATTGTTTTTGAGTCTCCAGGAGCTCCCCTCAAAGGGGAGAGATAGCAAGCTTTGGGAAAAGTAAAAGACAGAGCTGGGGGGGCAGTGGCTCTCTTGCTTTCGGCATCGAGTAGGACAGTCAAGCTGCCGCTCGCTGCTGCAGGAAGAGTTCACGGCCATCACTCTGTCCAGCTCAGAGTCTCTGTTAACTATATGGAAGCTGGAACAGAGCAACACACGGTACAACCAATATGGTCAGATGATATGTTCTCCTCTTTATTCTCGAAATGGCTGGTTTTATACAGTTTCAGATAGTTTACAGTTGCAGGTGTTTTCCAATTGGCATTCAGCATGAGAAAGAATGCAAACAATCTTAGCTTAAGGCAGCTACCGTGATTCTACACTAACTGTCCTATCTAAAGCATGCACACACCTTAACTAAAATTCTAACTGCGCCACAGGCTTATCTACTTTCACACAGGCCTAAGACTGAAGCCCAGCAGGCCCAAACCCTAGGCCCAGTTTGGGATAGCTCAAACTTCATTCCATAACAAGTCAAGCTCATGTTACAAATTCCCTCTTTTTCTTTTGAGCTATCCAAACTGGTTCTGTGGCATGGCTGGCTACTTTTTGCATACACTGTTACAAGCAAAGCACAATTTGATCCACCCAGGGAAACCCCATGACCCCAGCCATTAAAAGCAAAAAGACAAAAGCACAGGACTCAGTCCCTGCCATTCACCCGTTCGCAGGTTCTAAATATAAAGTCCCAAAATCGTCTGTGGTCTCTTGTTCTTCACTGCATGGTGATGTATCATGACTGCAGGCTCCTCTGTCGTTGCTGGGATGGTTGACGTTGCCTCCTGTCAACGCAGCTGCAATGATGTGTCCTTGTTACTCTATTGCATCTCACATGGCTGTTGTGAATGCTGCTGTTCGGTCATCTTGTTCAGCTCTGGCAGCTTTTACTAGCATTTCATCAACTGCACAACTTTGAGGGAGAGAAGCTAAAACACTCCTGGTATGTGAGTTGGCATTCTCAAAGGCAAGGGAACGAAACAGATGTTCTTGCACTTCTGCAGGTAAATCCTGGGCATCTTTCAAGGCAGTCGAGAGTCTATCAGTAAAATGCCCGTATTCTTCAGCCGCCCCTTGTTTAATATCAGCATATGATGCAGGCTTTTTCTTGTCTGGAACCAGTAGCAAAGCCTTGTGGGCCAACGCCTGAGACAGCTGGTGGATTTCAATTGGAAATGTCAGTTGTACTGACACGCGAAAGGACTCTAAAACTCGGAGGCAGAGTGAGTTTTAAAGTAGGTATGCACTTTATTCAGCGCTGGGCGCGATGCGAGATAATTCTCAAAGGCATGCGCGCCGCTCACTTTTACATTTTTTCTTTTATCCTCTAGAATGTTACATATGTATTGAGTTTGACATTACCGTCATGCATATTCATCCTTCCCCCCCCCTCCACTTCATATGCTAATTAGCTCATCAGTCTTTTGTGCCTGCGCAGTTGTCTCTGGTGGTCATCTCTGGGGGTCCCAGGGATGAAGGAAGAAGTCTTCCTCTCGACTCCTCTGAGATGAACCTTTGACCCTGCCGCCTTGTGCATGCTCACTGGTGCTCTGGTCATAGTTCAAGCTGTAAGGTCAGTTTTATCTGTCCCCGGGGGTGCAAGGTGCCTGCTATGTTAGTATCTTTGGTTCGCTTGCATTCTTGTCTCCTGCTTTGGGTAAACATTCTCCTTCTTATCAAGCATCCTTGCATTCCTACATATTTCTGTTTTTTCTAAGGGCAGCAATACATCATCTGAATGCCTACTCTTTTAATGACCTTTTCTAATTTCTATGATTAATATCCTCTAATTTCCAATATCATGTTTCAGTCCCCCCTTTTTAATAAAGTAGTAAATTCCTTTACTTAGTACAAGTTCCAATCCTTACGATATGTGTTTCTCAATGCCTTGCCATGTACTTGGGATAAAGAGGTTAATATTGCTACTCGTTGTAACAGTTTCCAATTCCAAATAAGCGTTACAAAAGACAGCACTAAATTTATACTAACTAATATTAGTAAGACAATGATGGGGTGACATAATGTATTTAGGATCCCAGTTGTGGTGGGTGACCATCCAAAGAATGAGTCCCACCAATTGTGACTTGCATCTTGTTTTACCCTTTGTAGAACCTTATTTATTTCCTTTGTGTCATGATGAACAGTAATTAAGGTTTTCTCCCCAGTTTCCTGAATACTTTTTAGAATTTTAACAAGGTCCTGATGATTGATTGTTTTATTAAAGTGAGATTCATCCCAATAGGTGTGGGTGACAACTTGTGATATATTGTATTGTCAGACTTGACTAGCTGGCAAGACACAACTGGTGCCAAATACAGAAAGTTACACCCTAGAATTTTAACAAAGTTACAAATACAAAAGTTAGACTGATTCCTGCTAATCAAAGTTACATTATCCCTGTCTATTTTTATATAAGCACACACAGTCCTTAGGCATACACAACCCTGACCAATATATACAAGTATAGTTTTTTGACTAGTATTTGGATGAATTTCAAAATGACAGACACTTTGTTCAGTATCAAGACATATCTCAAGCATCGATTGTGTTACTTTCACAAATGAACCCCTGCTGTTCTTTGGTAATGCAGGATTCTGGATTCACGGTTTGTCATTTCTTATTCACTCTCCATGCCCACGTTCTGTGTTCTGAAGGGTAGAGCATCGATCTTTCATGATTCAGCCCTAGTGCTATAATGGGGTGAATAACATAAACTGTGGCCTTGTGAACGGTGAGCACAAAGGCAGTAGCCATATTGGCAATTGGATCATAAGCGAAGTTTACCAAGGTCCACCAGGATTGAAATTTCTTTTCAAATTCAGTAGCATTTTCACAAACAGCTTTTCGGATTTCCATCGGAAAGGCGCCTTCACCTCCTTCTCTTATAATCAGTGCAGCTGTTGATTGCAGCCACAGTTGTGCCTGTATACAGCTGAAAGCCAAAGATATGTTCTTCTGAGCCATACCAAGTGCATCTATGATTAATCCATGGTCTTGGTCCTCTGCTTTTTCCCAACTTGGCAATACTTTTGAAACCTGCCACTGACTTGTTCCCAATGCCAACAAAGATGATTGTAAGGGTTGTTTTAATTTAGTTAGATCACTTGTTGCAGTGGCCAATTTATTCATTAATATTTCAGAATCAATTTAATTTAGAACTCCTAGCCCTGTCCCCAATATTCCAGTCAGATCCCTTCGCATTCTGCTCTTGGTGTATGTCTGCCTTTGCAACCATGTTGTCCACCCTTCAAAGGATGTCTTTAGGAAGGAAGAGCAGGCTGGTTGAACTTCAGATGTTAGTTTGCATTAGTAGTTCAACACGCTTAAGGGACCACTTTGGATTAAATAGTAATTGCTGTTGGCCCATGTCCCTTATTACATATGGGCCTATTTCATAAATTTTGGGTCCAAACCTGGTTGGTGTGATTGGGGTTTGGGCTGGGGTGCTAGTATAAGTTGTAATGTGTTTAGTGGCATTTATTTTAAATTTGAAGGAGAGCCCAATATTGTCATGGGCCCAAAGACAGACCACCTCAACAGTTTGTACTAAAGTAAAATTATACCAGCAGTCCAATTCACTTGAACGACTACAAACTTCTGTGTGTTTGCCTGTGCAGGTGGTTGAAGCGCTAATTTGGATTGCCTTCTTATGAGCAGTTCTATTAATCAGCCTACATACTATTCTAATTTCCTCTCCTATAGTCCCTTGGAGCGACCACAGCTTCTGTTTTTGCCACTGTTGTCTTTTATACACTTGGTCCTTGTGCATGGCTACAGTTGATAGGTTTAAATCTTTTATATTAGGAAACTCTCCCATGGATCCAGTATATTGAATGAAAGCTTGGGACCAAGGCCATTCAGTATCATTCTGGCTAGAGGTATTTCCCAGTTCTTGGACTGTGATTATGATTATGCACCAAACAATTTTCTCAGCTGAGCTCTTGCAACTTAGATTATAGAACATCCTCAACCACAATGTACTTATTTTGCTCAAGTGAATTTTAGTTTCAGTTCTTTATCACCCGGTGTTACTTTCCAGGGGGTCTCAGGAGCTTTCTTCACTCAGGACTGGTGAATCCAGGCGTTCTGCTCTTGGATCTTAATTGCAGTAAAAGTGGTGAGAAGCACTTGGAACGGTCCTTCCCACTATGGCTCCAAGGTTTTTTCTGTAAAAGACTTGACATACACATAATCCCCAGGTTGTATGTCATGCACTGGCCCATCTAGCCCTCTGCTTTGAGTTCCAGCCACATGTTTCTCAATTTTTCTAAGCTGTGTGCCTAAGGCTATCATGTACGCAGTCAGCCTTTCTTCCCTAATTTGGGTGGATACCCCTTTTTGCACACCATATGGTCTCCCATAAAGCATTTCGAAGGGGCTCAGCTTTTTTTTAGTTCTGGGCTTAGTCCAAATTCACAGCAATGCTAATGGGAGGGACTGGGGCCAAAGTAAATTAGCCTCTTGCCCTAGCCTCACAATTTGTTGTTTAATCAGATGGTTCATTTTTTCAACTTGGCCACTTGACTGGGGATGGTATGGTGTATGAAGTTCCCAGTTTATGCCCAGATGCTGACTAATCTGTTGGACTATCTTTGAAATGAAATGCGGTCCCCTGTCTGAAGATATTGTGGCTGGAACTCCAAAGCGTGGTATTTTTTCTTGCAGTAACACCTTGGTTACCTCCCGGGCTTTGGCAGTTCTGGTGGGGAAAGCTTCTGGCCATCCTGAAAAGTTGTCTGTTAGCACCAACAAATATCGATACTCCCCTTTTCTTGGTAATTCCAAAAAATCAATTTGCCACTGCTGACTAGGTCCATGGCCCTTTCCAATTTGGCCAAGGTTTGGTTTAGGGATATTCTTAGGGTTAGTCTGGAGGCAAAGTTCACACTGCCGGGCCACTTGGGTGATAGTGGCATATAAATTCCTGGCAGTGATCTTTCTAATCAAGTAATTATACAAAGCATCAATTCCCCAGTGTGTTTTCTGATGTTCTTCTCTTACTAATGGCCACAGTAAATGGGAGGGGATAACCAATTTCCCTCCTTCTGTAATAGCCCATCCCTATTGTTCCCTTTTGGTCTTCAATTAGCTTTTTATCCTTTTTATTGTACACTGGCTTACCTTCGAGGGAGATTTGGCCATCGGAAATCAGGGCTCCTTCCACTATCACCTCACCTTTAGCTACTTCTTTTGCCTCTCTGTCCGCCAGCTCGTTTCCCTCTTCCAATTCTGAGCTCACCTTTTGATGCGCCTTAGTGTGCATGACTGCCACTTTTTCAGGCAGTTGAACTGCTTCCAGCAGTTGTATTATTTCTCGTGCACGTTTAATGTTCTTCCCTTGTGAATTTAACAGTCCTCTTTCTTTCCAAATAGCTCCATGAGCATGCACTACCCCGAATGCATATCGGGAATCCGTGTAGATGTTTATTCTCTTTCTTTTTGACAATTCTAATGCACGGGTTAGGGCAATTATTTCCGCCTTCTGTGCAGAGGTACCTGCTGGTAGTGGTGCTGATTCAATTAGGTCTCTGGATGTGGTGACTGCATACCCAGCATGTCATTTTCCATCGCTGACATAACTGCTTCCATCAGTGAACCAGGTTTCCACATCATCCAAAGGGGTGTCCTTCAGGTCTGATTGGCTGGAGTAGGTGGCTTCAATGGTCTCCAGGCAATCGTGATGAATCGGCTCTCCTTGGTTCCCACTAAGGAAAGAAGCTGGGTTGACAATGTTAGTCACCACTATCTCTACATCATCTTGTTCTACCATGGTAGCTTGGTATTTCAGAAACCGTTGTAGGGAAAGCCAGTGGCCTCCCTTTGTTTCCAGTACTGAGGATACCGTATGAGACACCAGCACAGTCATTTTCTGGCCCAGGGTGAACTTCTGGGCTTCCTGAATGTTCAGCACCACTGCAGCCACTGCCCCGAGGCAACCTGGCCATCCTTTAGCTGCTGCATCCAATTGCTTAGAAATATAAGCAACTGCCCTTCTGTATGGACCCAGGTCCTGTGCCAGTATTCCCAGGGCAATTCCCTGTTTCTCGTGAGAGAAGAGAAAAAATGGTTTACTCACGTCTGGCAATCCTAAAGCTGGAGCTGACATGAGGGCCTTTTTCAGCTGACTAAAGGCCTGTGTGGCTTCCTTTGTCCATTGGAGGTCTCTGCTTCCTTTTGCAATGAGCACATACAAAGGTTTCACGAGTAATCCGTAGTTGTAAATCCATAGTCTGCACCATCCCGTCATGCCCAGGAAGGTTCTCAGTTCTTTTATTGTCTGGGGTTTCGGGGTTTGGCATATTGATTCTATGCGTTCTCTCCCCAGAGTCCGTTGCCCAGCACTGATCTCATAGCCCAGGTAGATCACCTTTTGTTTCACTACCTGAGTCTTTTTCTTAGTCACTCTGTACCCCTGAAGCCCCAAAAAGTTTAGGAGGCTTACCGTCCAGGCCACACAGTCTTCTTCTGTTGTGGTAGCTATTAGTATGTCATCCACATACTGCAACAGTCTCCCTTCTCCTGGTGGAGCTTCCCAGGATTCCAAATCTTTTGCAAGTTGTTCTCCAAACAAAGTGGGGCTGTTTTTGTACCCTTGGGGAAGCACGGTCCATGTTAGCTGAGTTTTGCGTCCGCTTTTGGGATTCTCCCATTCAAATGCGAAAATTTTCTGGCTGGCTTCATGGAGAGGGAGGCAAAAGAAGGCATCCTTCAAATCTAAAACAGTAAACCAAGTTAGCTCTGGTGTCAAACACGTTAACAAGGTATATGGGTTAGCTACCATAGGGTAGAGATCCTCAGTTTTCTTATTGACAGCCTGTAAATCCTGCACCACCCGGTATGAGCCATCAGGCTTCCGGACAGGCAAGATAGGGGTGTTAAAATCAGATTGGCACTCCTTCAGCAACCTGAGCTGTAAGAAATTTTCAATTATCGGGCTAATTCCTTCCCTGTCTTCCTTTCTTAAGGGATACTGCTTGATTCTGACTGGTTGTTTTCCTTCCTTGAGCTTAATTTGTATTGGAAATGCATTTCTTGCCCTTCCTGGTACATTGGAGGCCCATACGCCTGGAAACACTTGGTTCAGTATTTCCTCACTAATTTCTTCTTTAATCTCAATAGCTGTCAGTATAAAACTTAATACTTCTATATATTTCTGCTCATTTACCTCCAGAGTAACCTCTCCGTTTTTAAACGAGATGGTTGCCTCTAATTTCTCCAACAGGTCTCTCCCTAGGAGCGAATCCGGGGAGTTGGGCATGTATAGAAATTTATGGATGCCCCACTGTTTCCCATATTTGTATTCAAGTGGCTTGCAAAAGTATGCTATTTCAGGTTGGCCAGTTGCTCCCCGCACTCTAACACAGTCATTCCCCACTGGCACCAAAGCTTTATTCAAAACTGAAAGGATCACCCCTGTGTCTACCATAAATTTCACCTCCTTCCCCTCCTTCCCCAGTTTCATTTTTATAACCAGTGGATCTCCTGGGGTGAGGTCCCCCGGTCCTCCTCAGTTGCTTCTAGTGTGAGCGACCACCACCTCCCTTTCCCGGTTCCCTTTCCCATTTCTTCTTTGTTCAGGGCACTCATTTTTCCAGTGCCCAAATTTTCTGCAATTTGCACACTGATCTTTGCCCAGATGGGGTGGTCCTCGCCTGGGTGGTCCTTGTCCCCACCTCCCTTTCCCTTCTTCTTTTACCACTGCCATTAACTTTTTCATCCCTTGCTTATATCCTTCCTCTCGATTGCTGAAAATCCTCCATGCCTCATCTACCAAGGCCTCTAAATTCCTTCCCTCTGGTCCCCGGAGCTTCTGAAGCTTCCTCCTGATATTTCCTGTAGATTGCCCTAAAAATAAATTTACTAACTGCTGTATCCCTATCTTGAACCCGGGATTTAATGGTGTATGACGGCGCATCGCGTCCCTTAGGCGATCTAAAAACTCCAAAGGAGTTTCAGAGGGACCCTGCTTAATTGCATACAAAACTGACCAATTTATAGTTTTGGGGATGGCCTGTTCCATTCCCTTTGCTACCCATTCTTGATAATTCTTTATCTTCACTAATTGTTCTGCAGTGTTTGGATCCCAACCCGGATCCTGGAGAGGAAAGACATCCTTAACATCCTCTTGTGTTGTTCTGCAAAAGTTCTCTGCTAAATCCCCTGCTGTTTTCAAAACTAACTGTTTCTCTGTCCCCGTTAATGCCTCTAATAATAACTGGAGGTCTTCCGAGTCTGGGTTGTGCTGCTTAATCATATACCTTAACCTTTTAGCTGTTCCTACACGATCAGCCCTATAATCCTTAGCAACTTTTTCCCAACCTTCTAAGTCAATTGTAGAAAAAGGGACTTTGACTAATACCTTTTCTCTCCCGGGCCCCACAGCTTGTCTCAAATGGGCTTGTATTACTTCCCTGATTTGTTCTCTAGTTCGAGATGCTATGGGACCAGTCACACTCATGGAAGGTTCCTCATCATCACTATCACTATCAGGCAATGGGGTATTCAGTGCTGTTTCTAAGTCAGAGGTGTGTGTGGGGTAGATGGCCCAGCTTGTCTCCCTTCCAAGGGAGCTGAATCTTCTCTCCTTTGTCCCCTTCGCTCCTCAGAGGGTGGCCCAGATAAATCTAGTAATTCTTGCATTTGCACCTCTGCTTGATAAACCTTATCACGATTTGTGCAAGGCTGGTTTATTGAGCAGGTGCTACAGCATCGTTTAGGCTGCTTTCTATTAACTTTCTTTTCCTTTTCAAGGGCTAATACCAGGGGATCAGAGGGAGCTCTGATCCCACAATCCCTCTGCCATTCAGGATGATTTCGGAGGGAGAAAAACATTTCTGCATATGAAACTTCAGCCCATTTCCCCTCACGTCTGAAGAAAATCATAAGCTGCAGCAAAACATAATATTCCAAAGTCCCGGTGGGTGGCCATCTATTCTCATCTTCTAGCCGATATAAGGGCCACCACTGTGTGCAGTACTTCACAAGGGTGCGTTTGGATTCTGTACCTCCCGAGCCTGCAATCTCCTTCCAGTGAGCTAAAACACAGCCCAAGGGGCTTGCCTTTGGGATTTCCTTACTCTCTTCTGATCCCATTATTTCCACCAAGTACTCTAAATCTCTGGTTTAGGGCCCTCTTCACCCTGTTACCCTACACTGGGCACAAGCACTGTCTTCAACTCAAGAAAACACCACTGTCAGCAAAACATTAAAACAAACCGCACCAACCTAGAACAGCATTTATCATCTAAACCCTAAAGGCGATACTCACAACAAAAGCATAAAAACAAACAGCAATACACAAAAACCCCAGGCAGTTTATCACACAAACTCTGGAGGCTTCCGAGGCACCTCACAACAACAACCCCTATAGACAGCACCCCATCAAAGCAGAATGCAAAACCCTTTAAGGACAGAATCCTTGGCAAACTATACTAAACAAACTTTACAACAGCATGCTGTAAAAGAAAAAATAAAAAGGAAAAAAAAAACCAAACCGCAAAGGTCCAAAGAGTTTTCTGTGAGCACAATAAGAAAGGAAATACATATAACGAGTACTTTGATGCACTTATAACCTCAGAAATACAGCACAGCTCTCAAATGCACTGTCATTTCACATATGCTCTCAGGCAGGCACAGAACCAAACACAAAACACACTCGAACTTTTCTCAAACTCATATGCACACTACCAAATAGGAGTTCGCTCGACTCACCCCCAGAATCGCTAGTGTCCAATCCACGGTCAACGAACCCTTCCCCGCTGCCTTTCCCTCGGTCAGCGGTTCCCACCTTTGGCCGCACGTTCGGCCAGCATTTGCCTGCAAGCCCAAACCCACTAAGACCCTTTCTGTGCGCTCAGACGTCTCTGTGCAACTTATCAGTGGTCTTTACGAGGCCCCTTTTTGAAGAGATACATACCGTTTCTCTGCTGCTCAGGGGCCATTGTCTGCTCCTGCAGTGAGCGACCTGAGGAGTGGAACTCCTTCCAGGAAAATCCCGGCAGCGCCTTAGGAAGTCCGCCCCTCAGCCAGTCCTGCCGCTGGGCAGAGAACGTCCCATCTGGGGGTCGCCAAAAATGACACACGGAAAGGACTCTAAAACTCGGAGGCAGAGTGAGTTTTAAAGTAGGTATGCAGTTTATTCAGCGCTGGGCGCGATGTGAGATAATTCTCAAAGGCATGCGCGCCGCTCACTTTTACGTTTTTTCTTTTATCCTCTAGAATGTTACATATGTATTGAGTTTGACATTACCGTCATGCATATTCATCCTTCCCCCCCCCCTCCACTTCATATGCTAATTAGCTCATCAGTCTTTTGTGCCTGCGCAGTTGTCTCTGGTGGTCATCTCTGGGGGTCCCAGGGATGAAGGAAGAAGTCTTCCTCTCGACTCCTCTGAGATGAACTTTTGACCCTGCCGCCTTGCGCATGCTCACTGGTGCTCTGGTCATAGTTCAAGCTGTAAGGTCAGTTTTATCTGTCCCCGGGGGTGCAAGGTGCCTGCTATGTTAGTATCTTTGGTTCGCTTGCATTCTTGTCTCCTGCTTTGGGTAAACATTCTCCTTCTTATCAAGCATCCTTGCATTCCTACATATTTCTGTTTTTTCTAAGGGCAGCAATACATCATCTGAATGCCTACTCTTTTAATGACCTTTTCTAATTTCTATGATTAATATCCTCTAATTTCCAATATTATATTTCAGTACATTAGTCGTAGCGTAACGTCCTTGACCTATTAACATATTTGGCTGGATTCCATAAAATGGGTCTCCTACTATTTGATGTCTGTTGGCCTCTTCGGTGGCTAAACGTCTCCATTCCCCCTCAAAAATAAGAAACTGCGAGGGTGTCAATAGTAAAGATGCAATGCTGGAACAGTCTGCTGGAAAAAGGAGGTCAGCAGTAAAAATGTATTGTATTATATTTTTGGCTGCTTTGGACCTAATACCATGGGTCGAGACAGTCTGCTTGGCTGACTGTAAAGCTTTCCATTCATGAGGTTCCCACTTAGCGTGGTTTTGTTCGATGATGACTAGGCAAACAATAGAATTGGCAGCTTTAAAATCACCATCTAAAACAGCTTCTTTTAAAACACCAGCCCAGCGCTTTTGAATCGAATCTGTTTGGGTGGCAGGCAGCGCCATCTGCTGGGCAGCAGGCAGCAGTGCCTGGTCAGGTTGTAGAGAAGACAAAGCTGATAGATTTTGCATTTTTTGCAGAGAAATTCTGGATTCTGCAACTGCTTGCTGCTCAAGCTGGCTCTGGCAATTAGAAAGCTTGGCGAGTTTCGTTATTATTTGTTGTAATTCATCTGAATGCCGTACTTTTCCTTGCAGCTGGGGTGTGCAACGAACATCGGGCTCAGAAACCTCTCCTTCTGAGTCAGATTGTGGCAGGGGGCAATGGGCTGCCTGTGGGTGGGTGACGGGCTGCGCTGGTGCCAGCTGCGGGGGCGTGGGAACGTCGAATCGGACTGGGTCCGAGTTTCTGGAAGTAGCAATGGGGGCTGCCATGTTTATTTTGGTCACATGTGCCAGTGACATCAGCTTGTCTTCCGGTGAAGGCAGGCCAGAGCCGCCCCGCTCTCGGCACCGCCCCGAACTCGGCGTCCCTGCTGCGTCACTTGTGCCCGCCCCGCTCCACCTTCGGCCCCGCCTGCCTCCTCCAATTTCTAAGGTATTTATTACTTTTTTCCAAATCACGCCCAAATCTCTTGCCACCTAACTTTCTTTTCCTTGAGAAATAGCACAGTCCCATAATAATTCGCCTATTTCTTTCCATTCTGCTTCACTAAACAGAAGCAATAGTTGGTTTAACTTTCCTTTTTTCCTCGCCCATAGGGCTAATTGCTCTACATCAGTTTCTTATATTTTCTCGACTCTTTTAGAGACAATGCTCGTGAGAAGTTGCGCTGCCGCTAGAAACTCTTAATCCATTTCTACTTTTGATTCTTTTGTTTCATAGATGGCTGCTTACCTCTTCCTTCCACTGCATGCCGCTGTTCCCCTCCAGGTGAAGCAGATGGATCACGCTTCCAGCCCCGTAAGCAGTTCGGATACTCAGTTCGAACTTCATTCACACTGCAGACACAAGCGCAGAGTCTTCACTGCATCAAAGCGAAATTCATATTCAAACAAAAAATTAAGAATTCAAAATAAAGTCTGCATCAAAGCATAATATAAGGCTGCATCTAAGCAAACTGCATCCAAGCAATCAAAAAAGTCCCTGAGTCCGGGTGCCAGATGAACTCAGAGTCTCTATTAATTATATGGAAGCTGGAACAGAGCAACGCACGGTACAACCAATATGGTCAGATGATATGTTCTCCTCTTTATTCTCGAAATGGCTGGTTTTATACAGTTTCAGATAGTTTACAGTTGCAGGTGTTTTCCAATTGGCATTCAGCATGAGGAAGAATGCAAACAATCCTAGCTTAAGGCAGCTACTGTGATTCTACTCTAACTGTCCTATCTAAAGCATGCACACACGTTCACTAAAATTCTAACTGCGCCAACAGGATTATCTACTTTCACACAGGCCTAAGACTGAGGCCCAGCAGGCCCAAACCCTAGGCCCAGTTTGGGATAGCTAAAACTTCATTCCATAACAAGTCAAGCTGATGTTACACTCCGTCTCGTCCTGGAAAATCTACCGTCATCTGCTGGTGTACCCAGGAATCCTGAGTTTGCTTTCTCCAGCCCTCCCCCCACCGCCAATCCTTCTTCGGAGCTTTGAGGCTTTCCTGCTACTCTGTAGCCCTGCACTGCCCAGCCCTGCTGGGACACCCCCTGCCGCTCCAGCTACCAGCGCAGTGCATCTGATCTCATCCACCAGCCTGGGACTTTCCACCCTTCCAGCTTGGCCTCTCGGAGTCCTGCAGGGGCACCGAGATCAAACTGCCCTGGGCTTTTGGGAAAGAAAGCCCTCGAGGTTCCTGGTTCTGTTTATTACTAATGCTGTAGTTGTTGTTTGTTTGTTGTTTTGTCATATATACTAGTAAAGAACTGTTATTCCTATCCCCATACCTCTGCCTGAAAGCCCCTTTAATTTTCTAAATTAGAATAATTTGGAGGGAGGGGATTTGAATTCTCCATCTCTAGGGATGTCCTGCCCCCTTCCTAGCAGATATCTGTCTTGTCAAACCAAGACATACACCCACTCAATGCCATGTTCCCTAGCCCAGGTGTTAAGATTATTTTTAAAATGAGTCCCATTGTCTGACTCAATCCTCTCAGGAGTACCATGCCTCCAAAGGACCTGCTTTTCAAGGCCAGGATGGTTTTGAGGGCTGTAGCATGAGACACGGGGTAGGTTTCCAACCATCCCGTAGTGGCTTCTACCATGGTTAGCACATGGCGCTTGCCTTGGCGGGTTTGAGGCAGTGTGATGTAATCAATCTGCCAGGCCTCCCCATACTTGTACTTGGACCACCGCCCCCCATACCAGAGGGGCTTCCCTCGCTTAGCCTGCTTAATGGCAGCACACGTCTCACAGTCATGAATAACCTGAGAAATGCTATCCATGGTTAGATCCACCCCTCGGTCTCGTGCCCACTTATAGGTGGCATCTCTGCCCTGGTGGCCTGAGGCATCATGGGCCCATCGTGCTAGGAACAGCTTTTCTTTGTGCTCCCAGTCAAGATCTATCTTCAACTCCCCTATGTTTGCAGCCAGATCTACCTGCTGATTGTTTTGCTGCTCCTCATTAGCTCTGCTTCTGGGGACATGGGCATCTACATGGCGAACCTTCACAGGTAGTTTCTCTAACCGGGTAGCAATGTCTTTCCATTCTTCAGCAGCCCAAATTGGTTTTCCTCTGCGCTGCCAGTTCACCTCCTTCCATCTCTTCAGCCATCCCCACAGAGGATTGGCTACCATCCAGGAATCAGTATAAAGGTAAAGTTTTGGCCACTTCTCTGCTTCAGCAATGTTCAGGGCAAATTGAACAGCTTTGAGCTCCACGAGTTGACTCGATCCACCTTCTCCTTCGATAGCTTGTGCAACTTGTCGTGTGGGGCTCCATATGGCTGCTTTCCACTTCCGATTCATCCCTACAAGGTGACAGGAACCATCAGTAAAAAGAGCGTAACGTGTGTCTTCTGCTGGCAGTTGGTTATATGGTGGAGCTTCTTCAGCACGGGTCACTTGCTCTTCTCCCTCTTCATCAGTGAGACTGAAGCTTTCACCCTCAGGCCAATTTGTAATTACCTCCAAAATCCCAGGACTATTCAGTTTCCCAATTTGGGCACGCTGTGTAATGAGGGCAATCCACTTGCTCCATGTAGCACTGGTGGCATGGTGGGTAGAGGGAACCTTTCCTCTATACATCCACCCCAGCATGGGTAGTCGGGGTGCCAGGAAGAGTTGTACTTCTGTACCAATCATCTCTGAAGCAGCTTGGACTCCTTCATAAGCAGCCAAGATTTCCTTCTCCGTTGGGGTGTAGTTGGCTTCAGACCCTCTGTAGCTCTGACTCCAGAATCCCAGTGGTCGACCCCAAGTCTCACCAGGCACCTTCTGCCAAAGGCTCCAGGACAGGCCATGGTTCCCGGCTGCAGAGTAGAGCACGTTCTTCACCTCTGGTTCTGTCCTGATTTGGCCAAGGCCTACTGCATGAGCAATCTCCTGCTTGATCTGGGCAAAGACTTGTTGCTGTTCAGGGCCCCAGTGGAAATCGTTCTTCTTGAGGGTAACCAGGTAGAGAGGGCTCACAATCTGGCTGTACTCAGGAATGTGCATTCTCTAAAAGCCTATGGCGCCTAGGAAAGCTTGTGTTTCCTTCTTGCTGGTCGGTGGAGACATTGTAGTGATCTTATTGATGACCTCAGTGGGAATCTGATGCCGCCCATCTTCCCACTTCACTCCCAGGAACTGGATCTCTCAAGCAGGTCCCTTAACTTTACTTTTCTTAATGGCAAAGCCGGCTTCCAGGAGAATATGGATGATTTTCTCTCCTTTCTCAAACACTTCTACTGCTGTGTTTCCCCACACAATGATATCATCAATGTATTGTAAATGTTCTGGAGCCTCACCCTTTTCTAGTGTAGTCTGGATCAGTCCATGACAGATGGTAGGACTGTGCTTCCACCCCTGGTGCAGTCGGTTCCAGGTGTACTGCATGCCCCTGCAGGTGAAAGCAAACTGAGGCCTGCATTCTGCAGCCAGAGGAATGGAGAAAAATGCATTGGCGATATCAATTGTGGCATACCACTTTGCTGCCTTGGACTCCAGCTCTTACTGGAGTTCCAGCATGTCCGGCACAGCGGCGCTCAGCGGTGGAGTCACTTCATTCAAAGCACAGTAATCCACGGTCAATCTCCGTTCTCCTTCAGATTTACGCACAGGCCAGATGGGACTGTTGAAGGGTGAGTGGATTTTACTAACCACCCCTTGGCTCTCTAGCTCTCGGATCATCTTGTGAATGGGGATCACAGCATCTCGATTCGTCTGATACTGCCAGCGATGCACCGTTGAGGTGGCAACAGGTACTCGTTGCTCTTCTACCTTCAGGAGTCCTACTACAGATGGGTTCTCTGACAGTCCAGGCAAGGTGTTCAATTTCTTAATGCCCTCTGCCTCCACGGTAGCTATTCCAAAAGCCCACCTGAGTCCCTTAGGGTCTTTGTAATAGCCATTCCTGAGAAAGTCTATGCCCAGAATACACAGAGCCTTTGGGCCTGTCACAATCAGATGTTTCTGCCACTCCTTCCCGGTCAGGCTCACCTTGGCTTCTAACTGAGTCAATTCTTGTGATCTCCCTGTCACACTGGCAATGGAAATAGGTTCTGTTCCCACATGTTCCGATGGCATTAGGGTACACTGCGAACCAGTATCAACCAAAGCTTTATATTTCTGTGGCTCTGATGTGCCAGGCCATAGAACCCATACTGTCCAAAAAACTCAGTTTTCCCTAACCTCTACCTGGCTAGAGGCAGGGCCCCTCTAAGCCTGGTTATCCTTCTTTCCTGAGACATATGTCTTGGAGGTTCCTTCAAGGGGATCGGACAAGTCATCATCATCATTATGCCTGACAGTTCGACTACGGGCAACTGAAGCTGCTTCCCTTTTCTTACCTTCCTTCAATTCACGCACCCATTGTGCCAGAGCAGCAGTAGGCTTCCCATCCCATCTCCTCATGTTTTCTCCAGACTCACGTAGGAAGAACCACAACTCAGCTCGTGGGGTGTACCTTCTCTCCCCAACAGAGGAACGTCTGCGTTGGATACTAGGGCCTCTAATTTGTACAGCTGAGATTTGGAGGAGGTCCTCCTTAATCTCTTCCCTGAGTTTCTTACGACTTTCCTCTATTTTATCTTCTAATATCTGCAGTCGTGTTTCCACAGCTGCAATTCTGGCATGAGTTGGGCCATGTACAGCATCTGCATATGCCCGAAGCTTCTTGGCCATATCGAGCACAGTCTCATATATCTCATTCCGCTTCATTATTGCTAGAGCAGAAGCGTATTCAGGTGGCCCAAGGTGCACAAGTTTCCTCCACATTATAGGTGTGCACGGTACGAAGTCCGGATTCATAGTTGTTATGTCAGCTGAAAAAATGATCTCTACCACTGCCATCTCCCTCAGGCATTGGATCCCCTGTTCTATGGTCTTCCACCGTGTCTGCTGAATATAGAGGTCACCTGCACACAGGTATCTTTGTGCTACGCTGTCCAGGACCCGTTCCCAGAGGCTGTGAGGGCTAGCCCTCATCATGCCTTGGTCGATGACAGGATCATGTGACAGGGATCCTAAATGCCTCGCTTCAATGCCATCCAGAATGGTAGCCTCACCTGCCGCATCCCAAAGGCGGACTAACCAACTAATTATAGATTCATCGGGCTGTCGCCTATAATCCTTCCTTAGGCCTCGAAGGTCCTTCAGGGAGAAGGAATCAATATTGGCTCTGGAATCTGTGCCACTTGCTGTGGTCTCTGATTTTGGTGATGGTCCTTCTCTTGGATCATCATCATCCTCCACCCTTCGGTCAGTCTTGCTTTTGCACTTTCCACCTCTTGTATTAGCAGCAACAGCCATTGGTTGAGGCTTACTCTCTGGTTTAACTACTGGCCTGGATGTTTACTGCAGCCTGAGTGACTGGGATAGTAACTAATTTATCTCCCTGTTCCCTTTCCTCTATCTGCTGCCCTACAGTATCTAGCAGGGTGCGATAAGCATGTGCCAGGGCCCAGCTCACTGCAATGATCCTTTCCTCCTTAGTGTTACCATGGCACCTCTCTTTCAGATACTTTACCACCTCAGCTGGGTTCCGAATTTGTTCAGATGGAAAGTCCCAGACTACAGGGTCAGAAAACTCCTTTAAAATTTGGCCCATATCCTCCCATTTCCCACGCCACTCAGAATTCTTCACCCTTGGTTTCACTCCTAAATCAGGAGTCTCACCAGCCCCTCTAGAAATCTCAGGCTTCATCTTATATAAACTGCAGACAGTATAAAGAAAGCTTACTAAATTAAATGCCAGAAAGATGGTGTCCTTGGCAGTCAGGGAGGACCAAACATTTTCTAATAGAGATGTAAACAATTCGGAGGAGAAGAAGGAAAGCAAAGGCTGAAAAGCCTCCTCCCCTGCTTCTCCCCTAACAGAGTACACAGCCACAACCATGAACCATACATTCCTGGAACTGATAACAACATTGTTATAAACCTCTTGCAAATTGTGAAAAACGTGAGATTATTAATTCATGTTTTTATGGTAAATTGGAAAATTATAAAGCTGTATAAATTTATATCAGGTAAAAGTCTATGTTTTAGGAGGTTTCTCCATTCAGAAGGGAACAAAAGACTTTGCAGCTTTCTCAAGTATTGGGAGGGGACCTGTTGAGATGAGCCGGTATCAGCAACTCACACCTCGGGAGCCACCTTCACAGACCATCAAGCAATATCACCCATATCTCAAACATTCATCAACTATAAGGATCCATAGAAACTGAACATTAACACATGGACTTGAGAGGGGAGCTCTTTTCAATCCGACCAGAGATGGATTTGGGTTTGAATAGCAACCAAGAAACAAAGGGAAATATTGCCAGAGGCAGAATAAAGAGTATAAAAACCAAGCCTCGAACATGGCAAATTCGTGTACCCAGCTAGAGACACAGACGGCCAGGGTCTATGTCTATGGGTCACCCTTGGCTCTCTTTTTCCCGGGAGAAACTCTGTCAAGTAAGTGTCGCTGTTTGTGGGGGGGGGGTTTATTGCTTAAAATTCTGTAATTTGATTCCAAATTTTGATTTGAATTTTTAATAAACGAAATTATGGAATTTGGTAATAAATTGTCCTGGCATTTATAACAATTTTGACGCCCAACAGAGGGGCCAGTTTTGAATATTCTACGGACCCCTGCTTCTGACTGGGGGGCGCCCTGCTGTAAAAAACGGCCTGGCAGAGCGGGTAAGTCCGGAAGAACGAACTGGCTTTACGAACCCAGAACCCACAACAGCGAAAGTATTAGGTGTTAGGACAAGCTAGCTTGGGGAGGGCTCGGGAACTCAGCAGGGGTTTTCCCCTGGAACCGCTGTATTTTTTCACTCGTAAAAGTCGACGTGCACGAAAAATCCACGCAGGAAAAGAACCGTAAGTATAGCGTGGTTGAGTGGGGTGACCAAGTGCTTGAGAACGTATATGTGAGTGTGAGTGTGTGTGAAACGCGTGATATTTCGTGTGTGAGTGTTACCCGACAGGGTGTGGGAGTCACCAGGGGTCCTGAAGGAAAGAGGACGTCCCTTTCGAGTTCGGGGACTAGTAAGCCTTCTTGACCGCGACCGAGTGGGGTCCGTTAATTTTTTCGGTGGCAGTTACAGAGCCCTCAGTTGACTGAACTTCCACGGAACGGTCATCCGTTGGATCATTAAGTTAACAGCACCGAGTTCGGAAACTCGGGATTTAATTTTTAGTATCTCATAACTTCTGTGCCACGGGGAGTATGGGATCGTATCTCAGTAGAGATCAGGAGGATGATTTGTGGGAAGACTCGGCAGAGGTAGTCCCTGAGTCCTAAGGGGAAGCCCCTTGGGATAGATGCTGGAATATTGGAACGAATGTCCTGGAAAGAGATAAATATGTAGTCTGGCCGAAGTTCGGCACGTTTGAGTCCTGGATATGTCAGGCTTTGTGTAAATATGTCAGGAACAAGAAGAAAAGGGAGATAGTCGAGTTAGAATGTGCGCCGTTGTGGGATGGATCCCAGTTTAAGGTGTATCCGGTAGGGGAGGTGGGAAAAAGGAATGAATGGGAGCCCCCGGACTGCCTTCCTCCTCCCTGCAAACCCCCGCCAGCACCGGCCCCTGCCCCGATCCTGGAGCCCGCTCCCTACCCTGGTCCGTAGCGTACCCGAGTTCATCCCGCTACAGCCGCGGCACCGCCGGCGGAGAATGGGGTCTCACTAACCGAGACCCCTGCCCCGTTGTTTTTCGCCACCCCGAAACCCCGCTCTTCCCCGGTTCGAGCCAGCGCATGCGCTCCGAACCAAAGCCGGTGCTCACATCCCCAGTGCGAGGGGGAGGAAAGGGGGGGGGGGGTGTGGAGAAGCGGAGGCATTCAGTCAGGAGGGGATGTGTGACCGTGTTCTAACAGGAGAAAAATGCTATGGGAAAAGCCTCTCTCGCAGCCTGGTGGTCAGGGTGAAGTCTGTCCCAACCCCCGCCTCCTCTGCAGCCTTCTTGGTGATAGCATCAGCTGCGTCATCCGAGACCCAAGCGAGACCACGTGACCTGCGGCTGCGCCCCTCCTCTCGCTCAAAGGGGATTCCCGAGAGGGAACTCAGTCCTGACTTCAAACCCCCAGCCACCGATGCTAAATTACGGAGAAAAAGATAGGAAAAGGAATTAAAAAAGAATTTCGTTTACTCTTTGGTAGTGGTGGATCTTTTACTTCAGGCTGAATACATTTTGGAGGCTCCCTAGAGTTGTTTGTTTTGCTGAAATCGGCAGAGTTCTTAGTTTTTTCTTTCACTAAAAACTAAAAACCCCAGCAAGCGATGAGGCGAGTGCAGTTCCCAGTTGCCGGGAGACAAAGAGAAAAAAAAGCGGCAGGTTTTTTGCAACGACAGGACGGCAGCCTGGAGCCGAAATTGACAAAAGTTTTAAAAACTGTAACAAAGGTGGGCTTAGCAATAGAATAGAGTTGGTAAAGTGAAGAGAAAGGTTTTAAAGAGTCTTTTTCTTGTTTAAAATTGTATAAATAGTGGTAGAAGCTAAACACTTGTGTTAGGAACGAAAGAAAAAAAACAAAAAACAAAAAACAAAACAACAAAAAACAAAACAACAAAACAACAAAACAACCACCCCACAACTGACCCTCTCCTGGCTAGAGTAACACCCCCCCCCACACCCCAGACAATCTGAGCAGGGAGAGCTGCCCTGAAGGAAAGTTGCCTGGCAACTTTTCCCTACCTAATTGAAATGTGAAAAGAAGCTGCCCACACCTAGATAGCCCTATTGTCCTTTGTAACTACCTCATTTAGCAAGAGTAACTTCGGCTATGACCAGGACAAATGCATATGCATTTGGATATGCAGATAGGGCAGGGCCGCCCCCGTGGATCCTGGGAGGTTTTTTTGGGGAAACTGCACCCCAGGACAGGAAGCTGGATTCGTCAGAAGAGAATTGGATAGTGCCCTGGCTGAGCGGGGAGTGGATGCACCTCCTGGCCTGGTTTGAAGATTGGCCATGACCTGTGAGGAGCCTGAATGGAATGGGAACCGGCCAGCTGAGCTGACTGATGCAGAGAATGGGAAACTCTTGAAACTTTTCCCTGAGGGCAAAGAGCTGACTGCCAGTGCTCTGCCTTCTGATGGTTGACCAGAGAGAACTGCCAGCTGTTTCTATGGGAACAAGGACTCAGCATCCACTGGGACAGCACCTGCTCCTTCAGATGGCTGCAGTAGTGTGGAAAACTCCGATCGGACTTTGCAATCCTGCTGATGATTTTAATAATGAGCTGATCACTTTAATAAAGAGCTGAATATTAATAAAGGCATATGCCCTGTTCTTTTCAATTGGGGACTCGTCCGGGATAGCCACGCCCACAAAGGACCACCCCCGAAGAAGGCGATCATCTGCTTCGAGGGATCCTTGGGAATCGCTGGCTACCCCCGGACCTTGACATCAGCGTGGGACCAAGCAGCACAGAAGAACGCAGGATCGGCCCTGGGATCAGCGCTGGATCGGCCCTGGGATCATCGTGAGACCAAGCAAAGCAGAAGAACGCCAGATGGGTGAGATAAATCCGTGGCGTAAATGGGAGGCGAGTGAATGAGTGCTTGAGTGAGATGGGGGCCGGCAGCTCGGACCCCCAGAGCGAAAGTGGACCCCCTAGTATCGCGTTTCCGGTCTCCCGAGAGGGTGCCGGCCGAGAACGGGCGGGAAGCGAATGGCATAGAAGAGTGACTGAGGCGCCTCCTTGGGGGAGGGCCCCATCGAGCGTGCAAAGGCTCTTGAGGTGTGAGATTAAGATCCTCAGCAGGGCAGGTGAGAGGTCCCTGGCAGGGCTGCCCCAGAAGGCAGATGAGAGGAGATCCCCAACAGGGAAGGTAATGTCCCTGGCAGGGCTGCCCCAGAAGGCAGGTGAGAGGAGACCTCAGCAGGGCAGGTGACAGGTCCCTGGCAGGGCTGCCCCAGAAGGCAGATGAGAGGAGATCCCCAACAGGGAAGGTAATGTCCCTGGCAGGGCTGCCCCAGAAGGCAGATGAGAGATCCCCAACAGGGAAGGTAATGTCCCTGGCAGGGCTGCCCCAGAAGGCAGATGAGAGAAGATCCCCAGCAGGGCAGGTGAGAGGTCTCTGGCAGGGCTGCTCCAGAAAGCAAGTGAAAGAAGATCCCTGGCACAGCAGGATGCCCCATCAGGCAGGTGAGGGATGATCCCCGGCAGAGCAGGTGCAAGGTAATGTCCCTGGCATAACAAGACAAGATGCTCCAGTAGGCAGGCGAGAGAAGATCCCCAGCAGGGCAGGTGAGAGGCCCCTGGCAGGGTTACTCCAGAAGGCAGATGAGAGAAGATCCTCAGCAGGGCAGGTGAGAGGTCCCTGGCAGGGCTGCTCCAGAAGGGAATTGAAAGAGGATCCCTGGCACGGCAAGATGCCCCATCAGGCAGACGAGGAAAGATCCCCGGCAGAGCAGGTGCAAGGTAATGTCCCCGGCATGGCAAAACAAGATGCCCCAGTAGGCAGGTGAGAAAAAGTCCCTGGCAGGGCAGGTAGAAAGTCTCGGGCAGGGCAGGATGCCCTGACAGGCAGGCAAGGAAGATCCCTAATAGGGCAAGTGGGAAGTCCCTGGCAGGATAGGGCATGATGTCCCAGGAGGCAGGTGGGCTGTCCCCAAGAGAGTTTAAGCATATCCGGGCAAGCAAGTAAGATATCATTAGCAAGCAGGAAAGCAGGCACAAAGGTGAGGAAACAGACAAGAAAGCAGAATGGCAAGCAAGAAGGAAAGCAAGATTTATGAGCAAAAAAAAGGCAAACAAAAAGAGCAGCCAGATAAACAAAAAGGGAGGCGAAGGGGACTCGGCCGGAGTTCGGGTGTGAGGCTCGGCAGGACGTTCGACCTCACCCCGGCAGGGAGTTCGAGTCTCCTAAGCCTAGGGGGCAAGGGGGGCTTGGCCGGAGTTCAGGTGTGAGGCTCGGCAGGACGTTCGACCTCAGCCTGGCAGGGAGTTCAAGCCTCCTAAGCCTTGTAGGAAAGGGAGGCGAAGGGGACTCGGCCGGAGTTCGGGTGTGAGGCTCGGCAGGACGTTCGACCTCACCCCGGCAGGGAGTTCGAGTCTCCTAAGCCTAGGGGGCAAGGGGGGCTTGGCCGGAGTTCAGGTGTGAGGGCTTGGCCGGAGTTCAGGTGTGAGGCTCGGCAGGACGTTCGACCTCAGCCTGGCAGGGAGTTCAAGCCTCCTAAGCCTTGTAGGAAAGGGAGGCGAAGGGGACTCGGCCGGAGTTCAGGTGTGAGGCTTGGCAGGACGTTCGACCTCACCCCGGCAGGGAGTTCGAGTCTCCTAAGCCTAGGGGGCAAGGGGGGCTTGGCCGGAGTTCAGGTGTGAGGCTCGGCAGGACGTTCGACCTCAGCCTGGCAGGGAGTTCAAGCCTCCTAAGCCTTGTGAAGTTAGAGAGTTCAAACAAGACTCAGCAGGGGTCCAAGCCTAGAAAGCCTAGAAAGAAGTTCAGACTTAAGTCGAAAAGTTAAGAGAGATACCCTTAGCAGAAAACAATGGGTGTGATTCATAGTAGTACGTGTCATAGCCAAGAGAGAGTTTTAAAAAGAGACAGACGAAAAAGTGTCAAAAGTGGGTTGCCAAGAAATTATATTCTGACCCTTTAAAGTTCAGCAAAGAGATTCAGAATGTTTAGTTGTGAGAGATCAGACAACCTTTAGTTATCTTAAAGTTTAGATTGCCAATCAGAATATTCCAGTTTAGATTGAAGCATTGTTAAAGTACTTCGTTTTTCCTTTTATTTTAAGGCCTAAAAACTGAGATGATGTTATAGTAAACAAGCAGACCCTTCCAAAAGGACAGTAAAGAAGATTCTCCCTAACATCCCCCTAGAACAATTGTCAGACCAATAATATCCTTAAAAGACCACAAAGAGTCCAGATAAAGTTAAGATGACATATTATAGTAAAAGAATATAGCTGAGATTAAAATTACAAAGAGAGTAGTCATAGTGTAAGACCTGAATTCAGTAAATGTGTAACCACTTAAACCAACATCTCTAAGCCCAAGAAGACCCTGATGTAAAACCACTATCTTATGCAGCCTGCTGGCTGGAAAACTATAAGTAATGAAAATGTGAAAATATGCAAACTCTCCCTCCTACCCCAGCTGTACCTCCAGTCTCTTCCTTAACCTCTCCAACAGTTCCCCTTCACCAATTGTGATACCCTCACTTCCCCACTTGGGAGTGGGAACCACCCCTGCCCAGTGTTTCTCTTGGCCTGTCTCCACTACTGCTCCCTCTACCTGGTGTTTTAGAGGAAGAGACAGATTACAACACCCAATCCAAAGCACCAAGAACAGAGGAGGTCTTTCCCCTTAGAAAAGTTCCTATAGATTAATTAAAAAGATTAAAATTTATAAATGCACCTTTGACAGCCCCTGAAGCCCAAGACTCTAAGAAAGAGAGAGGGTTTAGTAGAAGCCCCCACTGGAATGTCTAACCAGCTAGACCAGCTTCTGAGGCCAAATAGTTATTTCTAGAGAGAGTTAAACTCTATTCTAATAGTTCTGTTCACTCCAGAAGAAGCCCGGATAGTCCAGATAGCAAAAATAAAAAAATAGACTGTGACACCCAAGAGACCATAAGATGCCCTTAATAGACACCAGCTAAAATTCAGACCAAGAAAAAAAAAAAGGCAAAGCATGAGCGACTATAGATCCCTGATAGTGAGAATCAAAGTCTACGGTCTATCTCTCAAAACTACTAGACCCAGTAGCTAAGAGATAACCAACTTGCCTGCAAACAGTTGCAGTAACAGCTACCCTAATAAAAGAAGTCTAAAAGGTTGATCCTGCAAAAGAAAAATTGCTAAGCCAGAAGACTTTACACTAGTTGACTGACTCTAAAATAATGAACACAAGTGACTTAGAATTAATCACCCTATGCAGTTTCTCGCTAGAGAACCCCTAGCCAATCTAGAACATGATTCAAAGTAAGAAGAAAATTAGTAATTGCAGACAAAGAGAAAGCAGAAGTACTTTATGCTTTGTTTTGCTGCTATCTTTAGTGAGAAGACAGCTTGTCTTCAAGACAGTGGTCATACTGAGTCAGTAGATATTTTTAAAGAACAGAATAGTCCTCCTGTTATCAAAAACAAAGTAGTCAGAGAAGTAGTAATTTGCTTGAATGCCCACTCACATGAAATCCATCCCAAAGAGATAAGAGAGCTAACTGATAAGTTTGCAAAGCCACTCTATCATCTACCAACAGTCTCAACTCACTAGTGAAGTTCTAGATGACTGAGAGCTAGCCAATGTAATTCCCATTCATAAAGAGTAGAGAAGAGCCTAGTAATTATATGCCAGTTAGCCTGACCAAAGTACCGAGTAAGATGATAAAGCAGTTTATACTGAGAGCTATTGTGCAGCACTGATGAGATAAACAGAGTATCAGACCCAGCCAGCATGAGCTTAAGAGAAGTAAGTAGTGTTCGACCCCACTAGCCTCCTTCTCTGACCAGGTGACCTGCCTGGTAGATACATGAAAAGTTGTTTATGTTGTCTATTCAGACTTCAGCAAAGTCTTTGACACTGTTTCCCACAGCTTATACAAGAACACTCTTTGCTAAGTTAAGAACTGGCTAGATACCCAAGCCCAGAGGGTAGTAACGAATAGTGCTGCATCCAGCAGGCAACCAGCCACCAGTGGTGTCCCTCAAAAGTCTGTGCTGAAGCCAGTTCTATTTATTATATTTATTAATAACACAGATGAAAATATTGAGTCCTTCATTAGTAAATTTACAGATGACACTAAGCTGAGAGCACGTGTCCATCTGTTAGAGAGTAAGAAGACTCTGTAGAGAAACCTAAAATGATTAGATAGATAAGCAAAATCCAAGAAGATAACGTTTAATAAGTCCAAATCCCAGGTGTTGCATTTTAGCCACAATAACCCCCTGCAACCTTACAAGTTGAAGGTAGTGTAGCTAGACAGTACCCAAGCAGAAAAAGACCTGAAAGTGCTAGTTGATAACCAACTAAATATGAGCCAGCAGTATGCCCTGATGGCCAAAGCTAACAATATCGTAGGCTGTATTGAGAATAATGTGGCCAGCAGAAGCAGAAAGGTCATCCTTTCCTTACACATAGCATTGGTGAGGCCACTTAGCATTGGTGAGGCCACTCCTTGAGTACTGTGCCCAGTTCTGAGCCCCTCAGTTTAAAAAAGACATTAAGATGCTTGAGCGTGTCAAAAGAAAGCAACAAAGCTAGTGAGAAGCTTAGAACACTAGCCCTATAAATACTAGCTGGAAGAGCTGAAGTTGTTTAGCCTAGAGAAAAAGAGATTCAGAAGTAACATTATCACTACAACTCCCTGAAAGGTAGTTATAGTAAAGTGAGAGTGAGTCTTGTTCTTCAAGCAGCAACTGATAGAACAAGAAGACACAGTCTTCAGCGGTGCCAAAAAAAAAAAAAAAAAAAAAATTCTGCCTTGAGAAGTAGTAAAGTCACCATTCCTAGATGTGTGTAAGAAGAGAGTAGATGTAGCACTTAGTGACATCATGTAATTAGAGTTAGACTTAATCCTAGAAGTCTCTTCCAGCCTAGTGATTCTGTAATTCTGTAACTAAGAAGAGGAAAATTATGAAAGTCTCTTCCAGGTGCTGCTCACCACACATACCGCAGTGCGAACTCCAGAGAGAAGTCAGACCCACGTTATCGGAGTCACAGGACCAGTACCGCCCCTGATGCCGAACCAGACCCAACAGGACCACCTGCCACCTCTTCTACGTAGACAGCAATTGAGGGACCAAGAGACCTATCCCTAGTTAAATTGTTATCGAGTGTGTCTTAATTCCTGATAAAAAAACCAAGTTTAAAGGCACCCCTCCCACATCTGCTCAGTCTCCCGCTGGGCAATTCCCCTAGAGAACTCCTAAATTTCTTTGAGCAGTGTCTACTGAGAGGATACACAGTAGGAAGCTGCAAGTTGATGCGGGCTACAGCCCGATCAAAGAAATAGAGGAGGGATTTGTTAGGAACGAAAGAAAAAAAAAAAACAAAAAAAAACCAAAAAACAAAACAACAAAACAACCACCCCACAACTGACCCTCTCCTGGCTAGAGTAACACCCCCCCCCACACCCCAGACAATCTGAGCAGGGAGAGCTGCCCTGAAGGAAAGTTGCCTGGCAACTTTTCCCTACCTAATTGAAATGTGAAAAGAAGCTGCCCACACCTAGATAGCCCTATTGTCCTTTGTAACTACCTCATTTAGCAAGAGTAACTTCGGCTATGACCAGGACAAATGCATATGCATTTGGATATGCAGATAGGGCAGGGCCGCCCCCGTGGATCCTGGGAGGTTTTTTTGGGGAAACTGCACCCCAGGACAGGAAGCTGGATTCGTCAGAAGAGAATTGGATAGTGCCCTGGCTGAGCGGGGAGTGGATGCACCTCCTGGCCTGGTTTGAAGATTGGCCATGACCTGTGAGGAGCCTGAATGGAATGGGAACCGGCCAGCTGAGCTGACTGATGCAGAGAATGGGAAACTCTTGAAACTTTTCCCTGAGGGCAAAGAGCTGACTGCCAGTGCTCTGCCTTCTGATGGTTGACCAGAGAGAACTGCCAGCTGTTTCTATGGGAACAAGGACTCAGCATCCACTGGGACAGCACCTGCTCCTTCAGATGACTGCAGTAGTGTGGAAAACTCCAATCGGACTTTGCAATCCTGCTGATGATTTTAATAATGAGCTGATCACTTTAATAAAGAGCTGAATATTAATAAAGGCATATGCCCTGTTCTTTTCACTTGGAGTTGATGAATAACACTTTAGAAAAGGCCAGGATGCTTTTTTTTTTTTTTTTTTTCTCTCTCCCTTTAATCACCTGAATTTGTGTAGTTTTTTTCCAATATGGTGAAAGGGGTGCAGATTGCTTTTTAGGCAGTTTACCCTCCCTCCTCTCTATTAACCGTTGTAAGAAGTAAGACACCAAAAAGTCACGCCCATATGCTTGTGCGGGAGAATGTAGGTATAGACTCCCTTTTCCCATGGAGTTTTCTTAGGAGAGCTTTAGAAACTGGTGTGTTTTCTGCTGGTTGGAGCTAGGCTGCCGAGGCTCAGCGAGATTGCCTTAGGGAGACGTATGAAAGTTTGCTTTGTAGTTGTAGACAGTGTAAAAAGCTATTTGTATTTCACGTATAAAAGGATATAGGGGTAGCTGTTTTTAAATGCCTAGAACAGTAGGCATTGCAGTTGCTTGTTTATTGCATGTGAGAGTTTTTGTGTGCATGCTAAAACTGTGACCGATGTAGATCATTGATGTTTGAAATGATTGCTACACTTTTGGGTTGGATTGTTGGTTTAAATATGAAATAATAATACAGCGTTTGTGGAGGCAGGCAACGTGTTGCAAGGAGTTTTTTTCTGTTGATTGAGTTTTTTGAAGCGTGTGACCAGTAGAGTCCGAGTTAAAATTGCTTCTTAATTGAACTGGCTATGGTTTTTTCTGATTCTCTGTAATCTTTTTTTTTTTTGTGTGTTTGCTTGAAAGAAACAGGGAAGGGATTTTTATATATAGCTGATTTCTTAGAAGAGATAGTTAATTCCTTTAGTATAGTGTCTTTTTGTCTATCCCTGGGTTTGGGAGGGTACAAGTCTTAGAATTGTTCTAGTGCTTGTATTTCTTAGGGGTGAATAATTGTGTAGACTTATTTCTTTAGAATCCCTCAGGAAGTTTTGCGTTTTTCTGAATGTTGTTAGCATTACATGCAGGGGAAAAAAAAAAAAAAAAGAGAGAAATATGCTCTTTAAAAACAACTGATGTGTGAAAAGACATTTGTGTTTAGTAGATACAATAGAAAGAAAACTGGTTGTTTGAGTTTCAGCTATTTGAATAGTTAAATACTATATTTTGGTAGGTAAATATTTAAATGGTACACTAAAGGCATAATTAAATTACATATATTAATTTGATTATTTTTTTGAAGGAAAAAGTAAATTAAAACTGACCGGTTTAGATCTAAAGTAAATGGAAAATAAGTTAATTTTGTAGAAGCTCTTTGTGACAGATAATAGTGCCTGTATCTGTATTGGAAAAGGTTGAGTAAGCTAATAGGGCCTGAGTTTCAGGGTGACTCGTAGCCCTGAAAAGTTTTCAAGTATTTTGATGCCTGTTACAGATGAATTAACCTTGTTGTTTTATCCACTTCCTATGATAAAAGCTAAAAGAGATCAGACCCTCAACAAAGTTATATTCTATAAGTGGTGAAGGAATAAGTTCTGCTATTTGTAATATCATTTTCTTCTATTTAGTGTGCCTTGTTTTTTCCTATGTCTTGTTAAAATACTCCCCCAGGATTATGGGTGAGGTCTTACGTTTTTCTTTTAATTTGTATTAAGTACAAATGTTGCTTAAAGGTTATCCTTCATTAAGTTGTCCTGCTCACTGATTGTTTAAATTGGCTCCCTGTCGAAGTAGTCACTTCAGCTATTACTGCGGATGGTATCTTGCCGCGCTGGGTAGGGGTCTGAAATATAAATTTGTAGTTCAGTTAATTAGCAGTAGTGCAGACTCATTGCACTGAGACTGCAGAAACTGAGGGAAGATGTGTGTAACCTTAACAACTGATTGTCTTAGAAACTGCTGTTGTCACAAAACATTGTAAGATACTGAGTTTTATGAATGTTTGTCTGTATACCAAATCACTCTGAATGTGCTGAGTTTGATTCTTGAAATAAGCCCAAATTGTTTGTGCTTGTCTATGATTTTTTTAAACTGAATTTTTCTTTAAAGAGCTAAAACCTGTGTTAATGCTATAGGATTTGGAGTAGTCTTAGTGTTTATTGTTTACTCGCTATATATCCAGTGGACATTGTCAGAAGTATTGGTAGAATATAAAAAGAATTGTTTGTATGTCTCAGTATAAACCTCGTTAAATAAGAAGTAAAATTCTCTTTCTGTTAATTTTAATTTTTCCCTGTAACAGTACAAAAAAAAAAGATTTTTTTTGTGTTGAGTTCTTTAAATTCTAGATAAGGAATTGAATCATTCTTGTGTGAAAAGAAGATTTTGAGTTGTATGGAGAATTGTAAATTATTTTGTATAAAGAGGATGAGTGAATTATGAACTAGAAAACTCATTCAAATATTCAGATTGTCTGAATAATAGTAGTAGCATGTTTCCTTCCTGTAAGGTATTTCCGAAGATTTTTCAAAAAGTACTGTTCAAAATTAAACTTGCATTATACCTAGATCTGAATTGATAAATTTAATTTGAAGCCAGCTGTGAGAGAGCTTCAAGATGTTGATTTATAAAATCAGATAGATTCTGGAAAAAGAAGTTTTTTTCATATGACAAAGGCGTAGTCTGTGCTAACCCCTCAGTTTTGGAGGGTTCCCCTGTTATGTCTTTAACAAGTGCTGGTGCAAAGAAACATTAAGAGAAATATTAAGAGAGACATTTTTGACCGTGTGATCGGTGGGGAAAACTAGAACCAATTAGATAACACCTAAAATTCGGTAAGCGGGGGTAGAAAAGCAAAAACATAGAAACCGAGATTTTAGTCCAAAAGGGTCCTGACCGTGACAGAACAGCTAAAGCCATCTAAAGGAAACCACCTGATAGATGTGGCAGAAACCAGAAAGAGGATCGGAGCAACCTTTACCTGCTGTTTGAGAAGAAACAAACACCTCGCCATTTGGATGCAACCAAATGGGCGCTGGCATAAACAGAAGAATCGGTTTGTGGATCACTCTAATAGTCATAAGCCTAACTGAGCCCAACAGAGAGCTGGCATAATGAAACTGAACTTAGCCTGAGGTTTCCCAACCTAGACGGCCCTGAAGCTAAAATTCAGTCCACCTTAGAGCACCCTCAAAAGAGAAATTTAGACCAGGAGATGAAATTAAAAAAAAAAAAAAAAAAAGGATTTCAACCGATAGACCTTACCTAAAGATCATTGGTCACAAATGTTCTCTTCATCCTCAGAAATCCCATTGAAAGGGACCTCTGAGGAAGTTTAAACCTCATGCAGTAAAAGCTATAGAAATTTGTAAGAAATAGTACCAGAGAAAACAAAAGCATTGAAATTTAGTCTAAAATTGAAAGTTAAGTAAATATGCAATCAGAGAATGATAAAGATGATGCAAACATGAATTAAATAGTTAACAAAAGAAAAGAAATGGGGGAATTGTGAAAAATGTGAGATGATTAATTCATGTTCTTATGGTAAATTGGAAAATTATAAAGCTGTATAAATTTATATCAGGTAAAAGTCTATGTTTTAGGAGGTTTCTCCATTCAGAAGGGAACAAAAGACTTTGCAGCCTTCTCAAGTATTGGGAGGGGACCTGTTGAGATGAGCCGGTATCAGCAACTCACACCTCGGGAGCCACCTTCACAGACCATCAAGCAATATCACCCATATCTCGAACATTCATCAACTATAAGGATCCATAGAAACTGAACATTAACACATGGACTTGAGAGGGGAGCTCTTTTCAATCCGACCAGAGATGGATTTGGGTTTGAATAGCAACCAAGAAACAAAGGGAAATATTGCCAGAGGCAGAATAAAGAGTATAAAAACCAAGCCTCGAACATGGCAAATTCGTGTACCCAGCTAGAGACACAGACGGCCAGGGTCTATGTCTATGGGTCACCCTTGGCTCTCTTTTTCCCGGGAGAAACTCTGTCAAGTAAGTGTCGCTGTTTGTGGGGGGGGGGGTTATTGCTTAAAATTCTGTAATTTGATTCCAAATTTTGTGATTTGAATTTTTAATAAACGAAATTATGGAATTTAGTAATAAATTGTCCTGGCATTTATAACACAAATCATCACAACCAAGCCCAGCCTGATAAATATTCTGGTTAGTGCCCCTCTGCTACAAAAGCTACGCATTAGGGACAATACCGGAGCTATTTCTGGATAAGAAAATAAACCTAGGGACCACAAAGGTATTAAAACTTCAAAGAACCCTAATGACCAGAAATAGAGGCAGGCTTTCACTCCAAATAACATTATAACTTCAAAAAGAGACATACCAATATGCCCACAAAACAACTGAGACCAAAATATTATTAAATTTTTTTCCACTTTGTACGGTTGACTCCCCATACGGGCCACCAAAAAATGTTTGTCCTGGTTTAGGACAAATTAGGGGAAAATCTCCACAACTCCCTCCCCCCACCACCGGGTTTGGGAGGAATTTCCTCAGAGGAAAAGTGGAAAAAATTTGTTTATTAAGAAACAACAAAAAAAACACTCCCCAACACAAGAAAAACAGTCCGAGATGACAACAAATGTTTTCACCAGTCCAAGAGAGGGTGAGCAGTCTCTGCTGGGGAGGGTGCCAAAGCTTCTCTCAGGTGCAGACTCCGGGGGGGGGGGGGGGGGGGGGTCCCTTGACGTTCCCGAATCAGGGCCAGAAGCAGGTCCGATGTCTTCAGGGAAGGGGAGGAAGGAAAGAAGGGGAAAAACAAAAGCAGAAAAATGGAAAAAAGCAAGCAAAAAAGCAGAAAGCAAGAGAGCAAAGCCAGCAAAGCGAGCCTAAGCTAGCAGCAAGCAAGCCAAAAGCAAGCAGCCGGGGGAGGGGCGCAGCTAATAGACAAAACAAACTGAGAACATGGGAACAGAAACACACGATTGGGATACAAAGCATGAAAATGTCCTGTCACCCCAGGACAACCATAAGTTAGGGAAGATTTGCAGCATTTAGCCTCGTGGACAGAGCTTCTGAACCAATTATGTATACTGCAAGGACGCGTGAACACTATGGTTTAACCAATGATGTTCAGAGTTAGGTGCATGATATGCTTAACACAGTATAAATGTAAGCCAAATAGCTGAATAAATGAGCAAGGTTTCTAACTCATATTGAGTGCTGTCTTGACTCTGGCTGATTCCCCGGCCAACATTCTGGCGCCCGAAAAACTAAGAAGAGGAAATGGGAACTCTCAAATCTGCGGATAATTAAGAGTCAGACGGAGAGCAGGGATCAGAGCGGGAAGGCGTCTCGACAAGGGAGATAGCAGGAATTCTGACTAGGAGCTCAAGTCAGACCCGCATAGAGGTAAGACTGCTAACCCTGAAGAATGGAGTGGAAGGCGGCCCTCGGTCTGTTGAAATGTATCCTTGCCAAGCAAGGGATGAACATCGAGGAGAGACAGCTCAGAGAGCTTTTAAAATGGGCTAAAGAGCATGGATATATGAAAGACATATCTCTGATCTTTAGCCCTGAAGAATGGAGGGAGGTGTGCAATGCCCTATGGGAAAAGATGATTAAACAAAGTAAATCAGCTAAAAAGCTGGGGAGCTTATGGCGCAGTATAATCAACACATTACTGCAGATGAAAGCAGAATGTAGGGTTGCTCTGGCAGCTACTGAGGTGCTATGCCCTCCAGCTGCTCCTCCCCCCCCCCCCCCGCCCCGGTCCCTGAAACAACGACTTTTCAGATCGGAAGATTTTTTGGCGCTGATTATATGTGGCCGATAAGAGGACTGCAGCAGTAGCCAAAAAACTCTGCTGTGGAAGTAACAAAAGATGAAGTGGCTACTCGAGCACCAGGTGATTCTACTCACCAAGACACAGTCCCTAAACCCGTGCCAAGTCATGATGTATCAGAGCAGAGCGAAGCGGCTCACCGACCACGAGCTTATCCTCCGCTCCCAGCTAGTGGACAAACAACACCTTGTCCCCCCTGCTCCCAAGGATCAACATCCGTCAGTGGGCATGTGTCACCCCCTTCACCTTTTCCTCCTATGGAGGTTACAAAGAACCTACCTGGTACAGAACCAAGTCAAACAATTGAAACTCAGCAATTAATGAAGTGCTGAAGAAATTAGAAGACCTTGCACAACAGAAGAGTGCAACAAGCCAAGCAATCGATTCAGCTGGGAGAGACAAGGGTCTCCCACAGAAACAATGGGAAGCAGAACAAGAAATGACGAAGCATATGCATGCTGAAAAACCACCTCCGATGAATCCTAATCACTTTAGCAGACCAATGGCTACACCCATCGGACCACTGCAAGAACCTGTGCTTATCTCCTCGTCAGAAGGAATTGTGGTGAAGCCTAAACAAGCAGGAAATAGATGGTCGGGTGTCATCCACGATGCGATCCTGGAAGAGGAATGGCAAGCAGCCTCTGCAGAAGCAACAGGGAAAGAGAGTGAAGGAAAGCTGGGTTGCAAATTGCACCCAAGAAGATTCAACAGAACAGCCCTTGGAAATATTTGAGCTGGCTCATAACTGATGGGATAATCACTCTGCAAAAAGTCATCATTAAAACTCAAATTTCCATGCTCACAGATGTGCAAAGTTCAAACTCTAATTGGCATTACAAACAATGAATTATACCCACTCTTGACACTATTCAGAGATACTGATTCAGATCAACGTACAGAACTTACTCAAGAGCAGAAAGACTCTATTAACCATCTTGGTCATCTCATTTCCACTTGATGGACTTCATGTTATTTGTTTGTGGTGACACGTCCCACCACTGTGTTTGCTGTGCTTTGTCAATGGCAAAACAAAAACAGGGAAGAAGGGAGGCCTAAGACAAGAAGTGATGCCATTTGACAAGCTGAACGTCAGACCTAACACGGTGTATTTACATTGTTTGCGACAATCTTGTCGTGAATGTGGTAGTTGTGATTGGTGGGCAAAGATTAAATGTGGAGGTTACCAGTGAATTATTTTGATCCATAGGAGTCACCTCCATTTGATTGCCTGTTGTATTAGCTGTAATGGTAATTTTTGCCCTGGAAATCCTTGGGCAGCATTAAGAGAGTATTTAGGAGAAGTACAGTTAGATGATCACAGTTTAGAGGGTTTATTTGAAAACGAAGGAGCCAGACGGAGAGCCTGGATAGTTTGGCTCATCCAGCAAACTTTGAAACGTGTGGTTACCCTAAGGGATACACATATTTTGGAACAGCAATGTAGTAGGGGAGTGAAAGTCCCTATTAAACATGGAGTTCCTGAAGATAGCTGGGAAAGGACATGCTGATATTGGCAGCGGCGCTGTAATGGTTGTCACAATCACCATCCTAGCCACACTACACAAGGTTGGTACTGTCACAGCAGACCCTGGTAAAGCCTTATTTGACCCCAGAGAAAATATTTGGGTAACGCTGGCACGAAACTTGAATACTGCCTCCTTTTGTGCCAGTTTGGCCACCCCAATGTCACCATTTGTGACATGCTTAGTAGGTGTTCCAATAAATGACTCCAATATAAATTTGTTGACTGAGACCCCCATAGATTTTTGTAGCAGTGAGGTAAACTATTATGAAAATGGATTGGTGATTAGTTTTACCTCATTTACTGGAAAATGTATGTATGGAATCAATTCATGGATTCATACACTACCCTTTTATCCAGGCAATCCTCAGGAGATTGAAATTCTTGGGACACTTACTGCTCCTTCATGTTTTTATTTTAAAAATAAATAGCATCAGCATATGGGTGGCCATTGGGGATAAAGGATGACAATCGTCTAAGGCCTACTTTTGTTACAGGGTCAAACAGATGGAATAATGAATCCTTATGGTGCTTGGAGCTGACTCAGAATAAAACAACCCCAGCGTCATCAGTTACCCTAGGCAATTACCAGGTGGCCTATTTTTAATATGTGGCAATCGCGCCTGGGCTGGGATACCTCCAGCACCTATTGATGGGCTATATACAGTTGGACAAGTAAGCATGGCAATGCTTATAGCAATTTAGAAAAGTTTGCTTGCTGAGGAGGCTAATGCTACTATTAATGTTTTATCATTATTAGCTAAGGACTTATTTAGTGTGCAGCATGTGGTGTTATAGAACTACATCGCGATTGACTTCCTGTTATTAGCGCATGGTCCTGGTTGTGAAGACTTTGATGGAATGTGTTGCATGGACCTTGAGGATCATTTTGAGTCCATCCACAAGAAAATACAGATCTTAACAAGATCCAGCAAGATGTGGGATTCTTTGGATTGAAGTCATTATGTGATTGGTTGGGCCTTGGTAGGTAGAGAAAGGGATTAGTGAAAACAGGAATTGTTGTGTTATTAGTGGTTATCTTGGAATGTGTTTGGTTGTTTGTTGTCATGTGTGTGTAGAGTGTTTGCGAAGGTAACAGAACAGGCATGGATTGTGCAAAAAGAAAACGGGGGAATTGTGGATGCACGGCTGGAAAAGCAGGGACATGTGCACAATCCTGCTTTTAGCCTAAAGGATGAATAGAAGCTGAAATGTCCTTGAACTGTTTTTTAGATGGGATAAGGATGAAGGAAAGTTTAGAGCAATAGCTATAACAGGATGCTAGACAGGATGTGTTGACCAAAAGTTGGGGAAGGCTCACAGCATCCAGCCACATGGACAGAGCTTCTAAGCCAATCATGTATACTGCAAGGACGCGTGAACACTATGGTTTAACCAATGATGTTCAGAGTTAGGTGCATGATATGCTTAACATAGTATAAATGTAAGCCAAATAGCTGAATAAATGAGCCAGATTTCTAACTCATATTGAGTGCTGTCTTGACTCTGGCTTATCTCTGGCAACAGGGTAAGAGAACATATGATCACTGAGGCTGCAAAAACCAGTGGGTCCTTGGTCAAAGCAGCTCAAGGATATATGATGGAGTAAGTGGGTCAGTGCTGAAGCAGGGCAAGATGTAGGAGCAGCTTGTTTTGGCTCTCATGCCCCTGCTGTAAAGCATGAGCAATATATCTTCAAGGTCCCTGGCAGACTGAAGAGAGAGAAGCAACACCACAGAGCTGGGGCCAAGTCCTGCTCATTCACTGCTGGCTGTTCGTCCCAATGGGGCCCAGATCCTGACAGCATGAAAATGATAAACATCATCAGGCTGATACTGTGCAAATGTTATCCTAGGAGCTCTGAAAGAGAGGAGATGGCATGACAGGCCAGAGTAGAGTATCTCATCCCTATGCCCTTGCAGCAGATATGTGGATGGGGAGCCTTGGGGCACTTAGCACAGCCACTGCAGTGGGAACTGCATGAAGGCAACTGGTCTGGGTGGGATTTTCTTCCTGCATGCAAAACCGTCCTCTCTGTTAGGCAGCCAAGTAGTCTTACAGCTGGCATTGTCTGGCTGCCAGCATGGAGTAACCAAACACTCCTACAAGAACTAGCTTTTCTTGCTGTCAGCCTCTCTCCTAGCTTTCTGATTTGTCACAGGTATCTGGCATTTCATGGGTATTTTCTAAAGGCCAGTGAAGTGTGCTTTGCAGCATGCATGGGTTTGATCACTGGCATGAGCTTTGAGTGAGCCTGTGTCTGTTCTGGGATAAAACAGTGGCAGTGAAGAACATCTTGCTGACATAGAAGTAACTGCTTCAGGTGAGCTGGATAATGCTGAAAGGAAACAGGCCTTTCTGGTAGAGTGCTGGGAAAGGGTAAAGGTTTGTTCCTGCCTTTCCCTGGGACTGCCCATGTGTAACACATTTCTTTTAAATGGTGTGGGCAGCATAATTCGCTCAGCCCATCTGCCTGGGGGAGTTTACAAACCAACTTATGGCAGCAGCCAAACTGACCATGGTAGTTTCATGACAGGGTCTTGGTTTGTGTCTCAACATTAACTTGCTGTGCAGCACATTTCACCAAGTTGTGGAGACCAATTTCTGTGCCAAAACACCAGGAGGGTGGCCATGGGACAGATACAACTTTTCTGCACCATTTGTGCCATTGCAAATGAGAGGCAGCAAAGGAGCATCTTTTCAAGCATTTGCTCTCTGTTTGCAGGTGCTTTTAACCAGGCTTGGTTGGTGCCTCTCTACTATCAACTGATCTGGGATTGAGATGCATCTAAACATCAGGCCTTGGTCAAGTACCCAGCATTAAAGTGCTTTTAAAAACAGGGCTCATGCACTTAAATCAGATGAATAATCTTAGTCATGTAGATTTGTCTACTGAAAAATGAAGTTGTTCTTCACACACTTGGCTGTCGTAGTCTTTAGCCTTAAGAGAAAGTAGTTGGAGTTCTGGTTAAAACCTTATTGGCTTCTGTGGAAGTTAACATTAAAACTAAGTCCATGTTGAGACTAGGATAAGGTTCGTGCTTGTGTATGTGCTATTGCAGGCAACCTTTGAGAGAGGACAGGCAGAACTGAGGTTTCCAGTGAAATTTGTGACATGCTCACCGAGGAATGTGCAAAATACAGCCTGTACGTAGGGGCAGAACAAGTACTACAGACACAAGGTGCTACATTTAAACTGCATTTAAACTTAACAATTAAAGCAAGCAAACACCTCCCCATGCCAGGCACTTAGCTTTTCCTTTTGTATCAATCAGTCCAGCACCTCATTGAATCTCCTCTTTCCCACCCTGCTGTGGCCCTGAAGACTTTTATTGCTAATTTCCTTCAGTTTGAATAATTTTTGAATAGAAATGTGAGGTTTCTGAAAACTGCAAGAGATTCTGGGCCTGGAGAGTTGTATCCAAGCAGGATGTCTCAATGCTAGTTTGTTATGGCATACATTACATTGCACATTGCAATGGGATTTGCACTGACTTTTATTCAGTAGTGATAGGAGGTGTAATTTAGATAGTTATACCTAGTTTAGTATTGTGATGAGTTTGTGCAGCAAAGATGACCAGTTTGCAATGAGAAGGGGATGAGAACAGTATAGTAAAGCAACAGGACATCTTTTAGCTGAAAGGAGGAAGAATAGTAAGGATGCATAGGTGACCTTCTGTCCACTTAGTGCATGATATGTCTTATGGAGAAATTGTAAGAAAAGTCTTTCTTCTGGAGAGCAGCATGTATGTCAGCAGGAAATGGGAGTGGGGCTGGAATAGATTCAGTTGGGGCTGGGTATGTGGTAAGGTGAGCTTTATCCCAGAGACAGCCTAGAGGGGAAGGTAAAGCCATGAAAAAAAGGAGGGTGACTGAAGAGCCGTGACAAGGACTTTGCCTGCAAATCAGACATCTATTTTACCCTACAGCAATCTCCTCTGCATGAGAAATCACCATCTAAGTATTTCTGAAGTGGGAAGATGGAAATAGGAATGAAGGCTCGAGCAGACAGACCAGTCTTATTGCACTCCTCTGATTTAAGAGCTAATGGATATTAGCTCTGTCTTTCAAGTGCATAATGGTGCACTGATTTTGTGACTCATCTTTCAGACATGGTATCGAGATTTCTCCCGATAACTCCGAGGGTCCAGCCAGCGGAGTAATGGCTTAATAAAATAGCGAGACGGCTTCCCAGGATATGCTTTGTAAAATAAAAGTTTTAATAACAGCAAAAATAATAAACATTACAAAATGAAGAGAGATAAGCCGAGCACAGTGTACCAAGCACAGCTACACAGGCTAAGGCACTCCCAAAAAGCCTCGTGTACCCTTATGCAGGCCCTTTAGTACTCGATGGTCTAGGTGGGCTTATTTGGCTCTTTGCCCAATGAGATGGACACTAGACTTTGAGGTGCACTTCCAAAGCCCTATCACTGTGTCTGTGCTGGGACTGAGCCAATTGCAGTGAGCAGGCTATAGAAAATTCTAGCTTAACTTCCTTATATGGAAACACCTGCTCGGGTACAGAAATGCACGACTACAAGATGGTGCTTTCAGTACAGTTATCAATACTGTAGTTTGGGAGTCAACCTTGGGTTGAAAACCTGGGAATTGTTGGGAGATGGAGCCCTGTGGTGTACATGCTTGATGGGGTGCAATGCTGCTTTCAAAGTATGACAGCTCATGTAATTGAAGACACTGCCCTGCACACTTAACTTTGAATTGCAAATGCCATCACATTTCTTCTGGTTTGGAAGACGCATCTTCCTTGCTTAAAAGCTGCTCTGCCAGTTCAGGTTTGAGTGTAGGTGTGAGGTGAGGGGAGATACTCAAACTGAATGTGAATTCAGACTGCAGACCATGGGAGCAAACTGGAATTGCTGACCCTACAAGTGGGGTATCTCTCAAGGAGAACTGTGCGTATTCTTTGCCAAGCTCTCCCCTCTCTTTTCACAATATGAAATGATGTGCTGTTTCTTGAAAGTGAGAAGAGAAGCAGTGTGAGAAGAGGGAAGCAGCATTTGTAAGGATTCATGTCCCATGATGGGGCTGCCTGTTGTGCTATTGCTGCACAGGCTGAGCAGTACTTTGAAGTGTGATTTCTTTTCTCTTTTTCCTGGGGTGCCTGGCAATAGCCACTAGACAGAAGGAGACATTTTCTGATGTTCTTTAACAGTAGAAGAATTTATTGCAAGTGCATTTAAAAATAGAGTCCAAGGACCATCTGTCTTGAGTGTTTTAGTGGAAGTGGGGACAGCTCGCAGTGGCTGCTTGATTGACGGGTCCAGAGAGTTTTGTGTGGACCTGTGGCTGCAGCCCACTTACATCTGGCCTGCCTCTGTAAAGAAACTCACTGATCAAGCCAGTTGTGACCTGGTGCCTCTGCCTTGGGTAGGTCTGTTTGGCACCCATGCAAGCACTCTCAGAAGAATTGAGCCCTTGCTGGTCATCCCATATTGCCTTTGAGAGCAAACTCTACCTCCCAGAAGACAGGTATCAAGAGTGTTTCTGGTGCTGTTGGGTGTCTAAGCTGTAGCTGGACTACTCTGAGGAGATGGCATATTGATGACTGGGGGATCTGCCTTGCTGGGGCCAGTCATGTGTGGAATGGAACCAGGAGGAAATTTGATTTGCTCTGAGCAAGCTGTTGGGGAAGTGTTCCCCAGGGCTGGGCACATCTCAGCAACTGGCTTTCCCCTCTCACTATGCTGACCTGTGTCTTGCCCTGAACTACATTCTGCAAGGGTGCCAGCACTGCGGAGCTGCCAACTTGGCACTTCAAAAGCGGAGCTAGTGCAACTCATTTCACAGAGGGATACCAGGCGATGTGAGAGCCCCCAGCTGCTGCTGACTCCATACAGAGCTGGTATTGCCTCCATTATGGGAGAGCTGACAGCTGGGAGCTGGGATTTGCATGCTCAGCAGAGTATAGAATAGCCAAGGGTCCTGACAGGATGCAGCAGCAGTCCCATGGCAGTTGTGGCAAATGCACCCAGGGAGAGAGGCATTAGGGAGTTGTTGGGGGTTAGATTTGGTTTTTTTTCTTCTCACAGAATTTCTTCCCATAAGTTTCCAAGAAGCCTTAATGACTACTTAGAACAAAAAGGGGTACTTGAGGGATATGGCAGCACGAGGCTACACCTATTGTTTCTGAGTCCCTGGGAGTGTCCCTCAGAGGGGAGAGAGGATGAGCTTTGGGAAAGGCAAAAAGACAGATCTGGGGAAGGGGGAGGCACTCTTGCTCTCAGCGCCGAGGAGGACGGTCAGGCTGCCCTCTGCCTCTGCCTCGTCCTGGGAAATCTATCGTCATCTGCTGTGTACCCGGGAATCCTGAACTCGCTTTCTCCAGCCTCTCCCCCCACCGCCGCTGCTTCTTCGGACCTTTGAGGCTCTCCTGCTACTCTATAGCCCTGCACTGCCCAGCCCTGCCGGGACACCCCTGTGTTGCCTTCGATATGAGGCAATGGCGACCTGGTTTCAAAGAGTCAGCACGGCAGCTCGACGTCCTCGAGCTACTCGGGCCACTGACACGCTGACACCAATGTGGTGGACGGCAAATGGCGGTTTATTGTATTACACATGGGGTTAAATAGTCTAAAGGGTCTTCTACTATGTCAGTGGGAGGGCAAAGGATCTAAAGGTCAGTGGTTGGTGGGAAGCTAATGGGGCTAGGAGGGGCCACCACCCAAGGGACGGGGGGAGGGTCCTTATCTTCCCGTGACATCACGTGATCTTCCGAGCGCCTGTCCCTAGCTATCACCCACACATCTCCCCCCCCCTTTTCACAAAAAAAATGAGGTAGTTAGAGGCATTGGAGAAAAGGGGTACAAGGTAGTAACTTGATAAAAAAAGAAGGGGTTTGGAAAACTTGAGTAAATTCTGCGAAGCTGACTAGGCAGAACTTTGCAACTGGCAGTGTTCACAGTTTGGTTTACAACAATTGTTGCTGTCCTACAAATAGAATGTTGGCCCGTTCTAGGCGTGTTTGAATAAATGTGACTAGCTTGTTTAACAGGCATGGTCCAATGGCGAGAGCTAAGAGTAACATTGCCAGTGGACCTATCAATGTGGAAATTAGGGTGGTGAGCCATGGCGATTGATTGAACCAGGACTCGAACCAGCCCTGTTGGGCTTCCCTGTCTTTCTTTCTCTGAGCCAGTCTATCTCGGAGTTCTGCCATGGAGTCTCTAACGACTCCTGTATGATCAGCATAAAAGCAACATTCTTCTTTCAAGGCGGCACACAAGCCTCCTTGTTGCATGAACAGGAGGTCCAGTCCCCGCCTGTTCTGCAGGACGACTTCTGAAAGTGAGGAAACCGATTTCTCCAGGAAGGAGATGGATTTCTCGATCCTCTGCAAGTCCTCGTCGATAGTCACTTGTAATTGAGAAAGTCCTTGGTGTTGGGTCACGAGGGCTGAGACACCTGTGGCTGTACCGGCTGCTCCCAGTCCAAGCAGCATCGCGATGGTTACTCCTGTTATTATTTCTCGCTTGTGGAGCCGGCCCGGTTCCTCGGAAAGTTGACACACCTCCTCGTCTGAGCGGTACAAGACCCTAGGAACAATCAGAACTTGGATACAAAAATCATCAGAGTCATTGAATTTGGCCAGGGACACACAAGGACTCACCCCAGACCGTTGACAAACCCACATCCCGGATGCAGCTGGGATCACCCACTTATTGATCTTCTTGTCAGGTTTGACAACTTCGGTGCAAACCTTTCCCTTCTGCTTGGCTAAAGTTGCACTGCCAAAGCATTTTCCCTGACCCGTGACTTGACTCAAGGTGATTCCTCTGCGGGGAGTGTCCCACCTGCACTGGTGGGGGACATCAGCTGTGGAATAACTGAATGGGATGTTTAGAGCAACTCCTTCATAGAAAGGAGGTTTAACATCGTAACAGAGCCAGCATGGATTGGTTAGGTTTGGGTTGGATTCATTCAGAGATGAAAAGGTAGCTTCTAGCATGCGGAAAATGGGATTCGGGTCAGACACGGCTAAGTGGTCTATCTGAAAGGCATCTGCATAGCTGGTCGGGGTATTGGTGACTTTTGTGGGCAAAGATTTGGGGTGGATTGTGCTTTTCCTTTTTTGTGAGTCTCTAATAATTTCTTTGGGTCCGACCGCCCGGGGCACTGGCGGCTGGAGTCTGATAATCTGTACATTCACCCATTCTTTTGGTGACTGGAGGACTACTGTCCACGTCCTGCCTGTGGCCCAGCTAGGGTGATCTGGTTGTAAAACAGTCATGTTATAATCAGTGCATGTCCGGCGTGTAGGGTCCTGATAATAGTTTCGATAGAACCCTGACCTGAAGAAGGGTTTGTTACAGCCGGTGGGTGCCCAGGAGAACTGTAAGAATTTATCGGGTTCCTGTGGGTCCCACCCATATCCTGATGGTCTGGCATCTGTAACAATGGTTTCACACCCCCAGTAACCACAGTGGCCCCACCCCGGGTAGTTGCAGTACCTTTTCCCTGGGTTGGAGGCTGGGCACCAGTAGGCCATGTACATGTGCATGAGGTGTGGGGCGTGGCGGTCTATCTTTGGTCGCCCCGGGAACAGATCGGTGATGTGGAACACAAAGGATGGGGTGCCCGGTGTGGTGATTTCTTTGAGCACCTTGTCATTTGAAAGGTGTTTCATGACCCACCTGAATGGTTGATGAGGATAATAGTCTGGGCTGGCTTGCATTCTGGCAACCAGCCCCAATAGCAAAATCATACAAAAGCATCGTTGTTGCCTGGGTCTCACTGGCGTGGGACACTTGGGTGCTCTCGGTTCGTTCCTTTTCTCTGGAATCGCTTTTACAATTGTTTGTATGTCTTTGGGATTTACTGGCGTGTATATTTTTTGTTGGTTGTCCTCTATTCTAGTAACTCTTACTGGGAATGCTTTCACTGTGGAAGCCGGTGTCCACTCAGCACAGGCTATTTTTATTTTTCCCCAGTCAGTGACCTGGGCTGGCTCATGTTGTAAACTCTTTTTGAAGTGGCTGAAAGCTTTATTAGGTTTCATTTTAAATCGTGTAGGTTCTGCTCTCTTTGTTTCTGAATCCCAATCACTGTCTGTCTGCTCTCCGGAGCTGCTGCTGCCGGTACTGTCTGACAAGGAGTCAGAGGCACACTGCCAGCTCACTTCTGGGTTTGAGTGTCGTTCAGTGCGGCTCCGGCCCTGCCCCCCCTCTCGGGGGTGGCTCCACTCCCGCCCCCCCTCTCGGGGGTGGCTCCACTCCCGCCCCCCCTCTCGGGGGTGGCTCCGCTCCCGCCCCCTGGGCTTGCCCTGCCTCCTGCAGGGCGAGGTCTCTCCCCTGAATGCTGGCAGTGCTGAACGCAGCTCCCGACGGGACACGTGCTCCTCGCGCCCCTCCCGCACGTACGTGCCTGCGGGAAACCGCGGCCCCGAGGCGCGCACGCGCTCCTCGCCGCTGTCCCGTGCATGCGGGTCTGCGGAAAACCACGGCTCCGAACCACGCGGGCGCTCTCCGCGGCTTTCCCGCGTGTGCACGTCCGCGGGGAACGGCGGCGCCTCCCCGAGCGTGCTTTCCCCACCGCTTCCCGGCGCGCACGCGCCTGCGGAAGCCCGCGGCACCGGGCCGGGCGCGCTTTCCCCGCCGCTTTCCCGTGTGCACGCGCCCGCGGGAACTCGCGGCGCCGCTCCGAACATGCACCCCCTCCCCTCCTGCTGCGCGCACGAGCCAGCAGAAGCCCGCGGCTCCTGTCCGAGCACGCATTCCTCTCCCTCTTCCCCGGCTTTCCCCTGCGCATGCGCACTGGCGCACACCCACGGCTCTGGGCTCTCCCCACCACAAACGTTCAGACCCCGCCCCTCCCCGCTGCCGCCATTTTCAAACCCGTACGGTGGCGGTGCCGGCCGCGTGCTCTCCTGAGCCACGTGCTCGGCGTCTCTGGCCTCCTCGGCCAGTCCTTGCCAGAAAAATCGTACGCGCTGCCGCGCCTCGGGTACCGAACCACCGATCGACGGCAAGGGGACTGAGGAGGGACCTCCGGATGCCCGGGAAGGCTACGCGGGCGGGGGGGAAGCCGACGGGCTCGGGGTGGGGGTCGGGGGGTTCCCTGAGGGCACCGGGGGCTTTGGGCTCGGGCTCCGGGAGGGGGGAAGCGTGCTTGGCTCCCGCGGCTTCTCGCACTCGGATAAATCATTTTCAGATGCCGTTTGTGTGGTGGCCCCCACTCCCAGCTTAGGAGTGGCCAGCAAACACACACGGGCGGCACTCCAGGTCTCTTGTTCTTCCAGCGCTTTCCGTAAACTTTGCTTGACCCTCCCCCATGCTTTAAGGTGTTTCCCGCTCCCTGTGGATTCCGTATCTTCGGCCAGCGCGAGTGTACACCTCCCCCATACCTCCGAATGGAGGATTTCTACTGGGCGCTCTATCACCCCAAGCTCCAGTAATCTTGCCAAAGCAAGTTGTAAATCTCTGGGCTTGCACTCAATCCCCCACTGTCTGTGAATTACACTTACGACCTTCGCGATTGCCTCCATGAGTCTCGCTGGTCCGGGGACGTCTCCCCCGCCGAGGGTCAGTTCCTTTGGCCTGCCCCGGCCGCTGCTCCTGTCCAGGCGAAAAATCCCGACTCCCGAGCGTTTTTCTTGTTCCCGGGCTTTCGGCACCAGAATGTTGCCTTCGATATGAGGCAATGGCGACCTGGTTTCAAAGAGTCAGCACGGCAGCTCGACGTCCTCGAGCTACTCGGGCCACTGACACGCTGACACCAATGTGGTGGACGGCAAATGGCGGTTTATTGTATTACACATGGGGTTAAATAGTCTAAAGGGTCTTCTACTATGTCAGTGGGAGGGCAAAGGATCTAAAGGTCAGTGGTTGGTGGGAAGCTAATGGGGCTAGGAGGGGCCACCACCCAAGGGACGGGGGGAGGGTCCTTATCTTCCCGTGACATCACGTGATCTTCCGAGCGCCTGTCCCTAGCTATCACCCACACACCCCTGCCTCCAGCTGCCAGCGCAGAGCTCCTCATCTCATCCACCAGCCCGGGACTTTTCCTTCCTTCCAGTTCGGCCTCTCGGAGTCCTGCAGGGGCGCCGAGATCAAACTGCTCTGGGCTTTTGTAAAAGAAAGCCCTCAAGGTTCTTGATTCTGTTTATTATTGATGCTGTAGTTGTTGTTTGTTTGTCGTTTTGTCCTATATACTAGTAAAGAACTGTTATTCCTACCCCCATACCTCTGCCTGAAAGCTCCTTTAATTTTCCTTTTAACTGGAATAATTTGGAGGGAGGGGATTTGAATTCTCCATCTCTAGGGAGGTCCTGCCCCTTCCTAGCAGATATCTGTCTTTCAAACCAAGACAGATTATTGGTGCCCAACGTGGGGCTTGAGGGCATTGAGAGGAAAAGGAATAACAGTTCTTAAGTGACCTTGTGCACTGGGTATAGAAACCTCCCTAAATAGCATCATGTGGTCTAGCTTACCTTGGTTTGGGTGGCATGTGGTTGTGGCTGTGTTTCTCCCATTTGCAGGCCCTTATTTAAACATGGGCCCTATAACTAAGGCTACTGTGGCTGTTATCCAGTTTGCACTATGGGTTAATAAGGTGAGGAATTCATGGATTTTTAACTTCCTCTGGAAGGCAGGCACATGGATACATGGCTATCACACTCTAAGTGTTTGTTTGTGGGGTTACTTTAACAATGGTACCTATTGTGAGGAAATGACACCAGGGGAAATTTTTTCCCAACCCTTTACTCGGCTCTTTGGGTCTATTCCACCAGTTTTTGAAGGGTTTAAATCTTCTCTGAATGCTAATGATATCATACAATGGCTAGTATTGCTCACAGGCCTATTCTATTTAATATTCCGAGATAAGGGGAGATTGGCCTGGATAACCACCCTGATACCTACCCCAGAGAATAAAGATACTGCCCTAGAGACTGAGAGTGCTGCCATGGAGCCTGACACTGCCCTAGAGACTGGGGATGCTGCCCCACCACCTGACCCTGACATAAAGCCCACCTCAGGAATGAACCACCCAGATTGGGTGGGAGTTCTGGTGAAGGAGATGGGCAAGATGCTGAAGGAGCACACTTCCCTAGTGGTGGCCTCATTAGCCCCAGCTGCTGGCAAACCCTCCCCCTGCCCTGAAGAGGAAGAGTCTGAAGGTGCAGCAGTGGAACCCACAGACGTTACAACTGTCCAGGTTCCAGCTGAACCACAGGGGCAGTCACAGCCAGCAGCAGTTGCCCCTGTGGAAAGGAAGAAATATAAGGTGAAATCAGAGCACCCAAGTGATAAGGATAAAAAAGGAAGGCCCTCACAACCCACAGGGGAGCCAGAAGTTGAGATCATCACCGAGTCCCTGTCATATGAAAATCTCCGTACTCTGCAAAAAGATGTTGCACGACGGGGACGTGAGCCTTATACAGCCTGGTTACTTAGGGTCTGGGACCTTATGGGTAGAGGTGTGCAACTGGATGGTGGTGAGGCAAGGAATATGGGACCCTTGACCCAAGACTCAGGTGTGAATCAGGTATTTGTAAAAGAGCAAGGACCCCTTCACCTTTGGGACCGGCTTTTAATGAGTGTAAGGGAGAGGTTTGTCCACAGAGACAGAATGCAGGAGCACCACCTTAGCATGCGCTGGAAGACTGTTGAGGAAGGGATCCAACAGCTGAGAGAAGTGGCAATACTGGAGGTGGTTTTTGGGAGGGATGGACAGCATAACAATGACCCCGACAACGTCAGGTGCACAGGGCAAATGTTGTGGAATCTAGCAACTAAAAGGGCCATCTGAATATAAAACATTCATGTCAATGATTAATGCTGATACCAGCCGAGTGACTGTAGGTTCTGTAGCCAGCAAGCTTAGAAATTTTGACAGTATGATCAGTGGCCCAATACAGACTCAGGTCTCTGGGTGGTTAAAGAACTCCAAGAGGAGATAAGGGAGGTGAGGGAGGAGATGAGGAGGAACAGTTCCCATGTGGCACCGGTGCGAGTCACAGGCCCCAGAGTCAGAACCCAACGTCCCTCAGCTAGAGAGAGAGAGTACATCCCAAGAGCTGACTTGTGGTCCTTCCTGCGTGACCATGGGGAAGACATGGGAAGGTGGGATGGGAAACCCACTTCTGCCCTAGCAGCACGGGTGCGTGAGCTCAAAGAGAGAAACACTAACCGAGGGGGTTCCACTAGAATGAAGGTAGCCTCAGCCTCTCATGACCAGGCTGTCAGGTATTACAGAAATGAGGATGCTCTGTCAGACCCCCTTGAAGGAACCTCTACTATGTATACACAGGAAGAGAGTAGTAACCGGTGCTAGAGGGGCCCTGCCTCTAGCCAGGAAGAGGCACGGGAAAACAGAGTCTTTTGGACTGTGTGGGTTCTATGGCCTGGCACATCAGAGCCACAGAAATATAAAGCTTTGGTTGACACCGGTTCTCAGTGTACCCTAATGCCGTCAGAAAATGAGGGAGCAGAACCTATTTCCATTGCCGGGGTGACAGGGGGATCACAAGAATTGACTCAGTTAGAAGCCAAAGTGAGCCTGACCGGGAAGGAGTGGCAGAAACATCCAGTTGTGACTGGCCCAGAGGCTCCGAGTATTCTGGGCATGGACTATCTCAGGAATGGCTATTACAAAGACCCTAAGGGGTTCAGATGGGCTTTTGGAATAGCTGCTGTGGAGGCAGAGGGCATTAAGAAATTGAACACCTTGCCTGGATTATCAGAGAACCCATCTGCAGTAGGACTCCTGAAGGTAGAAGAGCAACGAGTACCTGTTGCCACCTCGACAGTGCATCGCCGGCAGTATCGGACGAATCGAGATGCTGTGATCCCCATTCACAAGATGATCCGAGAGCTGGAGAGCCAAGGGGTGGTCAGTAAAACCCACTCACCCTTCAACAGCCCCATTTGGCCTGTGCGCAAGTCTGACGGAGAATGGAGACTGACTGTGGACTATCGTGGCTTGAATGAAGTGACTCCACCGCTGAGCGCCACTGTGCCAGACATGCTGGAACTCCAGTACGAGCTGGAGTCCAAAGCAGCGAAGTGGTACGCCACAATCGACATTGCTAATGCGTTTTTCTCCATTCCTCTGGCTGCAGAATGTAGGCCTCAGTTTGCTTTTACCTGGAGGGGCGTGCAGTACACCTGGAACCGACTGCCCCAGGGGTGGAAGCACAGTCCCACCATCTGCCATGGACTGATCCAGGCTGCACTGGAAAAGGGTGAAGCTCCAGAACACCTACAGTACATTGATGACATCATTGTGTGGGGGAACACAGCAAGGGAAGTATTTGAGAAAGGAGAGAAGATCATCCAGATTCTCCTGGAAGCTGGTTTTGCCATCAAAAAGAGCAAAGTCAAGGGACCTGCCAAGGAGATCCAGTTCCTGGGAGTAAAGTGGGAAGATGGGCGGCGTCAGATTCCCATTGGGGTCATCAATAAGATCACTGCGATGTCTCCACCGACCAGCAAGAAGGAAACGCAAGCTTTCCTAGGCGCCATAGGCTTTTGGAGAATGCACATTCCCGAGTACAGCCAGATTGTGAGCCCTCTCTACCGGGTTACCCGCAAGAAGAACGATTTCCACTGGGGCCCTGAACAGCAACAGGCCTTTGCCCAGATCAAGCAGGAGATCGCTCATGCAGTAGCCCTTGGCCCAGTCAGGACAGGACCAGAAGTGAAGAACGTGCTCTACTCTGCAGCCGGGAACCATGGCCTGTCCTGGAGCCTTTGGCAGAAGGTGCCTGGTGAGACTCGGGGTCGACCACTGGGATTCTGGAGTCGGAGCTACAGAGGGTCTGAAGCCAACTACACCCCAACAGAGAAAGAAATCCTGGCTGCCTATGAAGGAGTCCAGGCTGCCTCAGAAGTGATTGGCACAGAAGCCCAACTCCTCCTGGCACCCCGACTAGCAGTGTTGGGGTGGATGTTCAAAGGAAAGGTTCCCTCTACCCACCACGCCACCGATGCCACATGGAGCAAATGGACTGCCCTCATCACTCAGCGTGCCCGTATTGGAAACCCAAATCGCCCTGGGATTTTGGAGATAATCACAAACTGGCCAGAAAGTGAAAACTTTGATCTCACAGATGGAGAGGAACAAGAGCAAGTGACACGTGCCGAAGAAGCTCCACCGTATAATCAGCTGCCAGCAGAAGAAACGTGCTACGCTCTTTTCACTGACGGTTCCTGTCGCATCGTAGGGATGAACCGCAAGTGGAAAGCAGCCGTATGGAGCCCCACACGACAGGTTGCACAAGCCACTGAAGGAGAAGGTGGATCAAGTCAACTTGCAGAACTCAAGGCTGTTCAGTTGGCCCTGGACATTGCTGAAAGAGAGAAGTGGCCAAAGCTCTACCTCTACACTGATTCATGGATGGTAGCCAATGCTCTGTGGGGTTGGCTGGAAAGGTGGAAAAAGGCCAACTGGCAGCGTAGGGGAAAACCAATCTGGGCTGCTGATGAGTGGAAAGACATTGCTGCTCGGGTAGTCAAGATACCTGTAAGAGTCCGCCATGTAGATGCCCACGTCCCCAAGAGTCGGGCTAATGAGGAGCACCGAAACAACGAGCAAGTAGATCAAGCCGCCAAGATAGAAGTGTCAAAGATAGACCTAGATTGGCAACACAAGGGAGAGTTGTTCCTAGCTCGATGGGCCCACGATGCCTCAGGTCATCAGGGCAGAGATGCCACCTATAAGTGGGCACGAGACCGAGGGGTGGATCTAACCATGGACAGCATTTCTCAGGTTATCCATGACTGTGAGACGTGTGCTGCAATCAAGCAAGCTAAGCGAGTGAAGCCCCTATGGTATGGCGGGCGGTGGTCCAAATACAGGTATGGGGAAGCCTGGCAGATTGACTACATCACCCTTCCCCAAACCCGCCAAGGCAAGCGCTACGTGCTGACCATGGTGGAAGCCACCACTGGATGGCTGGAAACCTACCCTGTGCCTCACGCTACTGCCAGGAACACCATCCTGGGCCTGGAAAAGCAAGTCCTGTGGAGACATGGCACCCCTGAGAGAATCGAGTCAGACAATGGGACCCATTTCAAGAACAGCCTTATAGCAGCCTGGGCTAGGGAACATGGCGTTGAGTGGGTGTACCATATTCCTTATCACGCACCAGCAGCCGGGAAAGTTGAACGGTGCAATGGCCTGCTTAAAACCACCTTGAAGGCATTGGGTGGGGGGACTTTCAAGAACTGGGAGATTAATTTAGCAAAGGCCACATGGTTAGTGAACACTCGAGGTTCCACCAACCGAGCAGGCCCTGCCCAATCTGAGCCCCTGAGAACAACAGATGGAGATAAGGTTCCAGTAGTACACATGAGAGGTATGCTGGGAAAAACTGTTTGGATTAATTCTGCCTCCAGCAAAGACAATCCCATCCGTGGGGTTGTCTTCGCTCAGGGACCAGGATGCACCTGGTGGGTGATGCAAAGGGATGGAGAGACCCGATGCATACCTCAAGGAGACCTTGTTTTAGGATGAACTACCCACATCATGTGTCTGTACCCATATCTGTATGTATAGATGTATATAATTTAGGTCATGCATGTGTGTATATATATATATATTTTGCTTTTAAAGATTTAAATTCAATGTAATAGGTTGGTATGGGAAAAAATTCGGGGTGGATGATGTTGGGGGTTACATTTGGTTTTTTTTTCTTCTCACAGAATTTCTTCCCATAAGTTTCCAAGAAGCCTTAATGACTACTTAGTCAGAACAAAAAGGAGTACTTGAGGGATATGGCAGCACGAGGCTACACCTATTGTTTCTGAGTCCCTGGGAGTGTCCCTCAGAGGGGAGAGAGGATGAGCTTTGGGAAAGGCAAAAAGACAGATCTGGGGAAGGGGGAGGCACTCTTGCTCTCAGCGCCGAGGAGGACGGTCAGGCTGCCCTCTGCCTCTGCCTCGTCCTGGGAAATCTATCGTCATCTGCTGTGTACCCGGGAATCCTGAACTCGCTTTCTCCAGCCTCTCCCCCCACCGCCGCTGCTTCTTCGGACCTTTGAGGCTCTCCTGCTACTCTATAGCCCTGCACTGCCCAGCCCTGCTGGGACACCCCTGCCTCCAGCTGCCAGCGCAGAGCTCCTCATCTCATCCACCAGCCCGGGACTTTTCCTTCCTTCCAGTTCGGCCTCTCGGAGTCCTGCAGGGGCGCCGAGATCAAACTGCTCTGGGCTTTTGTAAAAGAAAGCCCTCAAGGTTCTTGATTCTGTTTATTATTGATGCTGTAGTTGTTGTTTGTTTGTCGTTTTGTCCTATATACTAGTAAAGAACTGTTATTCCTACCCCCATACCTCTGCCTGAAAGCTCCTTTAATTTTCCTTTTAATTGGAATAATTTGGAGGGAGGGGATTTGAATTCTCCATCTCTAGGGAGGTCCTGCCCCTTCCTAGCAGATATCTGTCTTTCAAACCAAGACAGGAGTCTTCCATCTAGATGCTCTGAATCCCTAAGGAGCTCTCGAGGCTATGTGCAGTGATTCAAAGCAGAGAATGGAAAGATGGCAAATGTTCTGTGTGTGGGGAGCAGCATGTGTCCAAGCTGTACTCAGGACACTCACCATGGTTACATGTATGGGACCTGCTCGCATTGCAGGACCAGTAAGCCCTCTTGCAGTACTTGCCTGTGTCACTCATGGGTCCTTACCTGGTATGGGGGAGAGGAAGGGCATGCTAAAAGCAAAAATTGCGTTGCTGATGCTTAAAAGTTTTCATTGTTTTCCTTTATTTACAGGAGAACTGCTGAGTCAGCCGAGACCAGAGGGCCTGACGGAGATCATCTGTCCCAAGAACGGCAGCAAGCGAGTTAATGTTGCCTTGGTTTACCCCCCCACTCCTACTGTGATCAGCCCTTGTTCCAAGTGAGACCAGAATGCAGACCTATTCCCATCAGTAGACACCAGAAAGCCTACGTAAAACATGCCCTCACTAAGCACTTCTTTCTGGAAGGTAGCAGCCCCACAGCCTGGAGACTGTTCTAATTATTTGTGGCTATAGACAGCCCACTCAGAGGATAAGAAGTACAGTGAAGTGGGCTGAGGTGTTCTCTGAGCTGTGTTGTGGCAGATGCAAGACACACATTGGGCTGGACAGATCAGGAGATAATGAAGTCATAGGTGGGTTTTGGTAGGATGGGACCCCAGGAGATTTCTGTACACCCCCTTCTCAAGCAGGACCACTCTCAAGGCAGGTCAGGTTCTTGGGACCTTGTATAGGTGAGGATGTGATCCTTGGATGACAAGGAGGGAGGTGCTACCACCTCTTCAGACTTTATTCTGGGAGAGAACTTCTTTCCTTTTGTTTCATCTGAGTATTTTATTATTTTATTTTATTTTATTTTATTTTATTTTATTTTATTTTATTTTATTTTATTTTATTTTATTTTATTTTATTTTATTTTATTTTATTTTATTTTATTTTATTTTATTTTATTTTAATTTGCTTTCATTGCCATAAGATGCATTACTGGCTTGTGTTCAACATGTTCTCCACCAGATCCCAAGCCAGCAGGACTCCAGGCTGTGGTGGTGCATGGAGTTCTCCTGTTGTAGGAGTAGAGTTACACACTTGTCCTTGTTGAATTTTACAGCACTGTTGTTGGTCCAGTCCTCCAACTTGGTGAGGTCCCCCTGGACAGGAACCCTGCCCTCTTGTGTGTCTATAGCCTATATGCACTTCACAGAGTGGGAATGTGCTTGGAAAACAGAGCTGTATTGTGGTGGGAAAAAATGTGGAACAACACTCACAAAAGCAGCCAATGCCTTGGCTTTTTGATGCATGGGTTTTCCAGAAAAACAGAAATTCAGCTGTGGTCTGTTCTAAGTGGAATGGCACTAGGGAATTTGGTAGGGAGCTTAGAGGAGCAGCTGAGTGTCTTGCTGGTGTCTGCTGCTGTGCTGTATGTGAATGCCTGTTACTTTCACTTCAGTGTCTTGACAGTAGCTTTAGATGCTGTTCTCTCTGTTCAGTACCCTCCTATTCCAAAATACCACTCCTGGTAGAGAATAGCTTCAGTGATGGGTGGTTGTTGAGCTGTATGTGAAGGTGAGGTTAAAGTGCTCACCTGCGGCAGAAAACAAAGCTGCTCTGATACTGAGCCACAGGTCACTACTGCCTGTTCATTTAGTTCTCCTGTGTGTGTGTGTGTCACCAGGAGATCTTCCTAGTTTGCTGAGCGTTCATACTAAAGTAGAAGTGTGCACCTTCTCACGCTTGTTAATGTTAACAGGAGATGGTGTTTTGTAAATATTGTCATTGTTTTGAATACCTTCTCCAAGAGAAGGGGAGGTTGAATGACAGCCTCCTTGACCAATGCGGGTGAGAGGTGGGAATGCCCACTCTCCAATCCATGGTCACCTTGCTAGAAGTATATAATAGGAAGTAATTCTCAGGGTTGTTGATTCCCTGAGATTCTCCTTGGGGTTGCTGGTCCCCAAGGTAATAAGGTTTTCCCCCAGGGTTGCTGTTCCCTGGGAGTTTCCTCGGGGTTGCTGTTCCCAGAGGTAATAAGGTTTTTAGTCTTCTCTTTGCCCTAAGTGTTACACACCAGAGGTAGAGACGACAAGCTGAGTCCGCCAGCGCACATTTCCAAGGTTGTTTATTCTTCATTATCTCAGTCCTTTTTCAGCTCTGCCAGGCCTCCCTGGCAGGGTACCTTATCTTAGTTTTTTCTCAGCTCTGCAAGGTATCTCCAGCAGAGCAGGACACGCGGCAGACTGGGCGGATCAGAGAGCCCCGCACCTTATGTACAGTACCCCTGACCCAACCACCGTCCACAACGTACCTTTTATTTACAAAATTGTACCAATACCTACTACCTATACTAACATGTCAGTTCTACTCTAAGCCAATCTCTAAAACCCAACTCAGCACAAGATGGGGGACGAGAGCAAGAACAAGGAGGACAGGGGCCACTCCCCAATTCCTCCATCTTGCCTCTTCAGCCCCATATACTAAGAATCCTAATTTCTATATTTATATTCTATAATAAACCATCCACTACTTATTTTAAATTCTTAGGATTTGTGATTCTTCCTGCATGTGAGTGTTCACTCCCACGGACAGGAATCAGAGTCAGTGTCCTCCTGGGATCTGTGTGGGTCTAACTGACCCCCCTGTACAGATCCCAGACCCCCCTGTCTGGTCTCCAAACCCTCCAGGGTGGCCAGAGGGATGTTCTAGACTCCAACAGTAATAAACAAAGCAGGAGGATTCTCCCTGCTGCTTTCTGATCTCCCCAAACTCCGTCTCCGTGTGTCTTTCTGGCGAGGCTCGCAGCGACATGTGTGTACTTGGCACAGCACGTTTCTAACCTGCAGGTGCCATTTTTGTTGTACTGTGCTGTCAGGCTATGCCTCCTATCCTCCTTGTCCTCTAGCCTGCCTTCTACAATGTCTGTTAACTGTGTCCCAGTTTCACAGTCACTCTGCTGGCAGGAAACTGGTGTTCTCAAAAAACCCTGTGTTACTTTTACTTTACTTCACACTCACTATTTAGAAGCCTAGAGAAAATCATGTGTCTTAGGTTATTCATCTCAAGCACTATGAACCCTGCTATATTACTTTTTCTTTATCCTTTCCTCTTCCAGATAAACCGTCAGTGCTGGTGCCAAAGGTTTTCCACCGGGCAGAACGTGGCTGATGCTCTGCAGTGCTCCCATCTTTCCAGTTGTAGAGTCGATGCTGACGGGGATCAATGGGACTTGGGAATTTGGACCCTGAAAGAAATGCTGTGGGGCAGGGGCAGCTCCCAGGTGGGGGCTTCATGGCTGGAGTAGATGAAGTCATCTGGAGGTTGGGGATGAAAAGGCATGAAGGAAAATGATTGCTGCAGATGGCAGGGCCACTGGCCAGCGGGAAAGCTCTGGGGATAGGTTTCTGTGGACCCATTGATCACATGTTGAAAACCCATTTGGATCTCATGATGAATGTAAAAATGTTCTTGGTATACCATTTAATTCAGACCTGCTTGGAGGAAAGTCTCTTGAAATGAGCTGTAGCAGGATTCCTTGGATTTATTCCTGGACAGGTGAGTTTTGTGGCAGTTGGCCAAGGCTTTGCCGGGGAGTAAATTGGTACTGTGAAGCCTTTAAAATTGCTCCACCACAAAACAGTTGACTATGTCCCATGCAGCAAATGTGAGTGGAGGCTGGCAGAGAAGCAGGCTGGGAAACATTTCCTGCCCTGTGCGTTCACATATATTGTGCCATGAAGTGGTGAGGATGTTCTGTGATTATGCAGGGACAAAAGCAGGGCAGTCAGTGTGCCTCTGGCACATGCTATTTCTTATCTCTAGTGTTACCACTATCCCTGAACAGCTGCTGTTCTGCCATGTCTGGATGCTCTGTTACTGCCATTGTGGTACTCTCCATGCATTGTGTCCACTAGAGCACTAAAAATCTAGATCTTGGTCATCCTCCTAGGAAACACACCCAGGCATCTTTGTGCAGAGATCTGGTGAAGCAGTGTGTGGCTGTGTGGTACAAACTGATCCTGATCCCCTTGGGCTGACCCTGGAAGCCATGCTTCATGAGCAGCCATTTTCCCTCTCCAGATGTGGGAAAGGCCAGGCTGAGCACTGGTACCAAAGTTCTGGTTTCTCCCCCAGCTATGTGGCTTTGAGGACTTCTAAGATGTTGCTATTAGTTTGTGCCCTGCAGCTGAGCCCTGGTTATCACAATCCTGGACTCCTAAACCCCAGCAAGCTCGGTGGAGTGGATTGTGATAAGGTCCAAAAGAAGTGGGGTGGTGACAGAGGGCTGATAAAGGACCACGCGGGGTCTTAAGGGTTGGCAGTTCCAGTGCACCTTTATTGTCCGAAGGGGGCCAGCACCATAAGACAGAGAACAAAGAAATGCAAGCCTTTTTAAAGAGGGATGGTACAAAAATCAGGAACCAATCAATAACTTTCAGGGGTGGGGTATGGGATCACCCCATAGGGGGAGAACCAATCAGGGAAAACACGAAGGTGTGATTTGAACATATTGCCAAATGGGGAACAGAGTTGGGGAGAACATTCCAGAACTGGGAGGTGGGTCTGGGATAATGGACATGGGGTGGGCGTGGGATAACAGTTGGGTTTGACAGACATGGGGGCTGAACCATGGATGGGGTTTGGGGGAATAAACCATTTTTCAGGGGATACCACACCTGGTAACTGTGCTGAATCCTGTTCCATGCAAATATTTATTTAGTGTAAATCAATAGGAGGCAGGTATTTCCAGAGCCAGGATCCCTTCATTGGATGCTGGGGGAAGTCTGAGAGATGAGGGACTTAAAATACTTGTGTTAATGTACAGCTCTTAACTCTTTGGGCTGTGACAGCAGACCTGGGATGGGTGGTACAAGTCAGCAGGCAGTGCCCACCAGGATGTGAGCTGGCCAGGCCTGGAACCACTGCAAGACAGTGATGTGTCCTGCTGGGACCTGCTGCTGTTGCACAGATGATATTCCCCTGGTTTGTGATCCTTCAAATGCCAGCCTCATGTGCAAGGCTGTAAATCTTCCCATCGGCAAGAACTTTATGCTGGGAAAGCAGGGCAGAATCCACTCCAGCAGGAGATCCAGAGGCCAGGTAGAAGAAATCAAGCCATGTACCTTACTTCAGGGGGAAAAGCTGCCAAGTAAAAGCTGCCAGCTGTCAGCTTCTTGTCTCTTCAGGCTATCGTTCCAGCTTGGGAGGGTAGCTTGGGCTCAGATTTTGTGTTGACCTGCTACCTCTGGCAATGAACCTTCTTACATCAGTGAGAATCATTCATTGATTGTGCTTCTGTGTTGCTGTGGATAAACTAGAGACTCAGAATTTTCTGTGGTGGCTGGAGGAGGTAAAAGGGAGATGAGATCTTTGAATGGTGCTCAGGAATAATGCTGGGAAACTCCCTCGTCCTGAGTCTTGCTGCCCATGAAACGTGCCTGGTACAGGCAGAACTTGTGTTAGAGCATTCCCTACTGTCACCTCCTGTGCTGGGCAGCTTTCTCCTCCTGTTTTGCTGCTACTCACCTTTCTTTCCGTTCTCCATAGGAAGAAACTAGCAATTTGTTGCTGTGAAGTTGCGTGGAAACCACATTGTAAAGAAACCACAAACTGGAATCCTTTTCCAGCCGAAGGCCTGTTTCCCAGTGTGCCCATCTGGTCTGGGATGCGTGATCATTGAAGGAGTGAGAGGACAGAGCAGACGTCTTACAGCCTGCTCCTTGGAATCGCAGCCCTCCTGCTGGGGTGTGCTACCTCCGTGGGAGCATTCCCTGGCCTTTGCAGGCACTCAGGCTGCTGCTGTGCACTGAAGCTGTGATGCCGGGAGTGTGGCAGTATGGAGATCAATCTAGTTGGGTCTTAAATACAAAACAGTGATTGCTCATCCATCCACTATTTAGTAACTGGTGTAACTGTGTTTTCATCTGAATTTTTTCAATATGCAAAAGCCATTTAATTTTCTATGCAGTTCAGAAACATCTCCCCTTTGTAGTTGCCAGGTGGGAGAGCCATGCAGGAGAACCAAACCAAGCAGCTCATAGTACTTTTGATTTTGCTGTCACTGTCTTTTAAAGATGCACCCTGGGATCTTCATACAATGTCCCTTTGCTCAGCTTCTGCCTCAGACCACACAATATCCCTGATACCCAGGGATGAGGGCCCTGTATTTTTGAAGGATCTGTCATTTTTCATGAATCAAGCCAAAAGGCAAGAGGGCTTGAATGCAGTGCCCTAACAGCAGATACCTGAGTTCAGAGTATGTATTATGTTCCTATTCTTGTCCCTGCTCAGAGAGTTACCAAACTGTTAGAAATTACTAAGGCTTCTGTGGAGCACTCTGCAGCCTTTACTGAAGATGCATTATAAGATGTGTGTGTTAGATAAGGAAAGGCGAACGGAAGATCTCGCGATGTCACGGAAAGATAAGGACCCTCCCCCCGTCTCTCCGGCAGTGACCCCTCCTAACCTCATTGGCCTCTCACCTTGAATCCTCTGCCCCCCCCTCTGGCGTAGTAAAGACCCCTTAGACTATTTAACCCCACGTGCTGACCCAATAAACGCCATTTGCCGTCCATCACATTGGTGTCAGCGTGTCAGTGGCCCGAGTGGCTCGGGAGAAGGTCGAGCCGCTGTGCTGGCTTTCTGAAACCAGGTTGCCTGCCTTTCCATCGAAAGGCAACATTGTGGTGCCGAAAACCAGGAGAAAAAACGCTCGGGAATCAGGATTTTCACCTGGACAAGAGCAGCGGCCAGGGCAGGACAAAAGATCTGACCCTAGGCAGACGAGACGCCGTCAGACCAGCCAATGGAAGCCATGGCGAAGGTCGTAAGTTTGATTCATAAACAGTGGGGAATTGAGTGTAAGCTCAAGGATTTTGAACTTGCTATGGCAAGGTTATTAGAGCTTAGGGTCGTCGAACGACCGGTAGATGTATTACATTCGGAGGTTTGGGGGAGGTGCACGGTTGCCCTAGCCGAGGATACTAAATCCACAGGCAGCGCCAAAAGCCTCAAGGCGTGGGGGAAGGTAGAGCAGGCTCTACGCAAGGCAATGGAAGAACAAGAGACCTGGAGCGCCGCGCGCATGTGCTTGCTAGCTACCCCCAAGCTGGGGGTGGGAGCTGCAACGCAAACGGCATCCGAAAATGATTTGTCCGAGGGTGGGGAACCACGAGAACCAGGCATGCTTCCCCCCTCCCGGAGCCCGAGTCCAAACCCCCCGGTGCCCTCAGGGAACCCCCCGGCCCCCCCGCCGAACCTGCCGGCCTCCCCCTCGCCCACGGAACCTTCCCGAAAATCCACGGGTCCCCAATGTGTCTCTTCGCCGTCAGCCAGCATTTCAGTGCCCGAGGCGCGGCAGCACGCGCAGATTTTCTGGGAGGGATTGGCGAGCGAGGCCAGAGACGCCGAGCACGTGGCACGGGAGAACACGAGTGGCAAGAGGGGGGGAGTGCATGCTTGGAGTGGCGCCGTGGATTTCCGCAGCCACGTGCGCGCGGGACAGCGGAGGAGAGCGCATGCGCGGTTCAGAGAGGCAGTTTTCCGCAGACCCCTATGCACGGGACAGCAGCAGAGAGCAAGCGTTCAGCCGGGAATTGTGGGCTCTTGCAGACGCGTGTGCGCGGGGGAGCGGCGGGGAGCGGGCGCTCAGCTCGGAACCGCGGGCTTTCGCAGACGTGTATGCACAGGGGAGCGGCGAGGAGCGGGCACTCGGCTCGGAACCGCGGGCTTTTGCAAACGCGCACGCGCGGAACAGTAGCAGAGAGAACACGCCCCGTCGGGAGCTGCGTTCAACACTGCCACCATTTAAAGGAGAGACCTCCTCCCGCAGGAGGCAAGACGAGTCCAGGGGGCGGGAGCAGCGCCACCACCAAGGGGGGGGGGGCGGGGCCAGAGCCGCACGAAACGGCACGGGAGCCCAGAAGTGCGCTAGCAGTCCACTTCCGACTCTCAGTCGGAAACCACCAGCGGCAGCAGTTCAGGAGAACTGTCAGACACTGACTGAGATTTAGAGACAGAGAGGCTAGCAAGGGCTAGAGCAAGGCCTAATAAAACCTTAAGCCACTCCAGAAGGGGTTCAGAATACGAGCCAGCCCAGTTCACTGACTGGAGAAAAATAAAAATAGCTTGTGCCGAATAAGCACCGGCGGCCCCAGTGAAAGCCTTCCCAGTAAAGGTTACCGAGCCAGAAGGTAACCATCAAAAAACATATACACCAGTAAACCCCAGAGATATACAAACAATCGTAAGAGCAATTTCAGAAAAAGAGTTGAATTCAGCCATAGTTTCCACCCTGGTAAATGGCCTTTTTAGCAACTATGATCTGCTCCCTTTTGATATTAAACAGATAAGACGTATGATATTTGATGGGGCGGGAATGATTGTGTTCAAACAAGAGTAGAAAGACAATTGTACAAATTTACTGGCTCAGTCTTCTGGAGCAGGGCAGCCACTGCACAACTCCAGAACCCTATCCAGGCTGATGAGAAAACATGACGATATGATAACCCCTCAGCAACAAGCCGCGAACATGCGGGCTGAGGAAGTCAGAGCCACTACCCAGGCTGCCCGGGAGGCCATTCGAGCTGCATCCCGAGTGGTAGGCAGGCCCTCTCCATAGTCCACCATAAAACAGAGTGAAAGCAAAAGCTTCACTCAGTTTGTAGATCGCCTTCAGGCAGCAATAGATTCGTCTACCCTGCCCCCAGACGCAAAAGGCCTCGTAGTAGCTGACTGCCTGCAGCAACAATGTAACTCAATTACCAAAGACATTCTGCGCTCCTTGCCGGCTAGAGCCAGCCTGGCCGACATGATTAAACACGTAGTAAAAGAGGAGCAACTGACACCCATTCAGGCAGCCGTCCGCACCTTAACCAGTGCGATGGCATGTTTCAAATGTGGCCAAGCAGGCCACATTGCAGTGAGCTGTCCCCAGCCGGCACAGCCATCCCTGGCGATGCGCCCACTCCAAGCCCGTGCGAGAGGGCCCTGCTGGAGCTGTGGGAAGAAGGGGCACCTTGCCAAAGACTGCAGGTCCCAGCCTCAGGGAAACGGGAAAGGGAGGGGGCGTGTGGGCCGCACCCAGCCTCCTCCCGCTGCAAATGCGAGGCGGCCCATCTATGCCAACCCCCAGTGGGGCGGGGAACCCTCATACCCCATGCCCCCACAGGGGACAGCCGGTTTTGCACCCCCCACAGCGACACAATGGCAAGGTTTCACAACACCGCCAGCGGCGCCCTCGTGTCCACCACCGCTGCAAGCTGCACCTGTGGCACAGAGCCAGCAGGGGTCACCCCAGAGCGGGACCCCTGGGTGGCCCTGGCCATGAAAATCAGGAAGGAGCCCCTGGTGATATAGAGAACGTGCCGCCTTTATAGCAGCCGAGACCCCCATGTCATAGGGCTTCAGTTTTGGGGGGACACGGGGTCTGACTGTTCGATAATCCCACAAGCATACTGGCCCCGGCATTGGCAATTTAAAGAAGTACCCCCATTGAATGGAGTGAGAGAGCAGACCCGGGCGGGGAGAAGCACCCAGTTAGTAGCTATAACACTCCACACAGAAAAAGGACCAGAGCAAACTGTAGCAATCTACCCCTACATTTTGCGAAATTCACCACCCTTGATAAGAAGAGATGTCCTTGCCATGTTAAGAGTGAAAATTACAAATTTATCCTGAAGGCCACTGCTGTGCACCCACCGCTGCCAATCAAACTGACATAGAAATCGTCAGACCCTGTATGGGTTGAGCAGTGGCCCCTGCCAAAGCCTCGAATGACAGCCTCGCTAGAACTAGTTGACCGTGAGCTGCAAAAAGGTCACATAGAACCCTCCACCAGCCCTTAGAACACCGCCGTGTTCGTGATCCCCAAAAAGTCTAGAGAAGGCTATCGCCTCATCCACGACCTCAAAGAAGTGAATAAGACAACCAAACCTATGAGTCCTGTCCAGACACTGCTGCTCATGGACTCAGCCATCCCCGAAGGGCAGCCATGCGCAGTGCTAGACATCAAAGACTGTTTCTTTTCGATACTCCTGCACCCCGAGGACAAGAAACAGTTTGCCTTTTCTGTTGTGTTCCCAAATGGGGAGCGACCCAGCCTCCGTTTCCAATGGCGCATGCTACCACAGAGTTTTGTAGACAGCCCTACGGTATGCCAAATCACCGTGGACAGAGCACTGATGCCAGTCTGACATTCCCACCCTGCTGCAACCATCATTCAGTACATAGATGACGTCCTCATCACTGCACCATCAGCCAGCCAGGTAAATCAGTTAGTGTCCACAATCACAGAGACTCTCCAGGCAAACAGCTTTAAGATTGCAAGCGCAAAGATCAAAAGAAGACCTTGTGTGACCTTCCTAAGAGTAGAGATCACAAACTCCTACGTGACCCCTCCCAAGGTGAAGGTCTGCCGAGACATCAAGACGCTCCATGACATGCAGCGACTCGTGAGATCTCTGCAGTGGCTCCGCAACATCATTCTGATCCCTCCCGAGGTCATAGACCCCTTGTATGACCTCCTGAAAGGAAAGCACCCCTGAAAACCCAAAGAGCTGACGCCACAAGCAGCGAGCTCCCTCGACTTCATCGAACATCAGATGTCTACTGGCACACTTGCCAGGTGGAACCCAAGTGCGCCCCTTGATCTGTACGTCCATTTTACTCAGAAGGGAGGAGTGGGAGCACTGGCCCAAGGACCCTCTGAGAAGGCCCAGCCGATCCAATGAGTCGTCCTCGGAAGACCAGCTCGTGCATTTTCCCCGGGAGTCGAATGCGTCGCCAACATCATCATGAAAGGCAGGAAACTCGCCCTGAAACATCTGGGAACTGAACCAACAAAAATCCATCTCCCCTTCCGCAAGCAGCTGACCACGGAGTCAACCGCAGTGTCGGAGCACCTGACCCTTGCCCTCACTAGCTTCGGAAGAGAAATCTGCTATGCCACCAGACCACCTTAGACTCAGCTACTGACCATTGTTGACATAGACCTGCCACCAAAGGTCATGGATTGACCTCTGCCAAGACCGACGGTCTTCACAGACGCCTCCTCTGCGACTTCCACTGCGGCGGCGGTGTGGCAGACCGGAGAACAATGGCATTGTGTCAAAGCATGTGACCCCACACTGTCTGTGCAACAACTGGAAGCAGCAGCTGTGGTCTTGGCATGCGGACTCTTCCAAGATGAACACCTTTACATCGTGACAGATTCTATATTCTTAGCAAGGCTGTGCCTGGCCATGTCGGGACCAGGCGTGTCAACATCTGCAGCAGCCACAATGCTAGAAGAAGCACTCTCCTCACGACAGGGCACCGTGTCTGTCATTCATGTCAACAGCCACAACCCAGTCAAGGGCTTCTTCCAGACCGGCAATGACAAAGCAGATGCCGCAGCAAAGGGAGTGTAGACATTGCAGGCAGCTCGCCAACTACATGAGTCGCTCCACATCGGAGCCAAAGCTCTGGCAAAGAGGTGCAGAATCTCAACAGCAGACGCCATACATGTAGTGGCCACCTGCCCTCATTGCCAGAAGTCACCCCTGTGGACCAGTGGGGTCAATCCAAGAAGTCTCAAAGCCTCAGAAATCTGGCAGTCAGACTTCACCTTATGTCAACTGCTGAAGCCCAGAGCATAGCTGGCAGTGACAGTAGACACCTACAGCGGAGTGATTGTAGCCACACAGCACTCCAAAACTAACTCCAAAGCCACAATTCAACACTGGCTGACCGCCATGGCATGGCTTGGTATCCCCAAGCAAATTAAAACTGACAGTGGTTCAAATTTTACCTCCAAACCTGTGCAAGAATTCGCCTCAAAGTGAAGCGTCACTTTAGTGCAAGGCATTCCGTACAACTCTACAGGTCAGGCCATAGTAGAGTGAGCCAACCAAACCCTCAAAACCAGAATAGAGGTATTAGCGAAGTCAGAGAGTTTCACCAATGCCATTCCCCCAAGAGACCAGGCACGGCTGCTGGCAACTGCCCTGCTAGCACTGAACCAATTCCCCAGGAGGGATGAAACAAACAGTCCTACTCAAAAGCACTGAGCCACCCGAACGCTAGAAGAGGGCCCGCAGGTTGTAATCAAAAATGAGCTAAGCAAATAAGAACGGGGCTAGAAGTTAGTACTCACAGGGAGAGGGTACGCAGCTGTCAAAAGGGAGGGAAGAATCAAGTGGTGTCCACTTAAGTCGATCAAGCCTGATCTTCAGAATGAGACTAATGAAAATTGTGAGTTTCTGTTTACAAGGCATGCCTGTGAGACGCCCCCGTAAAGTGTACACTCCAGTTCCAGAGGAAAGGGACGAACCGAGAGCACCCAAGAGTCACGCACTGGTGAGACCCAGACAACAACGGTGCTTTTGCATGATTTTGCTATTAAAGCTTGTTGCCAGAGTGCAAGCCAGCCCAGACTATTACCCCCACCAACCATTCAAGTAGGTCATGAAACACCTTTCAAGTGACAAAGTGCTCAAAGAAATTACCACACTGAGCGCCCCATCCTTTGTGTTTCACATCACTGACCTGTTCCCAGGGCGACCGAAAATAGACCGCCACGCCCCACATCTTATGCACATGTACATGGCCTACTAGTGCCCAGCCTCCAACCCAGAGAAAAAGTACTGCAACTACCCGGGGTGGGGGTACTGTGGTTACTGGGGGTGTGAAACCATTGTTACAGATGCCAGACCATCCAGATACGAGTGAGACCCACAAGAACCCAATAAATTCTTACAGTTCACCTAGGCACCCACCGGCTGTAACAAACCATTCTTCAAGACAGGGTTCTATCGAAACTATTATCAAGACCCTGCTTGCCGGACATGCACCAATTATAACATGACCATTTTACAGCCAGATCACCCTAGTTGGGCCACAGTAGTCCTCCAGTCGCCAAAAGAGTGAGTAAACGTGCAGATTATCAGGCTCCAGCCACCAGTGCCCCAAGCAGTTGGACCCAATGAAGTTATTAAAGACTCACTAAAAAAGGAAAACACAACCTGCCCCAAAGCCTTGCCCACAAAGGTCACCAATACCCCGACCAGCTATGCAGATGTCTTTCAGATAGACCGCTTAGCCGTGTCTGACCTGAACCCCATTTTCCGCATGTTAGAAGCTACCTTTTTGTCTCTGAATCCAACCCGAACCTAACTGATTCATGCTAGCTCTGTTACAATGTTAAACCTTTCTATGAAAGAGTTGCTCTAAACATCCCGTTCAGTTATTCCACAGCTGATGTCCCCCACCAGTGCAGGTGAGACACTCCCCGCAGAAGAATCACCCTGAGTCAGGTCACGAGTCAAAGAAAATGCTTTGGCAACACAACCTTAGCCAGGCGGAAAAGAAATGTTTGCGCCGAAGTTGTCAAACCTGACAAGAAGATCAATAAGTGGGTGATCCCATCTGCATACAGAATGTAAGTTTGCCAGCGGTCTGGGGTAAGTCCTTGTGTGTCCCTTGCCAAATTCAATGAGACTGATGATTTCTGTGTCCACGTTCTGATCGTTCCTAGAGTCCTGTACCACTCAGACGAGGAAGTGTGTCAACTTTACGAAGAACCTAGCCGGGTCCACAAACGAGAAATAATAACAAGGGTAACCATCGCGATGCTGCTCGGACTGAGAGCAGCCGGCACAGCCACAGGTGTCTCAGCCCTCGTGACCCGACACCAAAGACTTTCTCAATTACAAATGACCATCAACGAGGACTTGCAAAAGATCGAGAAATCCATCTCCTTCCTAGAGAAATCAGTCTCCTCGCTTTCAGAAGTCGTCCTGCAGAACAGGTGGGGACTAGACCTCCTGTTCATGCAACAAGGAGGCCTGTGTGCCGCCTTGAAAGAAGAATGCTGTTTCTATGCTAACCATACAGGAGTTGTTAGAGACTCCATGGCAGAACTCCGAGACAGACTGGCCCAGAAAAAGAGAGACAGAGAAGCCCAACAGAGCTGGTTCGAGTCCTAGTTCAATCAATCACCATGGCTCACCACCCTAATTTCCACCCTGATGGGTCCACTAGCAATGCTGCTTTTAGCTCTCGCCTTTAGATCGTGCCTGCTTAACAAGCTGGTCACATTTGTTCAAACACGCTTAGAACGGGCCAACATTCTGTTTGTAAGACAACAACAAATGCTGTGAGTCGAACTATGAACATTGCCAGTCGCGAGGTCTGCCTGATCTGCCTCGCAAAACCTACTCAGGTTCTCCAAACCCCCCTTGTTCTCCTTATTATGTTTTAACTGCCTCATTTATTTGTGGGGGGGGGGGATGGGGAGATGTGTGTGTTAGATAAGGAAAGGCGACCGGAAGATCTCGCGATGTCACGGAAAGATAAGAACCCTCCCCCCGTCTCTCCGGTGGTGACCCCTCCTAACCCCATTGGCCTCTCACCTTGAACCCTCCGCCCCCCCCTCTGACGTAGTAAAGACCCCTTAGACTATTTAACCCCACGTGCTGACCCAATAAACGCCATTTGCCGTCCACCACATTGGTGTCAGCGTGTCAGTAGCCCGAGTGGCTCAGGAGAAGGTCGAGCCGCTGTGCTGGCTTTCTGAAACCAGGTCGCCTGCCTTTCCATTGAAAAGCAACAATTATAAAGAGGTCAAAAAGCACTGGGGCATCACCTGTCTCCCTGTGAAGCTGACAATGAATTTAACTCCTTTGGAATAGGAGGAGAATCTCCTGGCAATCTCCTAGATGCCTACTACACTCAAGACGATTGTACTGGATTTGGTTATTGGTTTGCAGACCCCTTGCTTGACTGGGTTTTTATTTCCTGTTGAAACTGGTTCAGAAAGGTTTGGAAGCAGAGCTAGCGAGCTGCTTTGCATTCCAGGACTTTCAGCAGCTGGAAGATGTCCTGGAGTACCTTGTGTTATGCTCTGAAGCAAAACCTGGGATTCAAACCTGCATCCGTCCAAGTGAAACTCCTAGGATAGCAGCTTTGCCTTCTTCTGGGTCTGTGTAATGTGAGGAATTGCATGTCCCTAAGCAGCATACAAATATGTAGATTTGAGAGAGAGTGAGCCCAGAGGGTGATGCTGCACATCTAGATAATTTTAGGGCTTACGGGAGTACTTGGAGACTTCTGGCAGCTGCAGAGGGTTCTGGGTAATGGGACACCTCTGTTTTCAATGTGATATAAGCAAAAAGGTCAGAGAAGTAAGATTGTTTCCAGTCTGCCACAAGGCCAGGATGCCTCTGACTAGTCTCCTTTCATGGCAGCGCTGTTCTTTCTGCATTGTCTCTGCTCTGAGCTTGGGGAATTCAGCTTTTAAAAGTTGAACTGAAATAGAGCCTAGTTTGCAATTTACCCTGCCTTATGGTCTCAGATCAGATGGAAGAGACTGGGGGCTGCAGAAGCTTGGGTCATCTCCCTTGCAGCATCCCCCATGCCACAGTCTCAGGGTGGCTGTAAAAATGCAGTAGTGTGTTTGGGTGCTGCTTTCCCAGGAACTCAAGATGTGCTTGGCTGTGCTGTAGCACTGGAGCTAATGTGGGGTCTCTGTTCTCTTCCCCATTGTACCTTTGAGGCAGTTAAAGTTTGTCAAAGCAGTTGAGGCTCCTCACTGTGAGGAGTTAGATATGGTTGTGTCAAAGGGAACTGCAAATGTTATTTAGGAGCTCACTAAGTGAGATGAAAATCCACTGGCTCACTCCTGCAGAGCCAGATCCCAGAGCTCAGTTCCTCTCGCGCCCTTTGGATGGGATCTTGGGCTGGCATCCTTGGAACAGCAATGCTGGGAGGTGGAAATGCTGCACTGCAGTAAGCACAAGAAGAGGCAAGCAAGTGGGCCTCAGTGTAGCACTCATCACACGCTTCATGGCTCAGTTCATAGACTGTAATTGCAGGTATTCATATAATCTACATCACTGGGCAGGACTCTGCGCACACACACATGCATGCCCAGACATACACGCACCACACCCACACTTGCCCACACATCCTTGCCAAAATGGCTGAAAATAAAAGTGATCTCAATCTCCAGGAGAGTCCTGGCTGTGTGATTTGTTTTTCCTCTTGCAGTGCCTCCTTGGGCTCTAGCTCTGGAAGGGTCTGCGCCTAGTTGTAGATCTGGGCTGTAGCAAAGTCAGGAAGAAATTTGCCAGTGAGTGAATCTGAGCATGGAGCCCCTTATTTAGTATCTGTGAATCACTGCCCACTCTAGCAAGACAGGTGATTTCTGGGGAACAGCTTTTTTCCCCACCGCCATTTGTTATTTTATGGGTTTGTGAGGCCAGCTCAGTGGTTCTCATTGGTACCATGTTGTTTGCATTTGTGGAAAGCTTGGTTCCCTGCTCATGTTCAGAGCAGGTTTTGGAGGCAGAGTAGTAAGGCAGGTGGTCCTCTGCTTCACAACAGGGGCATTTGTGGCAGCACCAGAAGGGTGAATTAAAAATGGGAGCAAATCCCTTCCCACTGCTGCAGTTTAACTCCCTCTGGCAACTAAGCATCATCACAGCTACTCACTCACCACCACCTTCTGGTGGAAAGGAAAATAAGAAAAAAATAAAAACTCATGGGTTAAAAGCAGTTTAATAATGGAAACAAAGTAAATATAATAATACTAATGATATTAATTGCAATGAAAGAGAGAGGAATAAAACACAAGAAAGATGAGTGATGCACAATATAGTTGCTCACCACTCACTGACTGATGCCTAGCCTCACCCCCAGTGATGGGGGATGAGCATCAGCAGCTCCCAGTCAACTCCTCCTCCCCTCCATTTATATACTGGGCACAATGTTCCATGGTATGGAATATCCATTTGGCCAGTTCAGGTCAGCTGTCCTGACTCTGCTTCCTCCCAGTTGTGCATCTTTTCACTAGCAGAGCATGAGAAACTGAAAGGCCTTGACTTACAGTGAGCACAACTGAGCAACAACTAAATCATCAGTGTATTATCCACAATATTCTCATACTAAATCCAAAAAACACAGCACTGCAGCAGCCTCTAAGAAAGCTAAGGATGTGCACATAGCCCCAAGCACTTGTGTGTGATCTCACTTTTGTCATCACTCAGTGTGGAGAAGATGAGATGGACCTCTGTGGCACACCCACCAAAGATGACAAATGCTGCACAGCAGGTCTAGGGGAGGGGATGTCAGCATCTGCAAGGAGATGCTGGTGTGCCAGAGTGAGATGGGAGGCCCCACTGAGGATGGGTGCTGGGGCCCCAGCCACAACAGGGTAGAGAGAAGATTCTGGGCTGTTTAGTGGCTGGCAGATGTGGAGGTATTGGCATGGTTGCATTAGTTGGGTGCCAGTACACATCGGCCTCCATCACTGACGGATACTGGACTGCATTTCAAGACTGTGGGAAGCACCAGCGGAGAATAAACTGACCTATGATGTACAGAGAGAGTTCACTGCTTTGCCTTTTCCTCCTGGCCATGAAGATCTAGAGAGCTTTACACATCTTGTGCCACCCACCTCACCCTGCTTGTTGACTGTGGATTAAGGGATATGGGGAACAGCAGGCACGGCAAATTCCCTGGCAGGAAGGGGCTGGGGGTCAACTGCATCCTTCTGGTGGCTGTGACCTGGCACCCAACACGCTGCGGGTGTCCAGATCCGTGTTTTGAGGTCTCTGTGCAAAGTCAGTGCCATGAGAAGGAGGACGGAGGCATAAATGAGGTGTCTGTCCTGTGTGTGTTTTCCGTAACACGGAGAGAGCTTCCAGAGAGCTGCCGTGACCCCAAACCCCGGGGGGAGTGCTGGGCAGAAGCCCAGGAGGGCTGAAGCAGGCGCAGGAGGCGGCGGTGCTCCTGCAGAGGGGCAGGCCCGAGGGCTGGCGGCCCGGGCACGCGTGGCACAAGCTCACCACAGTGTTTGATGCTAGACGAGAACGCCGGGAGCCGCAGCCGCTCGGGTCTCACGGAGCCTCAGGAGCGCGGCGGCTGTGGCGGGGCCGCTGCTCCGCCCAGGGGCGGGCTCCGCCCTCTCCCGCCCCCAATGGACCGCCGTCCCCGCTGCGGTTCCGGCCGCCGCCGCTGCCATGGAGGAGCAGAGAGAGAACCGCCCGCAGGCCGCCCCGGGGCTCGCCCTCTCGAGGGGCGCCGCCGGTGCCACGGGCCCGCCCAAGGCCGCGCCGGGTGCGCGCCCCATGAAGGCCACGAGCAGCGGTTGGGAGCCGAAGTGCCCGTAGTTTTTCCTCTTGGTTTATTGCTTTGTTTATCTAGCACGTATTGGGCAGCGGCCCGAGTGTCCCAGTCAGTGTGGATTCTGGTTAATTCGGTCGTCGAAAGAACTCTCGGTGCTCGTGAAGGCTTTGCCCGTTTGCACCAGAGAACTTTCTGTTGAGATTAGGATACATATTCAGGTTTTGTCTCCAAGAGCTGCTCTTCGACGGGGCTCAAGACACATGCATGAGTGTCCCTTTATTCCGTTTGTTTCTGTTTAGGAAAACAGTGTTTCAGAGCAGGCTTCAGTATTGATTCTGTCACCTATCTGTAGGCTAGTTCGCTCAGTTTGATCACACGTGTAACAGTGTGATGCTTTACTATGTTCTGGTACCAAAACGAACAGTGAAATGCTCAAGCATCTTGTTTTGACCTTCTTAAATGACTTCCTGATTTCTCTTTCTTCTAGGGTAGGCAGCACTGTAGGATCAGTGATCAAGAAACTAATGGCAAAACCTCAGCTGCCAGTTCAAACTACTTCAGTGATCCGATTTACAAAGAAATTGCTATAACCAATCACTATATCAACAGAATGAACAGGGAAGAGCTCAGAAGTAAACTTGCAGAGTTCAAGCTTGAAACCAGGTTATTTGTAAACATGTTGATTTATCTTTGAGAGCAGTAGAGTCATGAGGGATGATTATTTTAAAGTCTAAAAACTCACCACAAAGTGAAAAGCAGACACGGTACCAGACACCAATTGTTTTATGTGTAATCTTGTTGCAGCTTTTGTTGTAGGATTAATGCATAGTGCCTAATGTGTGCTGTCTCAACTGGCAACCCAAAGAAATGAAAGAATACATAACTCTAAGGTCCTTTCCATCACTTTTTGGTCAAGGGGAAAGAAGAACTGCAGTGGTTCTCAGTTAGTGCTGCAGACCTTCATCATAAAGCAACTTGCTTCTGAACATCCATATTTTTATTTACTATACCAGTACAGATCTGATACTTGCTACAAACTCTGGTGATGGGGCTCAGGAATAAGTCAATGAAGAGGACAAGTACCTTTGGATGGAGAGTTTGCTACTCTGAATACATGTGCTAGAAAAATGTGAAAAAATGAATATATTATAAGCTGAATTTGTGCTCACTGGGATGGAGGCAAGGGAATACAGTGTAGTTCCTGCTGTACTGAAAATGACCTGCAAGACTCTAATTATTCTGTAGCCAGGCAAACTTGAGATATTGTAAAGAAGGTCAGTTGAGAAAAATAAAAGTATGTTGTTTCTGTAGGCAGCAGGAAGAAGTATGAGGAAGTGGTGGGGAGTTGGTTGGTTAAATTAATTTAGTGCCTCATGAGGAAACAATCATATTATTACCTGAGAAAATTTTTGGTAAAACACAATAGATTTCTATAGCTGTTTAGCAGTTGCTCTGATTTAAAAACTGAAAGTAGAATTCAAATAGTATATTATATGTTTGTGGCCTTCTCTTAGGTTTTAAGTTTTCTATGTGTTTTTAAATTTAGTTGTAAATACTGAAAGCTTAAAATTTCTCTTTTACCCAAGCTAGGCTTCTTTTGTCAATATATTCAAGTCAGAATATGTCTTATCTGTAAACAAATAGTGCATCAGTTCTAATGTAGAGAATTGAGCAGATTATCACACACCATCCTTTCCTTTGACATTATTGTGATAGTCAATCATTTCCCATTTTCAACTTTTTTTATAAGTTTGGTGAAGAAAGAGATAATTTCCCCCTCCATCAGCTCCCATATTGTCTCAACTTTTAATGAACTGGTCATTGCCTTAAACTAGATCAATAAAGCAGAGAGAAGAAGAGTTATCTCTGCAGAATCAGCTGATGTTCTCAAATGCATGTTTACTAGTTTGATTTCAGTTCTTTGTGGATCAGTGGGCTGCTTTTCTGCTAATACCACTTGCTACACATCGCTTACAGCTTCTGTGATTTCATTTGCAACGAATAATTTTGAAAATAACTTCCTTGGAAGGGTAAATTATCCTAATTTATTCATGGTTTGGTACATGGCAGTTCTGGCATTTTCATTCATATATTATAATGTTTGTATTAAAAGGACACAGTAAGTAACTTTAATCGCTTGCCATGTGAATTTATTTATAGACACAAACCTCCTGAAAAGCAGGATCTTGACCAGGAGGTTTTTCTGACAACTGAAATCTCAAAATACTTTATTTTAATTGAGTTATTCAAGCTCAATTTTAAATTTAAAATGAGAAAAATGTAAAATGTGGATGTTTAAGATGGATTCTGCATTATCTATACCACTGATGCAGAAAGGCCTCAGGCATGAATCACTTGAGATAGAGGGGACAGGGGAATACAGGTGAAGCCATACTTCTTTCAGGGCCAGAGGTCAACCAGGAGTAATCTACAAAGACTTGAGCTTTGGAAAGGCTTTGGATACTGAGTCTTGCTGAAGTAGAGGTGACTGCAGAGTGTCTCTGTGCTGTGTTTCCCAGTCTGTCCCTGATATTGTATTGTGGGGGTGATGGTGGAGGGTTAAAAATATAATTTCTGTATAAGTTAACCACGGAGTTAAGTTGAGGTATGTGTGGGGGGAGGAAGGTAGAGAACGTACAACTGGAACTTGACGCAGCTCAGCTTTGGAACAAGCGTCAGCTTCTGCAACCAGCTCCATGCTATTGTAATGACCGAATCAAGTGTGACTGCAACCCAGGAGATAATTGAGAAGCATTGTTTTAACCAAATCAAGTGTGGATCAGGGTAGAAGCGTAGGTATGATTTAAGATAGTAACTAAGGAATAGGATAATCAGTATCTAGGGGTGGAGGTTAGTTAACATGCGTATAATTTAAACTATAAAAATCACAAATCGACTCTGTATTCTTGGGCACAAGATTTGGGCACTGTATGCCCCTGTGTCCCCGCGCGCAAATAAAGAACCGCATATGATCGCCTTCGTGTGGTTATATGTTTTCCTACGCTAACATTTTTGGTGACCCAGGACGGGACCTTGTGGGCGCAGCCAGGACCCCATGACCCGATCACACTCCAGCCAGCACCGGGTGATTTCTCGGGGAGCTCATCTGCACCGCGACCCTTGCCGCTCACAACGACCCCTGGTGAAAGGTAAGGTTCTTTATTTTCTGGTCTGGGGGCCTGCCATTAAGACTCAGCGAAAGCTACGCTTGGTTGGGCAAAAGGAATTCCTGGTGGTATTGCCTAGGCAGCCGTCCGTCAGACATCGCGAAAGCGTTGCAGGTTCGGCATCTGTGGTTTTTATGTATCTGTAATATGGAGAAACTAAAAGGGTTAAAAGAGGTTTTGGGTAGCAATAATGCCTCTATACCAAGTTCTTCTCCTTTGGGTTGTTTGTTGGCACATTGGAAAGAGGGGAACTTCGGTCAGGAATTAGGAAAAGATAAATTGATTGAATATTGTAATGTTCACTGGCCAAAATATGCTTTGCCTGAAAACCAGAGGTGGCCGAAAAACGGGTCTTTTGATGTGAAGGTTATTATGCAACTTAGATCGCTTTGTACACAAAATGGAATGGTAGAACAAATTCCATATTCTGATTTATTTTTGTGCTTGCTCGAAAAACCAGTTTGGTGGCTTGGCAACAAAATGGAAGCAGTAAAAATTGAGAATAATAAGTGTCTGGCTTGCGTCCAAAATAAGCATTGTATGGAACATGTAGTTTTAAGTGAAATTTTAGGGGAAAAAAAGAGATGAACTGGAATCAGAATTATTGGTATCCCCTATGGCCCCCGCACCCACCACAGCCCCCTCAACACCAAGTTCTACCCCGCTCACCTTGACCCCACCTGATTCTCTTACACCCCCCTCGCTCAAGCCATCACAACATGTTTCCCCCCCACCTTTGTCTGCTGATGGTAATTATCCTCCTCTGCCTGTGCCTGCCCCTCCTCCGCCTGCTCAGGTGCCTGCCCCTGCTCCACCTGCTCAGAGAACATCCCCTTCTCCACATATACCTGCTCAAAGCTATCCTGCCCCACCGCCGACGCCAGCTGAAAGATTTATCCCCCCTCCAACACCGGTTCAAGGGTACCCTCCACTCCCACCTACACCTCCTTCACCAGCTCCTGTCCCGTCTGCCCCCTTGTACCCTCCCCTGCCAGATTCACCTGTCCACGATGTGATTGTGAGGCGGAAACGGGGAATGTGAAGAAGACAGATAGAATGGAAAGTAGTGACAGTGAAGCGGATGAGCTAGATGCCCCAGTAGCTCACCAAACGCGAGGAAAACTGGCCCCGGAGTGGCCTAAGGCAGGAAAGGGTATATTAAAATCAGGCAAACAAAAGAGAACAATCATTGCACCACTAAGGCAAGGGGTGGGAACTAATGGACCTGTCTTTGTAAAGGTACCCTTTTCACCTGCTGATTTAGTTGTATGGAAACAATCAGCTGGAACATATAGAGAAAACCCAGATAAGGCAGCTCGCGTGGTTAAGATGATAATGAAAACTCAGAACCCTGATTGGGAAGATATTCATGTGATATTAGACACTGATGGATGGGACAGAGAGAGATATGGTTCTTAGAGCAGCGAGAGAAAGAGCTAGAGAAGACATACGAAATAGTTTGGTGACAGGGAAACTGGATTACAATTTTCCCACTGCATATCCAGAGTGGGATGCTAATGACCCCTCTGGAGTGGATATGTTAGGGCTAAAGAGATATCAGGAGTGGATTTCAGTTGGTGTTCAACAGGCAATACCTAGGAGTATGAACTGGTCTAAGTTGTATGAAATTCGACAGGAAAAGAAAGAATCTCCCACTGCCTTTCTAGAAAGACTTAAGGAAGCAGCTAGAAGATATACTGATCTTCAGGTAGACAGTGAGCAAGGAAGAACTCAGCTTGCCTTTATTTTTCTGGGTCAAGCACAGGAAGGTATTAGGACAAAGCTACAGAAACTGGAAGGTGAAGAGTTAAGAAACTTGGATAAACTCCTAGAGGTTGCCTGGAAAGTTTATAATAACAGGGACAGAGAAATTGTCAAGAAACAGGGGCAAAGCCTTTTGGCAGTCTTACAGAGACAGGGGTGGGGACGTGGTAGAGGAGGTCGTGGCGTTAATAGAGGTGGCTTTGTCAGAGGTTCTAGTCATGGTAGACTAGGTCTGAATCAGTGTGCATATTGTCGGATGGAGGGACACTGGAAAAGGGAGTGTCCAAACCGGTTTAGCCAGAATGGTCAGCCTCAGTTAGACAACATGTTTAATCAAAGTGGTGAGCCTCAGCTGGATGGTGTAGCCAGGGTCATGGTTTTACATGAGAGGGAGCCAGGATCAAGAGAGCCCATGGTGACTTTGCATTTAGAAGGAAAAGACGTAGATTTTCTCATTGACACAGGGACGACACATTCTGTATTAAATTATCTTGAGGGACAGGTCGGAAACAAGTCAGCAGCAGTCATTGGAGCCACAGGGAAGGAGGAGGTACAGCCATTCTTGCAACCCCTAGAATTGAGCTTTGAAGATAAGATCTTGACCCATGAATTCTTATACATGCCAGACTGCCCAACTCTGCTCTTAGGGCGCGATCTACTGGTAGCACTGGAGGCAGTAATTACTTTTGAGAACGGTGAACTCGTAATGAAAATACCCGAGTCTAAGACAGGAAAGATTTTGATGATAAAAGAAAAACCAATTTCTAATATTCCTAAAGAAGTAGAGGATGCAGTAATTCCCTCTGTCTGGGAAACAGATGTACCTGGAAAATCTAAATTGGCACAACCGGTACATGTAGAGTTAAAAGAAGGAGCAAAGGCTGTACGACTCAAACAATACCCTATAAAACCAGAAGCGCGACAGGGAATAGCAAAGACCATTGGTAAATTTTTAAAATATCTAATTCTAGAGGAATGTGAATCAGAATACAACACGCCAATCTTCCCAGTGAAGAAACCCAATGGTGAGTATAGACTTGTACAGGATTTAAGAGGTATAAATGAAATAACAAAAGACATTCATCCAGTGGTTGCCAATCCCTATACATTGTTAGCATCCGTAAAAGAGATATATAAATGGTTTACTGTAATTGACTTAAAAGATGCTTTCTTCTGCATACCCCTTGACCAAGAAAGTAGGAAACTATTTGCCTTTGAGTGGGAACATCCAGAAAATGGAAGAAAAACCCAGCTCACCTGGACTCGATTACCGATGGGGTACAAGGGCTCTCCCACTTTGTTTGGAAGTCAACTGGCAAAGGAACTGGAAATCTGGACCAGAGAAGGGCAAGTACCGAGAGACCAATATCTAATACTCCAGTATGTAGATGACATTTTGATTGCAACAGAGGAAGAAATGACCTGCATAAAGGTAACCATTGAGATGTTAAATTCATTAGGAATGGGAGGGTATAAGGTATCCAGAGAAAAAGCACAAATTGCCCAACAGACTGTGATTTACCTGGGATGTGAAATCTCACAAGGGCAGAGAAAACTGGGTACTAATCGTATTCAAGCTATCTGTGCTATTCCAGAGCCCCAGAATCTACACGAGCTGCGGATCTTCCTTGGAATGACAGGGTGGTGTCGCCTGTGGATCATGGACTATGGACTGATTGCAAAACCCTTGTACAAGGCTCAGAAAACGCAGCTGTTCACCTGGGGCAAACCACAGAAAGAGGCCTTCCAGAAGTTAAAGGAAGCACTGACAACTGCTCCTGCTTTGGGGTTACCTGATCTGTCTAAAGACTTTCAGCTGTACGTGCATAAAAGGCAGCGACTGGCACTGGGAGTCCTGACCCAACGACTGGGAAGCTGGAAAAGGCCGGTGGGTTACTTTTCCAAACAACTCGACAACGTAAGTGCCTGATGGCCTTCATGTCCGCGGGCAGTGGCAGCTACCGTGCTGCTGATACAGGTAGCCAAGAAGCTCACGATGGGAAGACACATAGATGTCTATGTGCCACATATGGTAACTACAGTCCTGGAACAAAAGGGGGGCCATTGGCTCTCTCCAAGCCGGATGATGAAATTTCAGGTAACCCTGACTGAGCAGGATGACGTTGCACTAAAAACAGCTAACCTCTTGAATCCAGCTCTATTTCTAGGTGCCACAGCTGAGGAAGGTCCATTAGAGCATGACTGTCTAGAAGTCATCGAGCACACCTATTCAGCAAGAACAGATCTGAAGGATGTCCTCCCTAGAGCAACCAGAGTGGGAACTCTTTACAGATGGAAGCAGCTTCATGGAGAACGGAGCCAGATACGTGGGATATGCAGTAACTACAACTGATGTAGTAATAGAGGCAAAATCACTACCACCTAACACGTCTGCACAAAGGGCAGAACTAATCACATTAACCAGAGCACTAGAGCTGAGTGAGGGAAAGACAGTAAATATATGGGCTGACTCCAAATATGCCTTCACAGTAGTGCATGTACACGGAGCTTTATAGAAAGAAAGAGGACTGCTGTCCTCCCAAGGGACAAATATTAAACATCAAGATGCAGTCCTACAACTGATAGATGCAGTACAAAAACCTGAACAAGTAGCAATCATGCACTGCAAGGCACATCAATCAGGCAACTCCAAATTTTGTGAAGGAAATTGAAGAGCAGATTGGGCAGCCCGTCAGGTACCGCGAGAGGTGCAGAAAACAATGGCATTGATACCATCAAGACTTAATATCTCTCAATTTGCCTCCGAAGCCAAAATATACAATAGAAGATGACAGACTAGCCCAACTGCTGAAGGCACAGAAGAACGCAGAAGGGTGGTATGTAACCACACAAGGGCAAATAGTGGTACCTCCTTTGGTAATGAGAGAAATTTTACAGGTAAAACATAATGAGTGTCACTGGGGTGCAGAGGCGTTGATAAAGTGGTTAAGACAATACCTAATCTCAGTACGGATGCAAACAATGGCCAAGTCAGTAATGTCTAAATGTGAAATCTGCCTGAAAAACAACCCGGTAGCTAGACGACAGGCACAGTTAGGCAGAATTCGGATAGGAATAGAACCAGGAGACTATTGGCAAGTAGATTTTGCAGAATTGCCAAGAACTCGGGGATACAAATACCTGTTAGTAGGGGTTGACATGTTTTCTGGATGGCCAGAAGCCCTTCCCTGTTGCACAAACCAAGAAAAGGAAACAGTTAAGTGGTTATTACAGGAGATCATTCCCAGGTTTGGGGTGCCCTTAGGGATATCATCGGACAGAGGCCCACACTTGATAGCCACGGTGGTACAAGGGGTAAGCAAGTTATTGGGAATATCTTGGGACCTCCACACACCATGGAGACCCCAGTCAAATGGGCAAGTAGAGAGAATGAACCAGACACTGAAGAGGCAGATCAGTAAAATATGCCAGGAAGCCAAACTGCAGTGGCCACAGGCTTTGCCGATCGCATTGCTGAGGGTTCAGATAAAGCCTAGGAGTGGGATGTCAGTTAGTCCTTATGAGATATTGTATGGGAAACCATATGAATCTCCTAACCCCAATCCAAATGTTCATGTCACAGGGAAACAAGATGTGTATAATTATGTTCTGTCCCTCGGGAAAACTCTAGCTCGGCTTCGAAGTGTTCTCGTGTGGAACAGACCACTGGCCCTGGAGAATCCAGTCCACAACATCGAACCAGGAGATGAAGTATACATCAAAACCTGGAACGAAGAACCACTAAAAGAGAAGTGGACTGGTCCCCATCAGGTACTGCTAACCACCTTTACAGCAGTCAAAGTGGCTGGAGTGGAACCCTGGATACACTACACACACGTGAAGAAGGTCCCTCGTGGAGTCCAATCGTGGGCTGTGGAAACTATAGGACCGACAAAACTGAGGCTGAAACGTCTGTAACTGTTCAAATGGTATCGGTAACTGTGCTCATGCTCTTCTTGTGGGTAATGTTAATTTCATGGATACTAATGTCACCAGTAGGGATTGCTGTTACTTTGGGATATGGAATACAGAAGGGTCAACTAACAACTCTTCATTCTAGAATGAAGAGAGAGGTACAGGCAAAGACATAAGTAATAGAAATTTCTAATGAAATTCGGGCTGAAAATGTAATGATTAGATTGGTCAGACACTTTGCCAAAATGCACAATACCAGCAGAATAACGGCCTGTCTGCCAATACCAAAGGCAGCAGGGGACCCAGTAAGCTGGGGAATAATAACATCAAAATTACCTGAAATAGGAGGGAACAAAACAATCAACTGTAAACAAGTACCAGAGTCAAGGGTGGTGGTCAGAGAGTACTGGAAGATAACAGAGAGTTCCTATATGCAACCCATGAGAAAGTCAGACTGCATTCTTAGTAATGGCAAATTAGGACAAATCATAGAGTGGTGGGTTAAGGACCAAGACCTTGCAAAATGGCAATGTTGGTTTCTACGCTATCAAAAGATCAGGGACAACGCTACAGAGAGTGTTGTGGTGTGGAAATGTGAAGAAAAGGATTGGAAAGGACTGGAACCCTGGGACAGTGCATGGTCTATGAGCATCCTCCAGAAATTCCAATATATGGAAAGCACACCCTGGTGCATTAAATGGAAAGGCTCTAAAAATGAGACAGATCCCACAGTGACGAATACTGGTACTAGCAGTCAGAAAGAGGCAAATAAAGTAAGTTGGTGGGTATGTAATAAAATTTATGATTGCACCTCTGATAATCTGGAAATAAAACAGTGGTCACCATTGGCAGTAGCCTTACGAATTGGTTGTGCCTGCAGGAAAATTAAACACAAACAAGGCAAAATAGATTCCAAGATTATAGTAGGATGTAGCAGGAGTACAATTCGAAGTCCAGGACCGTTTGTATGGGCAATGAGTGATGGCACATGGACAACACATTTGCCTATGGACGGGGAGGTAAGAGAAATCACCCTGGGACTTCCCACTTTATGTCCAATTTGGAAGAAATCCCCATTTAACAGGAGCAGTGAACCCTTGCAAATAAAAGCAAAACGAGATGTCCCAGAGGACAAGAACCCAGATGACACTTGGAAGGAACCCTCTAGTGGAGTAAAGATTGGGTGGGCCCTAGAATCCTTGTTTGGTCCCATTGCAAATTATCAAAATAGAGAAATGCTTTATAGACTCACAGGTCAGGTAGACAGATTAGCAAGAATCACACGAGAGGGATTTAGGGAACTCAATGTGCAATTACAAGCCACCACCAAAATGACTCTGCAAAATCGTTTGGCTTTAGATATGTTACTTTTGAAAGAACACGGAGTGTGTGGATATTTAAAGGGACAAATTGACCATTGCTGCATCCACATCCCAAATGTAACTGCAGATGTAGAACATGACATCAGCCAGTTAAAACAAATAGAGCATGAGGCACAAAAGGAACAAAAGGATTTAGCTACCAGCTGGTTAGGTAAAATCTTTGAAGGATTAGGATGGAATGTGAGTTCATGGATAAAGTCTATCCTTGAAAATCTGATAATTTTACTAATTATATTTTTAGTAATTTGGTCAGTTTACAGAATCCTGAAGACAGAGATACAGAAAAAGGCATCTGGGAACAGGATCATAATGAAGGCATTGGCACAGAATCCATATCCAGCGCCTTCGATCCGCAACAACATCCCGGACAAAGCCTATGACAACAGAGGATTTGAAGATGAACATCCAGTATGAACTCTGAAGCCTAATGGACTGTATTAAGTGAAAGCATTTACACTTAGTATATTAGAGTGAAAATACTTTCAAAGGGGGGAATGATGGTGGAGGGTTAAAAATATAATTTCTGTATAAGTTAACCACGGGGTTAAGTTGAGGTATGTGTGGGGGGAGGAAGGTAGAGAACGTACAACTGGAACTTGACGCAGCTCAGCTTTGGAACAAGCGTCAGCTTCTGCAACCAGCTCCATGCTATTGTAATGACCGAATCAAGTGTGACTGCAACCCAGGGGATAATTGAGAAGCATTGTTTTAACCAAATCAAGTGTGGATCAGGGTAGAAGCGTAGGTATGATTTAAGATAGTAACTAAGGAATAGGATAATCAGTATCTAGGGGTGGAGGTTAGTTAACATGTGTATAATTTAAACTATAAAAATCACAAATCGACTCTGTATTCTTGGGCACAAGATTTGGGCACTGTATGCCCCTGTGTCTCCGCGCGCAAATAAAGAACCGCATATGATCGCCTTTGTGTGGTTATATGTTTTCCTACGCTAACAGGGGGTTTCACAGCCTCTGCATTATCCCAGAAAATGGGATATAATGTAGTGTAGATAATGGGAATAATACTCCTCTATGATAAAGTGGAATTCAGACTTCTCAAGTGCTGGTGTTCAAAATGAGGTTAACAAGTGTTGAACTTTCAAATGTTAAATACAGCTTCAGTTTTACAAGGAAATAATTAAACAAGAGTGCAATCTGTGACTTTCCCTATTTCTTTAGAGGAGTGAAAGATGTACTGAAAAAGAGATTGAAAAACTATCACAAGAAGCAGAAGCTGATGCAGAAGGATGACATTAGTGGAGACAGCTGCTATGACTACATCTGTGTTGTTGACTTTGAAGCAACATGTGAAGAAGGAAACCCGCCTGAATTTGTACATGAAATAATTGAATTTCCTGTTGTCTTGGTACACACGCGTACCCTGGAAATAGTAAGCGATCTAATGGCTGTGTTGGTATGCTATTCTTTGAAGTAACTTCTTTGCATCAGAAAATCTAGATTAGTTTTTAAGTAGATGTTGAACTTCATTAAAAATAGCATACTTTTTTTTCATAAGGGCTTATCCTCTGTGCCTCTTAGGAAACAAAGCTTTCTCTTCTGAAAGCATTTTCCAAATCATCATCCAAGTAGATCATTCCCCTGCTGTCAACTCCCTCTATTGATATGAGTTTCTCAGTTGTCCGTCTATGTTCCCACCTGCCCTTTCTTTCCCTGCTTTAAGGCCCACAAATCTATTTCTAGGACTCAAGAGATTCATCATAATCAAAAATGATCCATTTCTGTGGTCCTCTGTCAGGCAATCTAGAAGACATTAATACATGGGTCTAGAAAGGGAGGTTGAGTGAACTCCACTTCTTGTCAGGCTCAGCTGTTTCCACATTGTACCCAACAGACTGACAGCTGTGTAACCTGATTTTAATCATACTTAGCAGGCATTTGGTAGCCTCAAGTGCTCTGTTCCAGTACAGCTTTCTTTTAAGATAAACTACCTGCTGCTTAACTGAAATTGAGTGACCCAGTGAAACAGAGGATGTGCACACACCTCTGACTAATGGTTCATTTATGAAGAACTCTTAATGGGAAGAGGATTTCCAGTAATCATTGTGATGCTACAATAAAGTATAGCTGCATGTATGACTTAACTGCAGAAAAAGGATTGTGCAGATTACCAGGATTGTTTTTATTGCTCTTAGAGTGTTGTTTTTTTTTTTGTCTGTCCAAAAGGTTTTGTATAACAGCAGGGATTTTGGGCTTTTTTTTTCCATGAAACTTGCCTTCAGTCTTCACTCTTGTATTGCTCAGCTTCCCAGAGTGGGATTTTGTTTGTCTCTGCCTGGCTGGCATCCAGAGGTGTAGGACTTGCCTGAAGCTTCTGAGGCGTGCGTCTGGTTGCTTTCATTAAATTGCAGGTGAACCTTTAGACATACCACCTAAAAAAGATAACACTTTGCTCATGCCTCTCACTTCTTTTTTCTTTACTCTCACTCTTCCCAAATCCTCTGCTTTTTGCAGTCTGTCCTTTTTCCCTCTTAAATCCACTTTCCCATTCTGTGGTGCCTACTGGCTGAAAGGAAGGCCGTGTTCTGGTTGGGAAGCTATCTGTCCTGTTAGGAAAATGATGATGGCCAGTCAGAAGGCTCATACTGGCTCAGGAGATGCACACTCCTTTTGCCTGCAGCAGGACAAGTAGCTGCTGTTGCAGGTGAGCCAGAGAGGTTGCCTTCAAGTGGGCTGCATAGTGTGCTGCAGCTGAGCGATTGATTCTCCTGTTACAGGAGGATACCTTTCAGCAATATGTGAAGCCAGAGATTAATCCCAAGCTTTCAGACTTCTGCATCAGTCTGATAGGAATAACCCAGGTAATTTGCACTTGTTTCTTCAGGAAGAAATAGGAAAAAAAGGGATGTGGTGTTGATGTTTTCAGATTGGTAACCTTAAATGGTAGTCTTTCATGGTTATTTTTCTGTAAAGTCTATTCTCTTAATCCTTGGGTTTTTTTCCCTCTCCCAATTAACACAGAGCTGATTTCACTAAATTGGTAATTTTGTGGGGAAAAGTATTCACATTTTAATTCATGTGGAGAAATTTAATCTTCAGTAGAGCAAAGCACCTTTTGAATTGCATCAGTTCTTCTCCTACAATTTTTATTCTGAAGAGTTTAGAGTCTTAGGATGGCAATGGCTTGTGATAAGTGATTTAAGAAAGTCTGGGAAACAACCTCAAAGGTTTTAATCCAAGTTCAACTGCTGACTAACCTTGTTATCTTTACAGAAGCTATTAGGAGGTTGGCTCTTGTAGCGGTGCTTTTGTGGTGCTATTTTTTCAGATTAGAAAACTCTGTCCAGTCATCTGTTAATGTGTAATCTGAATTTGTAAACATTTTGATTAAGCCAATTTTTTAATTGCCTGTATACCAATACAGTTTATACACTTAATGCTTTTTTCTGTTTCTTACTTTGTTGGTTTTTGTTTGGGTTTTTTGGGTTTTTTTGGGGTTTGTTGTTGTTGTTGTTGTTTTCTAAGGACATTGTTGATAAAGCTGATATTTTTCCTCAAGTTCTACAGAATGTCGTAGAGTGGATGAGACAATGAGAACTGGGAACAAAGTACAGCTATTCCATGTTGACCTACAGGTATGTCCTTATGCAGCCTTCAGCACAATCTAAAATTGCAAAACCATGTTTAATATTTGTAAGAGCATTGCTAAAGATGGATCAGGACACTGCCATTTTCCTGGTTTTATTTTAATTGGAGCTGTTGGTAAAATTGGTAATGCTGAACTGAACTATTCAAAATGAAGCTTAAATCCATCAGATGGTGCCATTTCTTTCCTAGTGGTCTGTGTGCAACAGTGATGTTGAAGACTTTATACTTTGTTATTGCTCTAATTCTCCATTTATATCTAGCACATAACTGAAAATAACGCTCTGCAATTTTTAATTTTTAACCTGTAATTACATTGCTATCTTTGGAAGCAACAGTGAATTAAAAAAGAAAATGCTAAAGCAAAGCTGTTGCGAGGCTGGTTATATTACTGGGCCTGAATGTCTCTGGAATTCTCCAGAGCAATCTCCTCAGTGAAATTCTTTAAGGAAAATAGGTGCATTGAAATCTCTGTTGCATAGGTGAGATTGCATAGACAACTAGAAGAGATGAGGGGGGGAAAAAGCTTTACTTTAGCTTGCAGCTTACAAACCTGTTGGAGTGGTTCCCTTCAGGAAGGCAGGCTGCTAAATAAATAGGATAATTTCTTCATATTTTCATAGAGATCTGGTTTCTCATAAAACTAGGTGCAGTGTAGTTTCAATAGCCTACCTGAAGTAGAGAAATAAATGCATACCCAAATAATCAGGAAGATTTAAGGTGTCACTTGCTTCCCCGAGGGCTGTGTAAGCATCTGATTTATTGGCAGTTTTCAGTGATGATGTGGTAGGTGGTGTAGTTAGTGTGCTATTTTTTGTCTTAACCATTGTGGACCTGAAACCATCCTGGTGAAAGTCTTGCTCCTGTTATTATTTTTTCCCCCATGATTAACAAATTCATATCAAAAAAATCTTTAGCATTACTATAGCAAATGAGCTTCTCCTTCCTTTTTTCCTGTTTTCCTTCTACTGTTCACCAGAGACAAGACAGCTTTTAGTTCTACGACTGTGCAATATGTAGAACACAGGATTATATATGACTAATGTTTTCCTCTTTTGACTTTCTAAGATCTTGGGATATGAGTAAATTTTTGAACATCCAGTGTTGTTGTTTAAATTTTCGGGGGGCTCCCGGGGAGGGTCCCCCGGGAGACCCCCGGGGTCTTTGGGTCGTGGGGTTCCCGTGCTGGCAGGCAAAGAGACTTCAAACGCCGGTGGGGTGCTGATGAGATGAGGGTTTATTCAGAGTCCCACTCCAGGCAGGGAGCATGGTCCTGCAGGAGTGGGAGAAGGGAAGGGGAGAGGGGGAAGGGAGGAGAGGGAAGGGGAGCGTCCGGAGGCCTCTAGGGGAAGAAGGGCAAAAAGGGCGAACCCCCTTGCGTTAGCATTCTTATCACAGAGGTTCAAAAGGGGCGCAGTAACATTCTCCAGCCAATGAGGTTACAGATAACTTCATACTGCAGGGAGTGTACAGACTTGGGATAAACCATACATTTTCCAGGGGTGAGCTAGAACAAACCATTTCCATAAAATGCAATCCCACAATCCAGTGCTGTATTAGCCATATCAAATACCCTTCTTTTGCCGAAAAGTGGATCAATATTCGCAAATCATATGGGAACTTCTACAAGGTTTGTACAGATTGCTGTTTCTCTTATGGGAAAATTTGGTTAAAAGTCTAGAATGTCCTGTTGTGCTTGTCATATCTACTTGTGTAGTATAAAATTATAGTATTTAAGTTGCCTGGTGCCTGATTTTCAAATGTGTTTCATGTGTAGATCTCACTTCACTAATTGAAGATCATATAATCTACTGCATTTTGATTTTAATCTTGTTTTTAAGAGTCAGGTTGTGCTTCTTAAAGGATTGTCTAAAAATGCTATACCAGTCCTCTTAGATCAAGTGTATCTTGAAGTAGTTCAGCTGAAAAGATTGTCTTGATTTTTCAATTATTTTTTCCTGTTTTCCTGCAATACACTGCAAAACTAATTTGCACCACTATCCTCCTATAATCTTGACTGCTGACATTGTAATGGAGACAGAGAAGGATTCGAATGTATCTGCAGTGGAATCAAATTGTCAAGAGAAAAGAAATACCAACTTCAGTGCTGGGCCTTATTGCTGCTTTCTGTCAGACTACCATAAAATTTGAGTTATGGGAGATTCTAGCAAATTTCCAATCAGCCTATGAAACCAGGGTCTCTATATGGAAGCTGGAACAGAGCAACGTACGATACGACCAATATGGTTACAACATACGTTCTCCTCTTTATTCCCAAAATGGCTGGTTTTATACAGTGCAAAATAATTTACAGTTGCAGGTGCATTCTTATTGGCATTCAGCGTGAACAAGTATGTAAACTATCACAGTTTAAGGCAACTACCGTATCTTCACTCTAATTGTCCTATACAGTCTATGCACACACCTTAACCTAATTTCTAACTGCGCCACAAAACTTATCTAGTTCTACACAGGCCAAAATCTGAGGCCTGGCAGGCCCAAATCTGAGGCCCAGTTTGGGATAGCTCAAATCTCATTCCACAGCACATCATGCCCACGATCTCTAAGAAATTCGGTTATAGTTCCCTCTTTTTCTTTTTGAGCTACCCAAACTGATGCTAAGGCACGGCTGGCTAATTTTTGCATACATCGTATCAAGCAAGGCACGATAATTAAGATAACTATAATAACAATGAGTATCACTGTACTAAAATGGATCAAATCTTTGATCCACCCAGTAAAACCCCATGATCCAAACCATTTGTCAAATGGAGTGTCTACAACTACAAGTTTTTTCATGTTGCTTTTCAACTGTGACAGCTGCTTGTAAATTGATTGCAAATGGTCTGATAAATTCATGCAGCACATGCCCTCAGATTCTTCACATCCATACCCTTGTGCTAAAAGGAGGAAGCCCACTGCGGCTCTGTTTTGAAGAACAGCATGAAGAATATCATTAACATCTTTGGCAAGCTCACTTAGTTGATTGGATGTTATATTAATTTGTTTTCCTGTCCAGAAGGCTAAATTTTTTAATTGCGTGAGGGCTTGCGCTGATGCAACTCCTGGGGCAAAAAATGATGCTGAGATTACAGCTGCAGGTTGCCATAACTCAACTCGATCTTTACAGTTGGGGCTTAGTTGAGACATATTGCGTTTGACTCGTCGGGTCTTTTGAGACAATCCTAAAACTTGATGAATGCTAGGAGCAATGTTAATTTACCAAAATAGCATGGTCCCCCTATAGCTTCTTGAGGCACTGCAGACCAGGCTCTATCTCCACAAATGAGAAAGATCCCTGGCGGTAATTTTCTTGCAATACCTGTTAATGGTGTCACAGACTCAGTCCAATTGTTGCAGTATTCAGTATAGTTATAATACAATGGGGACTGGGGAGATAACCAAGTGTTGCCATTTTTCAGTTGCCGTTTGTCTACAATTAGTAAGCTTGAATTCATGATAAAATGTCCAAAGATCAAACAGTAATTCCCTGGCACAGAACCCAAAAGATCAAGTTCTTGGGGCTCAGTTCTAGCAACTTTAAGATTTTGCGCAATGACAACAGCTTGCGTTCCCAAAACACTCTCTGGATTAATTTTGATTTGAGACCAGGTTCTGAACTCTGTCATGGAGTCCACTGGGACTCCAATCAAGCAAGTCCGAAAAGGATTTGATAGTGTGGCTAAAGACAAGCAAAAAGAATCTTGTTTGCTTCGATCAGCCTAAGTGACCCACATATTTTGTCTTGGGTCAATTTCAAGCATTCCCGATCCTCCTTCTATTAAAACATTAACTAAAATAAACATTCCAACACCTAACATTCTATTTATCATTTTGGTTGTCTCTCTTAGAAAAGCAAAACAAACAACACCTGCTTATTACCTAATCTTAAATCTTAACAATGACTTATCGCTAAACTTAATCTTATAACTGTAACTGTATGACTATTTTTTCTAATTTAACAATTAATTTTCAGCAGTCTCAGAGTCTTCACAAGGTGCTTCAGGTAAATCACTGCTGTCACTGTGGTTATCACTGTTAGTTGGTATCTCTGACTGCGGACACGCACGGGTAAATCGGCTCGGCACCCAAACAGGTCCTTCTTCTCCTGCGGAAACACACATATAACCACGACCATTAAACAACACAGGACTCGGTCCCTGCCATTCGCCCATTTACATGTTTTTGTGATACACATAAAGCCCTGGAATCACTTGTGGTCTTCCTTCTTTCACTGCATGGTGATGGATGACAACTGCAGGCTCTTCTCTTCCTTCTGCTAAGCACAAATAGTTTAAAGTGAACAGTACCTTGGATAATCGACTAGTTACGTCAGTTTCATCACTCTGTTTTTGCTTTGCTAGATATTCTTTCAGCATCCAATTAGCTCTTTCTACGATGGCTTGACCAGTGGGGGAGTGAGGAATTCCGGTGGTATGCTTGACTCCCCACTTCTGCAGAAATCTAGCAACTCGCTGACCGACATAGGCTGGACCATTGTCAGTCTTAATTTCTGCAGGCACTCCCATCACTGCAAAACAAACAGTAAGGTGTCTTTCAACATGCAAATCTCTCTCGCCTGACTGCACTGTGGCCCAGATAAATTTAGAATAGGTATCAACAGTGACATGGGCATATTTCAATCTTCCAAATTCTGGAACATGAGTTACATCCATCTGCCACAATTCTAAAGCTTTCATTCCCCTTGGGTTTGTGCCCAGGCCAAGGCCAGGCCCATGGTGACTACATTGAGGGCAGGCATGCACAATCCCCTGTGCATCATTCAGGGAAATTTGGAATTGTCGACACAGGGCCCTAGCATTTTGATGAAAATTTTCATGGCTGTCACGAGCCCTCACAAATTTGTTTTCAGGAGGGACATGGGCAACGCAACTGACTGCAGCGTCTGCTCGTGCATTGCCTTCTCCTAAACCGCTGTTGCATTGATGGCTGCGAATGTGCATGACACAAAAGGCACGCTGACACTGTTTAAGTACACTTCTTAATTGCTAAAACACTTCTCCAAGGCGCTGGTTTTGACTGGTCCTGATGAGTGCATCTGAGACACTAATTTTGAAGCTTTGAGAAAAGCTAAGGTTATAGTTAACAATAGATGTTGCTGATTTAGCTAAAATGAATAGATAAGCTTTGCTGAAATCAGTTAAAAGTTAGAGGATGGTTAAAAGAAACCGGATTTAAGATAAGCTACCCCAGATTTAATAACTCATTGCTTGTCAAACAGAGAAACTAATCAATACAACACAAGACCTCCTGTTTCCAGAAACCCACTGAAATAGTCCTGGAAAACAGGCAACAGGGAGTTCTACCATCCATCAATCACATCTGCATTGAAAAGGTTGAAAGTTTAGAACGAGGAAGACTCGTTTTACTTCCTCCTTTTGGTGACCACTCCTCACAAAAGGACCATCGACCCATTTCAGGGAACAAACTATGCATGCTTAATAGCCTTTTTGTCAATTAGCATTTGAAGCGGAGAAGAGGAAGTGACAGGGGTATGAATATGCATTTGTATTTTGTGTACTCAACATGTTTGTAAATAAAAGGCTTTGTAATTACCTGTGATCTTTGCAGTGCGCATTAGGGAGCTAGCCCATGCGCTGCCTGGCATTGTATTAAACATACACTTTCTAACTTAAACTGTTAGAGAGTCTTTTGTCTGTCACAGCCGGATATCGATAATAGATCGATGTTCATATTTTAATAAAGTAGTATGACTGAGAGCTGCTGGCTGGCTTCTGGTCAGGGTGTGACACACATTTTTCTCCTCTTTTCCTTGAGGGAATCGAATGGACAGTGCTGCTTGCTAGTTAGGTGAGAAATGTGCAGCTTGCCTCACCTTGAGGCATCCTTGTCTGTGGTTGCTGCTGTGTCTTCGGGAGAGGTGTGACCTCTCCCTAGTTCCTCACTCTCCTCTAATGTGGAGTGAAACGAACAGGGCTTATGCCTTTATTAATATTCAGCTCTTTATTAGAGAGATCAGCTGGATGGAGGAGCTTGCCGGAGTCTTCCCACGCTCTTGTAGCAATCCGGAGGGACAGGAAGTCTCTCACCTCGGCACTCAGCTGCAAGCAGTAAGTGTCAAGTCCTTGTTCCCATGGGAACAGCTAGGAGCTCTCTCTGGTCAATCCTCAGAAGGCAGAGCAGTGGGGAGTCTGGCAGACGTCAGACTCTTTAGCCTTGTGGAAAAACCTCGAGAGTTTCTCTCTGTCCCAGTCACTTGAGCTGGTCCGCTTCCATTCCGTTCAGACTCCTCATAGGTCAGGGTGAGTCTTCGAACCAGGCCAGGGGGTGCGTCCACTCCTTCCTCAGCGTGAGAAATGCATATTATATGGCTCTGCGCAGATATTTACTATATGTATTATGCTAGGTTGAAAAGTTATGCTGTATTAACTTTTGAATAGTATAGTGAATGTAGTTTTGTAATTAACATTAAGCTCTAGTAGTTAAAATAGAAGCTATGTGTGTGAGATATTCTTTTTATTAGCTCGGGAAAAGGAGAAGATAATCAGGGGGTTCTTCGCACAGAGATAACAATTACAGAAACCCCTAAATTTCCAGAGGAGAAGGATTTATGGCGTTCCTTATCTACAGAAATGAACCTCTTCAAGCCTGACTTAGAGGGGCCTGAGGGATTAACAGAAAGTTTTTGACAAGTACTCGACCAAATGTCTTGTTTTAAATAAAATATGCATAATCATGAGGTGACTCCTCTTAAGGGGTAAATTCTCTTTTAACGTGGTCCTTCTCCTGCTGAATTTGGTCCAGGGAGAGGGGACCCGGCCCAGGCTGTATCTCTTTGCTATTATTGTCTCATAAATTGTCCTACTCTAAATTGTTTAACTTTTATTACTGTATTTGTATTACTTTTTTTTAATAACCATTTTTATTTTTATTAAATTTCCAAAAAATCCCAAAAGGGAGTGATTGGCGTTTATTACACTCAGCCAGGGCACAATCCAATTCCCCTCTGATGCATCTAGCTTCCCATCTTGGGGTGCAGTTCCTCTCAAAAAAGCCTCCCAGGATTCACAGGGTTGGTTTTATTTGCATATACCAATGCATATGCATTTGTCCTGGTCGAAGCAGAAAAAGGTGGTTAATGACAGGGCCATTTAGACAGTAGCCGCTCCTTTTCACATTTTAATGAGGTAGGAGAATGCCACAGGGCAGCTTCCCCTTGTAGTCGTGCATTTCTGTACCCGAGCAGGTGTTTCTATATAAGGAAGTTAAACTAAAATTTTCTATAGCCTGCTTGTTGCAATTGGCTCAGTACCAGCACAGACACAGTGATAGGGCTTTGCAAGTGCATCTCAAAGCCTAGTGTCAATCTCATTGGGCAAAGTGCCAAATAGCCCACCTAGACCATCGAGTATTAAAGAGCCTGCACAAGAGGTGCACGAGGCTTTTTGGGAATGCCTTAGCCAGTGTAACTGTGCTTGGTACACTGTGCTCGCCTTATCTCTTTTTGTTTTATAATGTTTGTTATTTTTGCTGTTATTAAAACCTTTATTTTACAAAGCATATCCTGAGAAGCCGTCTCGCTATTTTTTAAAGCCATTTCTCCTCTGGCTGGACCCTCGGAGGTATTGAGAGAAAACTCAATACATGGTGCCTCTGAACTAGGACCTTATATTAAGATACCTAGTTGGAGTTTTGCTGACAGAGCCCTCACGTCAGCTAGGCCGTTTTGCTCTTGGTTTTCGTTTTTTTAAAAGCAAGCTCGTGGTGGTTTTTTTGGTCGTGAAAATAAAACCACATTTTTGGGTCAAAAAGGCTTAGAGGGAGTCTTTTAACTGAACCCCTATACTGGTGAGAAGGGGTCCTTGCCAGAGACACCGATTCTGGTACGGAGGTGGATTACTCTTCAGAAGAGAGAAGCTGCAGTCTAGCAGAGCTGGAGACGGAGAACAGCTAATCACCGAGTGACCTCAGAGAGTCGGGGACAAACCAAGAGCGCTGGGTGATCACAAGAGCCATTCTGGTGAGTGAAATGGGGACCCAGCAATCAGTAGAAGAGCGAGACACCTTTTATTATTTTAATTATAAACTGATTATTCAAGACTATAAGTTTGAGAGGAAAGAGCTTAAAAAACTTGTGAAATGGGTCTATAAATAGTTTCTGGACACTACCACAGCTGAAACATTAACAGTAGAATTTTGGGACATAATAGGATTAAAGTTGTTTAACTCAAAGAAAAAATCTGCTTTAAAATTAAGACCCATCTTTAAAACTGTGTTAGACTCTGTAACAGAAGACGGTGAAAAGCTTGTCAGTGCAAAAACACCTGAAACTGCAGAAAGAGAAACCTGGCAAAACGCTTCTAAAAGCAACCATAAAAAAGGAGCCCAGAAAGTAAAATGCAAAAAGGCTCCTGCTCACCTTAGACATGAAGATAAAAATCCAAGTTCTGATGCCCCAAGTCCCAGAAAAATCCAGCTTGATATGCTCCTGAGAAGCAGGCACGGGAGGGCTCAGAGCCCCCCCCCTCCGCACCCTCCTCAGTCCCCCGGCGTGAGACCCATGCTAGCACTGGCCACGCGGGCTAGAGTCCCATTCCAACCGCCCTCCCCACCCCCTCGGTCTCCTAGTACGAGATACGTTAATTTTGAGCGCGCGAGTTTTGAACAAAGCCCTGAAAGCGCGGGCTCAGACAACAGAGAAACTCGTGGAACTCTCCATGTTTCTGAGGCAGAGGCTGAAGCTCCACGTGGGTGGGCTCGGTACAGCCCGACCCTGCGGCACGCTCAGTCCGATGTGTCACTCAACTCCTCCCACTCCAGCACGGGAAGCTCCCCCTCCATGGGCAGTCCCAAGCCTCAGGCACCGCCCCAGGTTGCCACCCACAGCCTGGACAGACACGCCCTGGCTGTGAGGAGCGTGAGAACCGGACGTGACATCCCGGAACTAGCCCCCCCCCCCCCCAAGATGGCAGCGCCCATGCCGGAGAAAAGTAAACAAACTCCGATGATAAATCAGAAGGTTTCCCACACGTCCTGCAGCTTCTCCGATGGTTCGGAGGATTCATCAGTCAGCATAGATCCCTGGCACAAGATAAGGAAGGAAGCAGCACGAGATGGGGAGTGGGAAATCCTTTCAAAACTTAAAGTCTTTCGTGTCCGATATAATAGAGCAGGATTAAATCCCCAGTGGGAACAAATAAGTTTTTCTGAAATAAAAGAACTTTGCAAAACTGCAAATTTATATGGAAGAGGCTCTACCTTTTTTAGAGGTCTATTGCAAGCCACCTTTGCTGCCAATGTACTAACACCTCATGATCTAAAACAAATAATCACATCTCTCCTGTCTCCTACTGAATATTCTTTATGGGAATTGGCATGGAAGCGTGCTTTAAATCAGTTTAAGAAACTATGCCAAAAATCCAGCCACTGCAGCCTTAACACTTGAGCAGCTGAAGAAGAAACATCTATGAAAGAAACATCAGATCATGTCACCTCAGCAGTGCAGAAAGCAGGATTTACAGAATTACAGAACAGACCATTACACCACAAAGACTCCAACTACTTTGCAATCCAAAAACTCTTAATGAGATGCAGCAACTCATAGGGACTATCAACTGGATCAGACCTCTGTTAGGTATCACAAATCGAGACTTAATCCCTTTATTTGATTTATTAAAAGGAGACACAGCATTAAACTCCCCACGAGAACTCACCAAAGAAGCTCAGAATGCTTTAGAAAAAGTGTTTGAGGCCATTCAGTCGCGTCAAGCACACCGTTATAATCCTAACCTCTCTTTTTTATTTGCAGTTTTAGGAGAAAGCCCCCAACTTCATGGATTAATGTTCCAATGGGATTTGGCAAAGAAAGACCACCTGGTAATACTAGAATGGGTCTTTTTGTCCCGACAGATGAGTAAAACCATAACAACATGCCCTGAAATTATGTCTCAACTCATAATGAAAGCCCGATCTCGAATGTTTTCTCTTTCAGGCAAAGATTTTTCAGAAATATTTTTGCCAGTCAAATCCATATATTTGGAATGGTTGATTCAAAACTCACAAGTCTTGCAAATTGCACTTGCAGACTTTGCAGGAAAAGTTTCAAGTCACTACCCAAAGCACAAACTATTGAATTCACCTTTAAAATTAATCGAAAAACCTCTAAGGAGTTACACACCCTTACAGGCAATCACCTTTTTTACAGATGGCTCAGGGAAATCTCAAAAATCTGTAATTACCTGGCAAGATCCTAACACCAAAGAATGGGAATCGGACATTGAGAAAATAGAAGGCTCCACCCAGATAGTGGAGCTAGCAGCTGTTGTGCGTGTGTTTTCTAGGTTTAGGTTTCCATTTAACTTAGTAGCTGACTCTTTCTATGTTGCAGGTGTGGTGGAAAGAGCAGAGGGATCTCTGCTCAAAGAAGTCCCAAATGATCAGTTATACAGTTTACTTAAGAAACTAATCTTTCTTCTTTCATCCCGACAGCAGCCGTATTTTATCACACATATTAGATCACACACTATCCTCCCAGGTTTTATGGCAGAAGGTAATGCAGTCGCAGACCATTTAGCAATGACAATACAGAACACATTGCCTAATGTCATTGAACAAGCCCGAATAAGCCACATGTTCTTTCATCAGAACGCATCCGCACTGACAAAGATGTTTGGTATCTCACAAAACCAAGCAAAAGCAATTGTTCAGACATGTTCAGACTGTCAAAAATTAGACATCCCAGCCATAGCAACAGGAGCAAATCCCAGAGGCTTGAATAGCCTCCAATTATGGCAAACTGATGTAACACAATATCAGTCTTTTGGCAAATTCAAACATATACATTTATCCATAGATACCTTTTCCGGAGCAATTTATGCTTCAGCACATAATGGTGAAAAGACCAGAGATACAATCAAACACTTTCTTCAAGCATTTGCAACACTAGGCATCCCACAAGAAATTAAGACAGATAATGGACCAGCATATATATCTCAGAAACTACACCAGTTTCTCAACATTTGGGGAGTCAAACATACTAGAGGAATACCTCACTCATCAACAGGTAGAACAGGTATAGTAGAAAGAGCACACAGGTCACTGAAAACACTTTTAGAAAAACAAAGGGGAGGAGTAGAAGTGCTCTCTACTGTAGGAAGGCTAAATAAAGCTGTATATGTATTTAATTTATTAAATAACTAATTTATGGAACAGATGCCCCCAATTTTCAGACACTTTAGTAACACTACACAAGCAAAACTTAAGGAGCGGCCACCGGTGTTCATCAAAGACCCTGAAACAGGAAACGTTTCAGGACCTCATCCCCTCATAACTTGGGGAAGAGGCTTTGCGTGTGTTTCCACAGATGCTGGCCCCAAACGGATCCCTCAAAGAATGTGAAGCCGCAGTCGCAGCAGATAAAAGAGCAGAAGAGCACACCTGAAGAAGAACACACCAAAGATGCTAGATGACTGCGGATGGTAGCTTCAAGAGGACTTCTGCACTTTGACACAGCCCAGCACTATAGACACTGAAAAACATTTGAAGCAGAGACTTAAGTTTTATAAAAGTTGCACTGTTAAAATTTCTGAAGTTATTATTGTCATGTCAAAATTGTTCGTTGTTGTATGTTAAAAGTTATTACCAAATCCTTATGCAGAAGAAAAAGAAAATATAGTTCACTTGAAAAAATCTCCCCAAACAAAAAAGTAAAATAAGATTCATATGTAATTTGAGACTAAATATTAATTTTAAAATACTAATAGTTGAAATATTATCTAACAAAAAGAAAGTACCAAATTTAAAATTTTGTAATCCATAAAACTACAGCTTAACTATAAACCAAATTGTTAAATAACAATAAGTTATTGACACAATCACAATTATGAACAAAAGTGAGAATTTTTTCAAAGTAATTATTTTTCTTTTTTTCTTTTTTTTAATATGATTTTACAGGGTGAGATGTAGTCGTGCATTTCTGTACCCGAGCAGGTGTTTCTATATAAGGAAGTTAAACTAAAATTTTCTATAGCCTGCTCGTTGCAATTGGCTCAGTACCAGCACAGACACAGTGATAGGGCTTTGCAAGTGCATCTCAAAGCCTAGTGTCAATCTCATTGGGCAAAGTGCCAAATAGCCCACCTAGACCATCGAGTATTAAAGAGCCTGCACAAGAGGTGCACGAGGCTTTTTGGGAATGCCTTAGCCAGTGTAACTGCGCTTGGTACACTGTGCTCGCCTTATCTCTTTTTGTTTTATAATGTTTGTTATTTTTGCTGTTATTAAAACCTTTATTTTACAAAGCATATCCTGAGAAGCCGTCTCGCTATTTTTTTAAGCCATTTCTCCTCCGGCTGGACCCTCAGAGGTACTGAGAGAAAACTCAATATCCCCTCATCCTCAAACTTGCTGGGGTGTGGGGGCTACATCTCGCCTAGCCGGGAGGGGGGGGTCAGCGGCTCCCTAGGAGCAGCAGCATCACCCCAGCTATGGGGTTCTCTGCAAAAAAGAAAAACCCCATTTTTCTAACAGGCTGGGTGATGGCACGAATTGATGAGAGGAGGGGGTTGCATTTTGAGCAATCAGAAACTCTTTTAATATGCTAATGGGTGCTCCATATTTTCCTCTGGGGGGATGGAGCGGCTGTCTCGCTATGGGGCCCAGGACAGGGATGGCACAGCCACTCCCGACAGGGGTTTACCCATCTCTGGGAAATGCTGGGGGGTTCCAGTGCCCCCCATTTACTCTGTTCGGACCCCGGCCATTGTTCTCGTCAGCAGCGGCTGCGCCTGTCAGGGCTGCACGGCATGACTGTGGCTGCCCGGCGGCTGGTGTTCTAGAGACATAACCCTGCCACATCCCAGGGCCACAGCAGCAAATACTGGCAGCTTTTTGAGCCCTCATACCCACTGGGAATTCCTTCATAACATGGAGCACTGTGGTGGAGTAAGATAGCCTTGGTTAGCCTGGGGAACTCTGCTGTCCTTCCTCAGACTTGTGAAGGCACACAGTGGAAGCAAAAAAGGCCTCTCACTGCCATTTCCTTCAGCCTTAGTCTCCCATAATTCCCGTTTTTTGGTGCTGGGGCATCTCTACTTGCCTTCTTGGCCATGGAGTCTTTCTCCAGGTCCCTCCTTCCTCCACCAGCCCACAAGAACACCCTCTCACCAACCCACCACTGCTCTCCTGGTGGTTGTTTATGAGAAGTGGCATGAGGGGATAGCAAATCCACCAAGGATTTTTCCTTATCCTTATCCTTAGCCTTCTCTGGCCTCTCCTAGGCTGTCTTTTCTGTCCCTCAGCATGACTGCCAGTCCCCCCCAGATCACTGGCCCCTTTCCATGTCCTCTCCATAAAGAAGTAGATGTTTAGCTGGGCCCCTGCGCAGGGCATCTTGTCTCAGCAGGGTGGAAATGTGAATGGAGTCACCCTCGAGACTGTCCCCAGTACAGGAAGCTGTCCTGGAAGATGATTTCCACATGGGCAGTTGGGCCTTCCCTGGGAGCTACTCCATGGAAAGTAAGAGGCTGTCTTGTCTAGGCAGATTTGTTTGGTCCTGTAGGCAGTCTGGCTATAGATATACCCTGTTCTTGTTTAACTGTGCCATATTCTGCTCTTTAGCTGCATGCCAAACACTTCTTCAAATAAATGAAACTAGAGTAGCATCTTCCTTCCTTTGCTGGTCATGGTGAAATCTGGGAAGAAGGGTAGTTTGCAAATACTGTGAAATAATTTCACTTTTTAGTAACACAATGAAATTAGGAAATCTGTTTTCGCTGCTGTAAACAGAGTCTTCAGAATTGAAAACTATTGCAGATGGCTTAAGCAATTGCCAGCATGGTGAAAATACCTACAGTGGCACAAGCATCCAGTGGGATCTATTTTCTGGAGGTTACTGACTTTAGATGTATCAGTGCTTTTCATCTCCCACTGCTAGATGTGGTTACCTCTCTGTGAAAGATTGCCTGAACTTACTTGGCCAACATTTTGCTCCAGTTAGATCTGGAAAAAAAGACACCTGAATAAGCAATGACCTTTCTCAAGGTGAGACCCTAATTGCCCCAGTGACATTTCCAGTTATTTGACATCTTGAACAATACAAAATGCGTGAATTTATCCTCAGCTGATTCTTACAAAGTAAACAAGCCAGAACACAATGCTGCTACAAAATTGCCACATCACAGGGGGCTGCAAATATCTGAAAATTGAAATAAAGTTCAAGGTAAACATGACTTCAATACTTTCTGATATTTTCCTTGCTAGAGACCAAAAGACCTCCTGTATATTAATAAAACAAGAATTCTCTGTTATAGCAGTCCACAGACAAATCAAGAACCTGTGGTATCAAACATTAGCAAGTTATAAAAGAACCTAGGGCTGGGAGAAAAAAGTACTAGCAACTTGAAAAAAATGCTGAAGCTTTTTTAGGAATTCCAGGAAATGCTAAAACTTGAAATTGGCGTGAGCATTTTGTGTAATGCTTATTGCTACACGCACCTTCCTGCTTTTTCTGGAGAATTGGCTACTGGCACTTCCATGACTTGGAAGCCATTGGTCGTGCTCACCTCCAAGTCCTTGTTGATTTGCCTTGGAAATGTACTTGGAGTCATCTTGGACACCTAAGAAAGGGCCAGACATAGGCAGTGAACAAAACTATGAAGTTCTATGTCCTGCCTTGACTCTTTCCTCAGTCCTACCTTTCTCTGAGCACATTCAGACTCTTCCTGCCTGACAGGACACTTCCCCTAGTGTCAAGAGCTCAGACGTACGTTGAGTAAAAGAGGAGAGCAGCATTATTTCCCCACACCCTGCCTCTCCCCGTAGTCATGGCTCAGAAGAAAGGCATGTCTCTCCATCACACATGCACCACTTAGAAACCACCCTGCCCAAGGACTGTTCCTGCCTTACCAATAAGGACTGTGGTTTTCTGCCAACTTGTATTTTTGGAGATTGTTTACACATAATGACTGCTCAGATCACTCCAGTTTGTTGACGTATTTTTTCTGGAGGTCCTCAAACTAGACACTGTTCTTCTGAAACAAAGCTACAAACACCAAGCAGATGGAAACCAACCATCTCCTTCACTCCTGTCAAGTGGGTGGGAGCTCATCAGGAGAAATCACCCCTGAAGGCAAACAACACGTAGCTCTAGAACATCAAGGATACTTTTTGTCCTGTCCAAAAACCAGAGTGAAGCTGTATAAGCACCACCAGGAATCCTACTTAGAGGTGTGACAAGCTCTGCAGAAAACAGGGCAACAGCTGGGAGAGAGGGTGTACTTGTGGACACTGAATCCATGGTAACATGGACTGCGGGAAAGGCTTAGTCACTGGCAAATATGCATCTGGGTTTAAGGTTTATGCTACAATTACACTTGCATACGGTTTATTCAGAAGTCCTTTTCTTTTCCATCTTGTGCAATTTTGTTTTCTGAGTCCCTTAGCATTCGCTGAAGACTCCTTTTTATATTGAGCCTGCTAGTTTGGGGGTTAAGATGAACTGGAATGAATCCTGTAGTGTTATATACAGAGGGTGTCCTACAGTCATCAGAAAAAGGCAAAGAGAAAGGAAGTGCCACCTGGAGAAACCTTGAGGTGATTCAGAGTCCAAGAAGTAGGTGCTAAGATCTCAGGGGACCCTGAGCAAATACCACCACCAGTGGCAAGATGGCATTGGGAAGAAAAATTGAACTCCAGGAAGGTGTTTCAGATGCCCACCTGCAGGCAGCATCCCTCCCCCCACCTCCAGTCTCCTCTGAAACATCAGCTGTTTTACTAGTTTGGTATTAGCAATGTGGTGATGTTGCCATTTGATTAAAATAAACTGTATTTAGCTAGTAGAGAACCTTATAGTTGACATTAGTTGTAGTAGTCATGCTAAGGCTTAGTAGGCCGCGTATAACCTACAGATGAACTATCATAGTGAAATTTGTAATGTAAGCAGTGTAGCTAAGAAATAATCACTTATCTAAGGAATGTACCTTTTGGCAGGAACCTAAATGTTAAGAAGATAATAGTACCAGGCGTTAGAATTAAGTAAGATTTTGTAACGATGAAGAAATCATGTAAAGAAACATATAAAAACCCTGTAAAATTTCTGTAAGATGGGGCTCTGATTTTGGACGCTAGTCCTCGGCTCCCAGGGCCCTCAATAAAGCACCGCATAAACGACTTCGGTTGTTTGTGTTTTCTTCGGATCGGGCAACAGTTTTCTGGCGACCGCGGCAGGACTCCGAAGGTGGCTAGGGGCGGTTCGCGTTTCGATCCACTCCACGCCGGCACCGAGTGATTCTCGGGGAGTCATCGGTTCGTGCCTGACCCCTGCGCCTGGCGGACGACTGCGAAAGGTAAGCCCGAAGGTGCTTTATTTTTCTGGTTTGGGTGCCTGCCCATAAGACGAGGTGGCAATCCTCTCCGGGTTGGGCTAAGACGTCTGGTTGGTCTGGGAAGCCTCGGCGCTGGCTGTCAGACGTGGCGAAAGCTGCGCAGGTCCGGCACTTGCCCCTCGCGGCGTTGAGAAGCGGCAAGTTGGTATTGGTCTGGTATTGGTCTGGTATTTATTCTGGTATTCATTTTGCTGTGTGAGTGTGAGTATGTGGTGTGATTGATTTGTTGAATTGTCAATATTGACTGGGGTTATTATTGTTTTGTACGCTGCTGCATATTGGTTGTTGTTGAGTTGCTGTATAGCTGTAGGTGAAACCGATTCAAAATGCCATTTGGAGCTCTTAAGTCTATGGTTCAGTTCTCTAAGGGTATACCCGAAAATACTCCGTTAGGATGTTTATTGAAGAGGTGGAAAAGTGAAAGGTTTTTCCAAGAGATGAGTAAGGACAAGATGATTGAATATTGTAATCATTGGTGGCCGGAATATGAGCGAGAGGGGCCGGTATGGCCAGAAAATGGTACTGTGGATTATGATACCCTGAATTCACTAATGCAGTATTTAAAGGAAAATGAAAAATGGGATGAAGTACAGTATTTGGACTTGTTTTACTTACTGCGCAGTAAAAAGGAGTGGCAGACTGAATGTGGAATAATGGTATTGGAGATGAAAGAATCTGGGTGTGGGGGCTGTAAAGGGAAACCTAAATGTGTCCAGTGCTTAGCTTTAACCTCTCGACCAGAGGAGGATTTGTCTTTAATGATGTCACCCGGAGCGCCTTCCGCCCCACCCTCCCCTGCTGCCTCGGCGTCCCCTGCTGCCTCAGCGTCCTCTGCTGTCTCACCTCCTTCTGCTGTCTCCCCCCTCCCTTCTGTTTCACCTTATTCCTCCCTGTATCCCGCGTTACCGGAGAGCAGTGTAGATGAGGAAGAAGAGGAAGGGGAGGAGGAAGAGGTGGCAAATATAACAGTAATACCAGGGAATGCTAAGAGGGTTGTTGTGCGTCCCCCAACCCCTTCCCCCGTTTCTCCCCAAAATCGGCAAAACACCCCGCTTGCAGCACGAACTAGACAGGGACGAAAGAATCATGGGGAACCCCAGCTTATTGCTCCCTTAAGGGAAGCTATGGGACCCCAAGGGGAGAAGGTGCTCGTGAAAGTACCTTTCTCCCCAGGAGATCTGGTGATTTGGAAACAGTCAGCAGGGAGTTACCGTGAGAATCCTGAGAGAGTGGCATGGGTGGTTAAAATTATTAAAACACAGAATCCAGATTGGAACGATATGCAAGTTTTGTTAGACACCCTAATGGACTCCACTGAGAGGGAGATGGTGCTGCGGGCAATGAAAGAGCGTGCTCGGGAAATGATCAGGCTGTACCCAGGCAGAAGAACTGTGGGAGACTTGGTGCCTAGTGATGATCCAGGGTGGGATCCGAATAGGGATGAGGGAAAGGAATCTATCAGGGAATATCAGGAGTTGTTAGTGGAGGGAATTAGGACTGGAATGCCCAAAACACTAAACTGGTCAAAATTGTATTCAGTTAGACAAGATAAGAATGAATCACCCTCGGCGTTTTTAGAACGACTTAAAGAAACAGCCAGACGTTTCACAGATTTGGAAATTGACAGTGAAGCAGGAAAGTTGCAGCTTGCCTTAATCTTTTTAGGTCAGACCCAGGAAGATATTCGTAAAAAACTGCAGAAATTAGAGGGACAGGATACTCGGGATTTGGATAAAATGCTAGAAATAGCCTGGAAAGTTTACAATAACAGAGAAAAAGAAGCTAACAAAAAGCAACAAGCGAGTCTGTTAGCTGTGCTGCAGCAAACGAATGCTGGTAGAGGGAGGGGTAGAGGTAGTTTCGGGCGGGGTCGAGGGCAAGGAAGGGCAGGATTTCAAAATATGAGAACAAGTGGAAGAGGGATGGTTTCCCCAGGACTCCAACAAGGGGGGCTTGCCTCTAATCAATGTGCTTTCTGCCGACAAATAGGACATTGGAAAAATGAGTGTCCTGTGAAAGCTGGGCTGGGAGGGGCATCTGGTAATTCAGGGAGTTACCCAATGAATCCAGAAGGGGTCGCCCAGGCATTGGTGTTGAGCAACTATCAGAATCAAAGCTGACTAGAGGAAGGTCTGACGGTAGTGCTTGAAGTTGATGGGAAAAAGCAGGCATTTATAGTAGATACAGGCGCTACCCATTCTGTTCTGAATAAACGGTTAGGACCTTTGAGTGACACTACCATACAGGTAGTGGGGGCAACAGGACAAGTAGAAGAAAGACCCTTTTTGCAGCCTTCACATTTAAGATTTGGAGGAAAAGAATGGGATCACCAATTTTTATATATGCCCAACTCCCCTAAACATCTTTTCGGAAGAGATTTACTGTCATTCTTGAATGTCAAAATATCTTTTGAACAAGGTAGGGTGAAATTAGAGTTCCCAGAAAAGGAGATTGCTAAGCTTTTTGTGATTAGAGAAGTAGACCCCTCTCCAATACCTAAAGAAATTGAAGATGCAGTAGTTCCCTGGGTATGGGAAACAGGAAATCCAGGACGGTCCAAGGCAGCGGAGCCGGTGGTGGTAGAACTGAAAGAAGGGGCAAAACCGGTCAGGGTAAAACAATATCCAATTAAATTGGAAGCAAGAAAAGGGGTAGCACCTTTGATCACTCAGTTCCTAGCCCAAGGAATTTTACAAGAAAGTGAGTCAGAATACAACACTCCAATTTTTCCAGTACAAAAACTAAATGGTAAGTATAGGTTAGTACAAGACTTGAGAGCTATTAATGAAATAGTAAAGGACATTCACCCAGTGGTGGCTAACCCGTACACATTGTTAACATCTGTGTCAGAAAGATTTAAATGGTTTTCTGTGATTGATCTCAAAGATGCATTCTTCTGCATCCCTCTGGCATTGGAAAGCAGAAAATATTTTGCATTCGAATGGGAGAGTCCCGACACTGGAAGAAAGAGACAGCTCATCTGGTCTCGGCTACCTCAAGGTTTCAAAAACAGTCCTACTATATTTGGAAATCAGCTGGCAAAGGAATTGGAAGTATGGAAGACAACGGAGGTAAGAGAATCTCCTTTCTCTTATGTGGTATTGCAGTATGTAGATGATATCTTTCTAGCAACAGAAGAACAAGAAATTTGCCTCAAGTTGACAATTGCACTGTTGAACATGCTAGGCCAAGCTGGCTACCGGGTATCAAAGGAGAAGGCCCAGTTGGTGAAACAAAGTGTTATTTACCTGGGATGTGAAATTACACAAGGTCAGAGAAAATTAAGAATCAATCGAGTAGAAGCTATCTGTGCTATACCACAGCCGAGAAATCACCACGAACTGAGGTCCTTTTTAGGAATGGTAGGATGGTGCAGGCTGTGGATTTTGAATTTTGGGCTCTTAGCTAAGCCCTTGTATGAGGCCCTGAAAGAACCACAGCTACACTGGGACCGACAAAGGAAAAAGGCTTTTGAGGACTTAAAACAGGCCTTGAAGGAGGCCCCCGCGTTAGGCCTCCCAGATCTGAACAAAGATTTTCAGTTATATGTGAATGAAAGGCAAAAATTAGCACTTGGGGTGCTGGCTCAGAGACTTGGATCTTGGAAATGCCCGGTGGGGTATTTCTCAAAGCAACTGGACCCAGTCAGCGCTGGATGGCCGTCATGCTTGCGGGCAGTTACGGCCACAGTGATCCTCATCCAGGAGGCCAGAAAATTGACTTTGCGGAGGAAAATAGAGGTATTTGTGCCCCACATGGTACTGGCAGTTTTGGAACAAAAGGGGGGTCACTGGCTTTCATCCAGCAGGATGCTACAATACCAAGCAATCCTGAGAGAACAGGACGATGTGGAGCTGAAAATGACTAATCATGTTAACCCAGCAGAATTTCTCCGCAGTGAGCAGGAAGAAGGAGAACTCGCACATGATTGCATGGAAGTGATTGAACAGGTGCATGCTAGCAGAATCGATTTAAAGGATACCCCTATGGATGACCCGGACTGGGAATTGTTTACTGATGGATCCAGTTTTGTGGAGAACAGAACCAGGTATGCAGGGTATGCGGTAACAACCGTAAAAACCGTGGTAGAGGCAAAAGCCTTGACTCCCGGAACCTCAGCCCAACGAGCAGAAATTATTGCATTAACCAGAGCTTTAGAATTAAGCAAGGAGAGAAAAGTGAACATATGGACTGACTCCAAATATGCCTTCGGAGTTGTCCACATTCACGGAGCTTTGTGGAAAGAACGAGGGTTGTTGAACTCTCAGGGAGTTACTATGAAATATAAAACTGAAATTCTTGCTCTACTGGATGCGGTCCACCAACCTGTGAAGGTGGCTGTGATGCATGTTAGAGGACATCAGAAGGAAGAAGGAAAAATTTATGAAGGGAACCGGATGGCAGACTGGACAGCTCGAGATGTAGCTAGACAAGTATGGACTCAGATGGCCTTGATACCAATTAAGGTGAGCCTAGTAACCCCACATCTGTTACAGGAACCAAAGTACTCCCCAGACGATGAAAAGCTGGCATCATTGCTGCTAGCCCAAAAGAATGCAACCGGATGGTATGTAACAGGAACGGGACAAGTTGTCATGCCTGCCAGAATCATGAAGGCAATCCTGGAAACAGAACATAATAAATGCCACTGGGGAGCAGAAGCATTGGTAAAATTTCTAAAAAGAGAAGTGATTTCTAACCAGATGTTAACATTGGCAAAACGGGTAAATGCCATGTGTCCAATTTGTTTAAAGAATAACCCAATAGTTAGGAAACAGATTCAGCTGGGGAAATTACAGATGGGACCAGAACCAGGAGATTACTGGCAAGTGGATTTTTCAGAGTTACCAAAAGCACAGAACTACAAGTATCTTTTCGTGTACGTATGCACCTTTTCAGGCTGGCCTGAAGCCTTCCCTTGCCGAACAAATCAAGCAAAGGAAGTGGTCAAAACACTGTTGAGGGAAATCATTCCAAGATTCGGGGTACCGTTAGGACTGTCATCAGATAGAGGCCCACATTTTATAGCAGGAATCGTACAAGAAGTGGCCAGGGTGCTAGACATATCCTGGAACTTACACACCCCATGGTGACCTCAATCTAGTGGCCAGGTAGAGCGGATGAATCAAACAATTAAAGGACAAATTAAGAAAATTTGCCAAGAGGCAGAAATACAGTGGCCACAGGCATTACCGTTAGCATTGCTCAGAATCAGAATCAAACCCAGGGAGTGGGTAGGGGTTAGTCCATATGAAATTCTATATGGGAAACCATACCATGCTACTGTGTTGAAAGGGGATCTGCATGTGCAAGGTGATCAAACAATATTCAGTTATGTCATGTCATTAAATAAAATCCTTAATGCCTTAAGGGGAACCTTGCAATGGAACCAACCCATGCCACTGGAGAATCCGGTGCATGACATTCAACCAGGAGACCAAGTGTACGTGAAAAATTGGTCCACCCACCCCTTGAAAGAAGCATGGGACGGCCCGCATCAAGTGATCCTGACAACCTACACGGCAGTAAAGGTCGAAGGAATCGACTCATGGATCCATTACACTCGGGTCAAGAAAGTCCCTGTGCAATGGGGGGCACAGTTAGTCTCTCCCACGCGGATGATTTTCCGCAGAAAGTAGCATTTTTAATTATATTGTTACTGGTATTGACGAAACCCATCCGTGTTAATGGTTCTGATTCTATTGTAGTTGCAGTTACCGAACCAGTGGTCGGTGTCATGGAAGGAATGGATGTGAACCTGACCTGTTTAATAACAAATAACCAGAAAACTGAAGCCCGGAATGTGCGAGCAACCTGGAAGAAAGGTGCTGATTATCCGGGAGCAAATGTTACTACAGTTTGGGATAAGGATGCACAGAAAGGAAACACCACATTACAGCTGAAGCGAGTCAGTCAAAAAGATATGGAAAGGTACATGTGTATTGTAAGATCCCGAAAAAGCTTTGATTATAAACAAATTACATTGAGAGTAGTGCCCTGGAAGTTGTGGAAGGATGCTCCATCCCAGGAATCTGTAGAGATAGACCCCCCTTGGGCTGGACAAGATATGTGGGATGGACTTCCTTTGAAGATGAGTTGCCCATTCATGTTAAAACAGGGATGTAATCAGACTGTGCAAGTCAAATGGTGGAAAGAAAACAAGCCAAAGTCATGGGATAAGATAGACCGAGGGATCAGCTGGTGGGAGAAATCTGGAAAAGGTATAGGGTGGCTGAACATTAGTAACCCTCAAATTGGTCCTACTGAAGGAAAATACTTGTGTTTAGTGATATGTGGAATTGAGGCCGATTATGGAATAAGAATTGTAGAAGCTGGACAAGGAACCAGACCCCCTCACATGGTACCCCCAAAAGGAAAGAAGCGTAGAGAAGTAGCTGTACACCAAAGTCATGAACGAGAAAACTTGATAATAGGGCTGATTAGAGATTTTGGAATGGTGCAAAACGTATCCCGAATTACAGCATGCCTGCCACTTCCACAAGCGGCAGGAGAACCAATTCCATGGGGAATAATTCCCATTCCATTACCACATGAGACGGCAGAAAACGTATCTACTGTATGTCACATTGAAAGAAAAGAAAAAGAAATAGTGACTGTCAAAAAGAATGTCTGGAACGCAGCCTTGTATGCTACCGAAGATGTAGAAGTTAGAACAAAGTAACCTTACCAGGAAGTTAAGTGTGAAAATATAAGCCAGCAACAAGTGATTTGGGATAATTGGAAAACTGTATGGGGTCCGAGCTTACTAGAACACTATAGCTATATTGGAGCAGTGAGTTGGTGTATACAATGGACAGGAAATAAAAATAAAACCCTGTTAGAAGTCTATAAGACAGAAACGTCTACAAGAGAAATTAAAGAAGCTAGAGAAAATTGGAATTGCACTAATGTCATTACATGTGATACCCCCGAAAATCAGATCAATCTGGCTCCTCTTAGGGTACTACTTAAGTGGGGATGTGAATGCAGGAGATTCAATCATACAATACTAGACAAAGTAAATTCACTTTGGAGTAACGGAATTAGGAGAGCTGTAAGCTGTAAAGACACTACAATTAAAAGTCCAGGAAACTTAGTTTGGGTAATGGGACATGGACAATGGACCACACATATTCCTATAGATGGGCCTGTGACACAAATCACTCTAGGAATCCCCACTCTTTGTCCCCTATGGAAGCAATCAAAATTAAAATCCAACCGGAAGAAAAGAGAAGTAGATGCATTCACTGAGTTAGAAAATGAATGGCACGAACCTGATGGCGGAGTTAAATTTGGATGGGCTTTGGAATCACTATTTGCGCCTATAGCCACCTATAGGAACAGAGAGATGCTGTACAAATTGCTAGGGCAGACTGAAAGGTTAGCAGCAGCCACTAAAAAAGGATTCAAGGATATAAATTTGCAATTACAAGCCACATCCCGAATGACTTTGCAGAACAGGATGGCACTGGATATGCTCCTGCTGAAAGAGCATGGTGTATGTCAGTATCTAAAAACAAGAATCGATCATTGCTGCATCCATATTCCAAACATGACTATTGAAGTAGAAAAAGATATCTCTCAATTGGAAATCGTTGAATCCAAAACAAAAGATATTGAGAAGGAAGCACAACATAATTGGATCGGAGAAATTTTTGAATCTTTAGGGCTTCAGGTTTCTGGATGGGTTTCGTCTGTAATACAGTACATTTTGTTGATTGTAATTCTGTTATTAATTGTTTGGCTAGTATATAAGTGTGTTCTAGGAGTCATCGAGAAAGAAACAAAACGTACCAGAAGAGTGATGAAAGCCTTGACAAGAACCAACGAGATGCAACTGTCTCACTTGACTCCTCCGAAATATGAAGATGTTATTGGGCAAGAGAACTCAGCATTTGAAAGACCTGATGACAACTGAGAATTGAGCATCCTTGCAGAAGACTGAAGAATGCTCAAAAGGGGGGAAGTTGTTGCCATTTGATTAAAATAAACTGTATTTAGCTAGTAGAGAACCTTATAGTTGACATTAGTCGTAGTAGTCATGCTAAGGCTTAGTAGGCCGCGTATAACCTACAGATGAACTATCAGTGAAATTTGTAATGTAAGCAGTGTAGCTAAGAAATAATCACTTATCTAAGGAATGTACCTTTTGGCAGGAACCTAAATGTTAAGAAGATAATAGTACCAGGCGTTAGAATTAAGTAAGATTTTGTAACGATGAAGAAATCATGTAAAGAAACATATAAAAACCCTGTAAAATTTCTGTAAGATGGGGCTCTGATTTTGGACGCTAGTCCTCGGCTCCCAGGGCCCTCAATAAAGCACCGCATAAACGACTTCGGTTGTTTGTGTTTTCTTCGGATTGGGCAACAGTGAAAGAATTTGTGCCTGATTTGCCAGGTAAAAAGGGAATGAGTTTGCAGTGATGCTGTCACACAAGGTCAAAGCCACCTGTGAAATAGGGCAGGCCCCAGGCCAAACATGGAGACAAGTCCATAATAGTGTTAGCTGCCAATTTTGGAAAGCCTTTGCAGCACTATTATCTAAATTTAGGGTAGCAGGACTGGTTGAATTATTCATTGCAAGCAAACTCTCCAGCAAACTTTACCCCTGCTACCCATTCACAGGTCTGTTTACAGATGTCTGTTACACAGAACAGTACAAACTGTTCATGCAAAACACATTTCAGCCCGGGAGCTGTCTGCCAGTCCTTTACTTCTGTAACTCCCTGCCCCATGGGTTGTGCCAAGGGTGGTATCGCTGCTCCCTCCATTACCTGTAAATCCTACCTATGGGCAGAAGAGAGATACAGCCCATAGGGAGGAGCAGGATTCTGCCTGTAAAGCACATGGCTAGATTTCACCACCATTTTTGCAGATGCTTATGCATGTATTTGCTTGTATCCACTTTGCATTCTTTCTTGTTCTCCTCTGTGAGACCATCCTCTTTCTCTGGTGGGGATTTTTTGCCTGTCTGAGGGACCAGACTGATGACAGTATGGAGAGTCCATTGTTAGATGCACTTCTCTTACTGCTGTCCCTTACTTGTTCTCTTACTCCTATTTGCAGCCAGCCCTCTGTCCTTTCTGCCTTCAACAATCTCACAGTCATTTCCAGTTCTCCTGGCTAAATAATTAAAACAAAGCCCTCTCATGCCTGTGGAAGAGGCTAGTGCTGTGGTACCAGTGTCACATGCACATCCCTTTGAAGCCTTGCACTACCTTTTCCAGAGGCAGGACTCTATTACCAGGAACAGTCTCTTGTGCAGAAAACCTGCTTTTTGAGAAGAACGATGGATGGAGCTGAAGGCAGCCCAGAAAGACTGGCTGCTCCAAGATTACAAAAGGAAAAATAAATTCCATGAATTCTCTTCTTTTTTCCTTCCATTTTTTGGAGGCATTCTTTTTGCAGGGGAGGGACAGTTCTCTCGACAACCCCTTTCACCTATAATCAGCTGTGTCTCACTGTCTTGCAAGGCTGGGTTCACTGCCCAGAGTTCTGGTTTGCTTCACTTGTTTTCACACAGTTGCTCAGAAATTAGCTCTGTCCTGCCCATGCAGGATGTACCTTTTCATGTTCCACCAGGAGAGACAATAGTCTCAGTCTTTGTGGTTTGTGCAGACAGCCACAGAGGTACTTTGGCAGGCAAAAGTTGCCCTGAGAGGGAGTCAACCTTGAAAGTAGGAAGACCAGGCATCCCAAGTCAGATTAAAGAAGAATCTTCAGTCTAAGAATCTGAAAAGCTGAAATCTCTTTATCCCAGCTTAAACACTAGCACCAAACCACTATCAAAAAATAAGCACCACACTTTCCTCACTTCAGCAAGTGCTTCACTCTTCTCAACTTTGAATCAGTTCAAGACTTTCTAAAGGCCAAAGGCTAAGCACTCCGACCTGAAATTGAGGACTCTGCCAAGTAATTGACTTCCAGATCAGCTCCTCCACCACCCCCGTGCAAAGTACAGTAGAACATGATTCCAACCGTAGCAATCAAAGAGCAATTGTCACTATTAATTTTCATTGAAGTACAGAAACTAACCACCTAATTCCAGATCTAGCTGTCTTCCTCCCATGCATTTTGGGAAGGCTAGTGAGTGAGCTGAAGAGAAACACATCCCCATTTCCCAAAGCCTTTGATGTCTGGGATATCATGTCTGGGCCTCACAATTGTATTCCCTCTCCTGGCTACCTGAACTCCCCATCTCTCTAGTGAAAGTTCTGTGGCAGCTTGGATGCTGCACAGCACCAGCACCAGCAGAGTTTCCACCTCCCAGCTAAGTTATATAAAGAGGCAGCAAAGATCAATGGGACAGTTCATCCTCTGGCAATACCTACCTCTTCCTGTTAAGCTGACTGGGCCATGGGATTGCTCCAGGGATGCCATTCCAGTGCCCACACACAGGTACGAGCAGCAGCACTACTGGAAATGTCTCAGGCCTTCAGGCTGGCTTCCAGCTGCTGCTTCAGAAGACAGGAGGTCCTGCAGGTCCCACATGCTTTGTGCAGACAGTTCAGATACCAGAGGACACCAGACACCTATGTTTAGGTAGCTAAATCTTTCCCCTAGCAGGCCCTACAGGTCTAATTCTTAAAGAGCTTGAGATAGAGGGACTTAGATGTTGTTTGTGCCAAACTGTTCTGAGACAGGAAGAAGTAAAGTGGAATTGGAACAGAACTAGATTGAAAGCTATAACTCTGTGGCAAATCCAGCAAGTGACAACCATTTCTAATCAACAGGCATCCTGCCTTCTTCAGAAAACAACTTCATAGCTGGTCTCCATTTACCATTAAACTCTGCTGAAAATGCATGCTCCATCATACTTCTGTACACTATATCTGGAAAGACTCACAGACTCCTTTTCCATTTCAAAGCTGTAACCTTCAGAGTGGATCAGAAGAATTGTTTTGCAGCAGGACACTACAGTCCTCTTCCATCTTTTGAGTTTTCCCTCATGTTGGTATATTCTGGAAGGATGGCTCCAAGCACAGCCAGATTGCCCACTGTATTGTGTGGGATCTGTACAATCCACTAAGTCATTGATGCCTTTGCAGCATCTTAAATGGTCCACAGACACCCTGCAAGCCAAGGAATTGTCTGCATATATGCTCCCAAGACCATTTTTCGTGCTCTCATGAAGCCAAAATAAATCAAACAACATGGATCTGTAGAGGATCCTGGCATAACTATAATCCTAGGATTATCTTGTCCTAGCTCTGTGAATCATTAGGGTATACTCACTGTCTTTTGTCTCTTTATCTCAACAACTAATGTGCCAATCCCATTCCTTTATTATCCAACCAGCATATTTTTATGCCTTGAAATTTCAGATTTGTCTTGTCAGGGTTTAGGCTGTCTGTTGTTCATTCCATGTAGGTATTCCTGGAAGGGTTCAAGGCCAGATTGGATGGGTCTTTGAGCAACCTGATCTAGTAGAAAGTGTCCCTGTCCATGGCAGAGAAGCTGAAACTAGATGACGGGAGCCCTCCAAAATTTAAACAACAATAATCTTTAGGGCCCCTTCCAATCCAAACAATTCTAGGATTCTATGAGCTGTAGGTGTGCTAATTTTGATGACCTGGTAACACATGTGCCATCAGCACCCATCATTCTCAGACATCTCTAATTATTTCTTTCTGATGCTTCTAGACATTTCTTCTCCATTCCTGTCAATGTGTCTTCCACTAATTTTTACAGTTCCTGGCAGCATAAAAGAGTTGAAGAGCAATTGCTAATGTTCTTTGCAGTCATCACAAACACAGTCCAGAGAGTTTTATGCTGTCAGCTGAAGTGACTGCATGTACTCAGAGCTCTTGGAAGTCTCAGTGCTAGAGCCAGGGCAGACTGCAATGCCCCATTGCTCAGGAAAGCATTTGCAGAAGACACATCCTGCCTGTACAGAGAGCACATGCAGAGCCAGCTGCTTTGGAGACCAGAAGCTTGTGTGGAATTCCCTCAGGCAAGGGAATTCAAGCTGTCTTCAAGAGCTCAGCCAAAATTACAACAGCAGTGGCACAGCTTCTTCCTCTGGTGGCAACCTACACTAAAATATTGTCTACTGAAAAGAAAGAGTAGAGGGTTTAGGGAAGACAGCAGCTGGAAAGACAAGGCAGCTGGTTTCCATTTCTAGCACTTTCCTTAGTCATTGCATAAACTTGAACAGCAATTTAATTCTATGCCTGGATTTCCTCTTTAGAACAGGGCTAGTAACTTTCCTGTAAACCACAGTCAGTGTCAAAAAGTCACTACACTTGTCCATTTCCTTAAATCAACCACAGGGCTCAGCACATGCTTTGGGAGGTTATATGTCTGACAGAGAGGAGCTGCTTAACTGTGGTGAGATGCCATGGCCAGGACCATAGCATAGGGAAGGAGAGGAAGAAAGAGGTAAAACAAAAGGGAAGCTGTATCCCAGACATGCAGAGCACACCTGGTGCAGAGTGGAAAGCTTGAGTAGAAAAGCAAAAGGGGGACAGAAAGCAGACAGTTGTACTTCAAGGTATGTATGTTATAGACACAACCTGCCAAAAAAACCCATAAGTGAACAGAGCAGTGGTTGTCTGCCAGGTTGAAAGTTAGGTGGTGTGGATAGAGGAACAGAGGTCAGCTAGAGTGCATGAAGACAATTCAATCCATTCTACACATGCTCCAAAATTCAAAGATTAGGGTTGGGGGGAGCACTTTAAAGATTAAAACTGCATATATGGCTCTAGGGCACAAGGAACTGGCTGAACTGCAGGATGTGCTCAAGGTGGTTTTGCACACTTAAAAAAATATTCTGTAGATGGCAGGAGGAACAGATGGAAAACTCCCCACAGCAATAGCCATGTGGCTGCAGCCACTAGCTCAGTTTTTAAGACATGAAGACTTTTCACATCCAGTATGAATACAGAGGGACAAGCTTCCTTTATACCCAGTGGCACACAGCCAAGATCCATGCTCTTCATCTCTTGGACACAAAAGCTGATGTTTCCACCTCAGAGTATTTTGCTCACTGCCAGAGCTACCAAGAGGGTCTGTGGCCTCTTGACTCAGAAAAGCAGCTCTACAGTCTTGAGCATGACTACCTTGGTTCAAGACAGAAGTTTCATCCAGTACGACACATCTGCTACAATGTCTACGGAAATGTTTCACGCACGGACTAAATGAGCCAAGCACAGAGGAGTTCATTCCCTCTCTGCCAAACCATGTCACTAAACAACAAAACCTCCCCTGTCTATGTCAGTCAGTATCCACCAAGGTGGGGCAGGTCTCTTGGCTGGAGGACAGTATGGCAGCATTTCCTTTTTCTGCCTGAAAGGGAGCTAAATCCTAGGCTTTTACAATTATTATGTTTTCATAGTGTGTTGCATTGCATTTTGGGGGGAGGGATCTCCAGGGGCCCCCTATGCTGTATGTTCGTTGGTGGCAGCAGGCACGCAAGGAGACGCCACACAGCTTCTGAGGGTGCCAGTTAGAGGAGGATTTATTGGGGGTCCCATGCCAGGCAGCAACATGGTTTCTGAGGGGAAAAGGAGGGGGGGGGGGGTGGGAAAGGGGAAGGGAGGAGGACAGAGGGAGCAAGGGAGCAAGGGAGCAGGAGCAAGAGGTGGAGAGCCAGAGCAAGAGAGAGACTTCTCGTCTCCCCGCACAGCCTAAGAGGGAGATTCAAAATGGGCGTGGAAAAGGACTTGGGCCAATGGGATTGCAGATACATGATACTTCAGGAGAGGGTTACAGATTTAGAATGAACCATACACTTTTGAGGGGTGACAAAGAGTATACCATTTAACAGAAATGCAACACCTCACCCTTTTTTCGTTAGAAAGAAAAGATAAAGAGAAATATGACAACAATTTAAAAATGAGGCAGTAATTACACAGTTTTGCAGCACAAAAACACAATTACAGTGAGGATTATGTTTTGAATTGAATACACTGAACAGTCTATTTGACTTTTGACTATAAAAATGAGCATTTAGTTGTAATAAATGGGTTATGTTGGTTCATATTGAAGATTTTAGACAAATTAAAAGCATGAGTGAGTGCTTCAGCACTAAGCTCATATAAGAATTTTGGGATTGGCCTTTTCAGCATGAGTGAGTGCTTCAGCACTAAGCTCATATAAGAATTTTGGGATTGGCCTTTTCAGCATGACTGGCCTAATGGTGTCTAACCTTTTCCAACTGGCTTTTTCGGACCACTACAGCCCCCAGTTCTAGGCTATGGCACTGACTTCTGCTCCCCCTCTCAGGGACAGGGAATCACCTGGAGCCCCCTGGACTCCAGGCACGTCTGCGGCCTCAGATCCTTACTCTTGGATCTGAGCTTTACCACTGCTTTTACTTTCTAACTGGTTTAACCCAGAAGACCCCTGGTTTTAAGTCGTTAACAGAAAAACAAAAAGAAAAAAGAAAATTTGGCTTCAGCTACTACCTATACTCAGGAAGCATTCACCACAAAAACCATCAAAATACTTTCTCAGACACCATTTTAGGTTAGCAGTTGTTGCCGGAGATCAGCCAGGGTCAAGACAGCACTCAATATGAGTTAGAAATCTTGCTCGTTTATTCAGCTATTTGGCTTACATTTATACTGTGCTAAGCATATCATGCACCTAACTCTGAACATCATTGGTTAAACCACAGTGTTCACGCGTCCTTGCAGTATACATAATTGGCTTAGAAGCTCTGTCCACGCGGCTGGATGCTGTGAGTCTTCCCCAACTTATGGTCAGCGCATCCTGTTATAGCTATGGCTCCAAACTTTCCTTCATCCTTATCCTATCTAAAAAACAGTTCAAGGACATTTCAGCTTCTACTCATCCTTCAGGCTAAAAGCAGGATTGTGCACATGTCCCTGCTTTTCCAGCCATGCATCCACAATCAGTCACCCTCAGAACCTACTGAGGACAGCATAAACCCAACAGCGATCTTGATTCAGCAGTCTAATACTATCTGAACCCTCGCTATTAAAGAAACAATCAAAAACTGCTTCTCCTTGGGTCTACCCTTGTGACCTGAGAGGCCTCTGCTTTCTAAAACTGAAAGCAGGACAATCTGCGATATGAACACACACTTAACTAGAAAAGCATAATTGTAAAAACTACTTCATGGGGATGAGAGGGAGATGGAAAGACGACAGGTATTGGGTAACAATGACAAAAAGGTTAGAGGGTTTTAGGATAAAAGTTCTAGCAGACGAGCTCTTTTTAGCTGGAACAAATAGATAGGGATTGGGAACTGGAGAGGTTATGGGGGGCCAGGGACTCTGCAAAAGAAAAACCGTTTCGGGGTTCCCTACGCCCTCAGGCGGGTTGCTCCCAGTGAACTACCCAACATAAGGAAAAAGGGGTATGGATTGCAGAGAAGGATATTATCCTGCTCTTGGAATACCAGGGGAAGGAGATCATAAAGTAGAATTCACAATTCAATGAAATATGGAAGGCCATTAAAACTGGTATTACAAATTTACCTTAGCTTTGGGTTTTGGTTTCTTAGCTTCTTCCCTAATTCTAGCCTTTACCCTGTGGGACTTGGAAAGCAGAAGGTGGGAACTAGGAGCTGGAGGGGAGGCACATGGCCATGTTGGCCATGCGGCCACAGCGCACATGGCGGCAGCTGTGCTGAGGCTTAGCCATGTGGCTGCTGTGCCGGGCTTAGCAGGACGGGATGGACTTCCAGGGGTTTGTTTAGGGGAAGGTGGGTTAGGGAGAAGGAGCAGCGAGGGGAGGAGGGAGTAAGAGTGAGGAAGGAGGTCACAGAATTTCCAAAAACAGTTTTGGGGGGCAAAGCTGAAGACTGCTTTTTGCTTCTCTGGTGGCTCTCTCTCGGAAACAGGCTGGATTCAGTTCTTTTCGCCACTGTCCAGGGCATTGGCTACTCAGGCTCGGCGGTCTGCACGGTCTGCTTGTTCTGCGGGGCGCCCCCCGCCACCGCGGGCCTGGTGTGCTCTGCGTGGCTTCTCCGGGGGCCAGGGCTGCGCCACACCAGGTCTTGGGCCCGCGCTGCAGCGGGGGTCCCGCCGGGCCAGGGCTCGGGCCCCGGCCCCGCCGCGCCTGGGCTGTGCTGCCTGCGCTGCGGCATGCTGGGGCCCCGAGAGGCCGGGACCTGGGCCCACACCACACCAGCTGGAGGTGATGGGATGGTGGCGGGGTGTCTCGCGGGGCATCTGCGGGGTGGGGGAGGGGCCGCCTGGGGCCGCAACTGCAGCCTGGGGCGGCTGCTCCGCAGTGCCGGAGATGGCGCTGAAGTGGTGTTCCGCGGGGTTCTGCGCTGTCCCGGTGGTGTGGTAGTCCATCTTCGTATCAGGGTTGTCGGTGCTCGAGCCCTACGTTGAGAGTGCCTGTGAAAAAGGCATATTGTATGTGTGGCTCTATGCAGATATTTACTATATGTAATCTGATAGATAGAAAAGTTATACTATATTAACATTAGAATGATGTAGTGAATGTAGTTTTGTAATTAACAATAAGTCATAGTACAATAGAAGCTGTGTATGTGTGTTATATTTTTTTGCTCAAGAAGAAAAATTCCTCAGCACAGAGATAACATTCACAGAGGCCCCTAAACCTTACAGAGGCCCCTAAACCTTCTAGTGAAGAAGAATTTATGGCCTCTTATCCACAGAACCTAACTTTCTCAAGGACGTATGCTCTCATGCGTTCTTTTAATTAACAGAAAGCTTTTGTGACAAGAAACAGCTGAAAATTACTCGTTTTACGTAAGATATGAATAGTCATAAACTGAAGGCTTAAAAAAGAAGACTTCTCTTTGTTCTGGGCCCTTCTCCCTCTAGCCTTTGTCTGGAAGGGGGGGGGTCTTGGGTGGCCCGGGCTACCTTCTTTGCTTTTATTGTCTCATTATTTGTCCTGTCTCTGAAAAACTTTTTTTACTTTTATTATTGTATTAATTTTTTTGTAACTAATTTTTATTCTTTATTAAATTTTCATAACTTTCTAAAAGCGAGTGATTGGCGTTTATCACAGTGCCATTTTGTTGCAGTGCGTTTTGGGGGGTCCCCCGGAGGGGGTGTTCCCTGGGGGGCCCCTCTAGGCTGTGGGTTCGTTGGTGGCAGCAGACACACAAGGAGATGCCACACGGCTTCTGGGGGTGCTAGTTAGAGGATTTATTTGAGGTCCCACGCCAGGCAGCAACATGGTTTCTGAGGGGAAAGGGGGGGGGGGGGGGGAGGGAAGGGGAAGGGAGGAGGACAGAGGGAGCAAGGGAGCAGGAGCAAGAGGCAGAGAGCCAGAGCAAGAGAGACACCTCGTCTCCTCACACAGCTTAAGAGGGAGATTCAAAATGGGCATGGAAAAGGACTTGGGCCAATGGGATTGCAGATACATGATACTTCAGGAGAGGGTTACAGATTTGGTGTTGGGAAGGATGAAGTAGAGAGGCCTTGTAAATATGATGGTTTAGATTCTGGGAGTATGAGACCAACAATCGAGATAGAAATGAAGGCAAGCTTTGAGATTTAAAATATCAAGCCATCAGCTAGTGAACAATAGTGTGCCTAGCTGGGGGCAATCTCCTTTGTTTAAACAATACCCTCCTGCTTGCCAAAGGTAAAGTGACAGTTCTATTGGCTGTATGTAAATGTTGTGAGATTGGTATCTTGTATTAGATTGGTTGGTCCAACACAGACTATTCAACTCAGAAGGACATTTATTGTACGGTAACCAGAACCTACTCCTCTTTTTCCAGCTCTTTTCCCTCTCTTTTCCAGCTCTTTCCTGGCCTGCTTTAGCTGTGCTTAGCAGCTACAAGCAAGGCCCCTGCACTCACTATAAACCACATGCTCTTATGGCTGTTTTGCTTATAGAGATACTTTGTCGCTGTCCCTGCCGTCACCGAGAAGCTCCTACAATTTGGAATGAACCGTACACTTTCGAGGGGTGACACAGAGCATGCCATTTCACAGAAATGCAACAATAGTGAGAGAGCATTCTCTGGAGATCATTCATTTTGGAAGCCTTGACCTAACACTTGCAGGCACATCACCCTCTCCCAGACTGGAGTGGAAGAAAACTTCCTCCTGCTATGTTAAAATTATATGTAGACCTCTTCATCTTCCCAATCCCTCAAATACAAAATTTTAAAGATTTTTATAAGTTTAAAAATGCTATTTTCCTCTTTCAAGCCCAACACAGTTTTCCATGCTGAAAGACTAATGACAATCTATCAGAAAAATCAAAGGCATTTGAACAGGTTGACTTGCAGAATCTAGTAAAGCATCACACTACCTCTTCCACATGATGCTATAGGGAATCCAATGCAGCTCTAGTGTGGAAACAAATACCAATCCGACAAATAAATACCCATTACACATAATTTAATTGTCATTTAGTTCCAAAATGACCCTCTCCTTCCCATGATTTTTAATCTCTAACAGCGGCAGCACGTCTAGGGATGTGGATGTGATAGCATGAATGAATGAAAGCACCATTAAACCATGAGAATTTGCCACAAGCTGTTTGCTATGACATGTGAAGGAAGCCAGTAGATTCTCCATTTACTTATACTGTCTTCCCTTACTGTTGGTGTCTGCTAAATGTCTGCAGCAGCATTCAGGAGCCCCAACACTGCACTCCACAACACCACACTCCACTCCGCAGCAGTCCCTGACCTGATAAGATTTCTTTAAGGCCTGTTCTGATAAGGTTTCTATAAGACCTGTTCTTAACAGTGAGGCCAGCAATGCAGACAGGATTACAGCAGAGAGTACAGCTGCTTCCAGACATGGCTTGTTAGAAAATCAGTACAAGCAGGGTCACAGAAAGACTATTTCATGTATGCAAAACAAGCAAGAACAAGGAGTGAACCAGCAAATTTCAGAGAAGCTAGCCCCCAAAACCAGCAACTGTAAAGTTTTTGAGAAGGGTCCAAAGAAGAAACATGTCCACATGACTGCAGATTAATAGGGGGAAAACAAAAGCATCAGCATAGCTGAGGAAAACAGCTCCCAGAGATCTGCAGCACACCAACAGATAGGCTTTGGAGGCACCACCACAATTCCCTCCGATGCAGGAAGCTCGATTTCTGTTTCAGCTGTGCCCTCCCAGGCTTCTCAGCTCAAATAAATGCTCCTTATCTTCAGGTCTGCCTGTTTACTGAAGTCTGCTGAGAGTAGTGTGACCCAGATTGTGCTTAAATACAGCCAAGCTCAGCACAGTAGCAGTCAGTCACCCTCTCTGGACATGGTACTTGGCATCCCAAAAGAGCCTGTTGTCAAAGTTCAGCTGTATCAAACACTCAGGCTATATAGACAGGTAATATCTGGCCTAGACTGCCTAGATCAACTAGTAAAATGTCACTTCTCCCTTCTTTTTAGTCCTCTGTCATCTTAGTCCCTATATGCATGAATGGAAATGAATCACAAACATGGGAGTGATTTCAAGTGAGCAAAGGAGGGCACACTGAGTCTCACAGCTGGCTGCTACACCTGCCTCTAAATTACATATAATGAGCTTTCATGCTGCACTGAGCATAAGTATTCAACTACTTATCAATTCAAGCTAGGAATTAATATGAAAGAAATTTTGCTCAGCATGGGAATCTCTGGGAAGGTGTTTCATGCTTCACAGCCCAGGTCCTGCGTGCCATTCCAAACCTGAACACAACCACAATGAAGCAATTCCTGCTTATTGGGACATCTCTGGCTCATGGAGATGGATTTGGCTACATGTGCTCTTTAAATATTAACATTGCTGAAACAGGGCACATAAACAAAGGAGGTCAGAATCACCTGCAAGTACTTTACCAATGCAAGACCACTACTACCATTCACTTCAACAGCAAAACTTCATAATTAGCACTAATTTAGCCAGGAAAGTAGGCAAAACCCCCACCATGATATACAATTAAGATGTGCAGTCATGACCACACCAAGTTAAGATCATAGGAGCAGGACATGGTGCTACCCATGGGCACTCCTGAACTGAGTGGCCACAGAGGAGACAGATGCCTGAGCCATGGAATCACATCCCTAATCAGAACACACCCAGAGGTCACCTCTGCCATACAGAGATGTTCAAGGCTTGTTATTCACTCGAAAAAGACTTTTTTCCATATGAGGCCACTTTAGTACAAATGAGTCACACTCCTTTAGTTTAAAGAGCACATCCCTTAAGCTGCTTCAGGTTTTCCTCCCACAATACCAAGTCCCCCAATTTAAAAAGGGCAAAAGCCAGTCAGCATTGGAGGCTGTGAATGTGAAAGGGCTGAACTAGAAGGAAGCCAAAACAGAAGCAACTGCTCAACCTCCAAAGCCTTGTCAGCAATCCATGCTTGCAGATCAGCACCCCATTTTCTGCTGGAGCAAGGTGTTCTAGAACAAAGTCTCATCCTGCTCCCAACCAC